>NC_086319.1:366820420-367421670 GCF_036172605.1 Pelobates fuscus | reverse complement strand
GTGAGAATTGTTAGAAATTTCAAATTGTAGACCAAAATAACTTAAGTAGAAACATTCTCTCAGTCAGCTACTCTTCCAGTTCAGGTACGTTGACCTTAAACTTAAAACTCCAAACAATTCTCACTTTATTGAATAACCCCTTGTGACTATGCAATTCATTAGTTTGAAGCAAACTTTTTTTATGGTGAAATGTTACACTGGTGTTCTTCCATTCTATTGTGATATGGACATTTTGAAATCTCTCACACAGGATTGTCTATGGAGGTGACTAAAACAGTCCCAATTTTAAGACCAGGACCTTCTGGACATCAAATCTTAAAGAGATGATGATAGTTATAGGGGAAACCTTCCAAAAGAAGAAGAAAACTACAAACTGCTAAGCACCCGATTATATATAATCTAACTGATTTATCATTCTAATCCCATTGCAGCACGACAGGGCAATAGTAACATATATTTATATGTATGTATTTATGCGTACATCTAGTGAACTACTGAAATCTTTAAATATATATATATTTTTTTTTTTTTAAAGAGCAAAAGTAAACTGAAAATTATACAAATGTACAACGGATGTGTTAATGAAATGTCTGCATAACAATAATATTTTTTTTTAAATAATATGTGAGGTAACAACTTCTTGATCCAAGGAGAGATCTGACTGCCATTCTGGGGACTAGAAGGATTTCCCCCCCCCCCCCTATTTTGATGCAGAATTGCAAAGCAGTTTAAACAGTTTTTTTCCTTCTTTTTGATCAACAACAAAAACAGATTTGAGAAA
This sequence comes from Pelobates fuscus, assembly GCF_036172605.1. Taxonomy (NCBI): domain Eukaryota; kingdom Metazoa; phylum Chordata; class Amphibia; order Anura; family Pelobatidae; genus Pelobates; species Pelobates fuscus. The sequence continues at coordinate 367,420,889 of NC_086319.1, read as the reverse complement.
GGTTGAACTTGATGGACACAAGTTACATATAACTATGTAATAAAAAGTGACAACTATATCCACAGTTTTAAGGAAGACTAATCAGATACTTGTGCATCTAAATTTATATAATGCTTGCTTAGAGTAGTTTACTGGAAGACCTCAGGGAAGCCAGTGTGGGGTTACATTCATTTCTTCAATCAGAGAAAACACAAAATACAGTTACCCAAGATTGGCTCCTGTAGTATTTCTAAGTTCTATATACCATGTAATAGAGTTTACCATGTTGAGGTTATAAATGCCTTGGAAAACATGTTGAATCCTGCAAGCCTACTAGTACCTCATCAACGAGACTTCCTAGGTTGCTGTATGTCTCATACATCCTATGGGATGGTATTAGTCTAGTGCATTTACTGGCCCGTCTTTAGGTAGGGTCATTTAGGGCCCCAGCCCCAGGCCTCATGCTTTTAGTAACCCCAAGGTAAATAATAAATATCCCTGTGTAATGCAGACAAGCTTCAAGCAACAACACAAAACATAAGGAATGTACGCAACTCCCACAGCAGCCACCAGATCACAAGGATCGAGGTCCCACTCAAAGGACAAAAGGTTTGTAAATGGAGAGAAGCCTGATATATGGTGGGAACTTATATATGGCTAAACATCCCTGTTAAAATATATTATTATTATTTTACTTCTGTTATATCACAAGTTAAAGGAACTCTATATGTAATCCTGACACTACAGTTTAAACTAACTATTTAGGGCACCACCCCCCTTAGATAACATGGGAGAGGTGTTTAAACTCACCATTTGTCCCACTCCATACCGGGCTGGCTCCGTCTCCATGGCTGTACTCTTTAACCCCTTAAGGACCAAACTTCTGGAATAAAAGGGAATCATGACATGTCACACACATGGGCGTCCGCAGGAATTTTTCCAGGGGGGGGCATAATTGTAATGACATCCATGCTTGGCCCCTTTTTGACAGTGTCATGAAAGGGAAGGAGCCAGGGTGAATAGTTTTTTTACGACTATGATGTCAGGAATATATGTTTGTATTCCTGATACTATAGTGTTCCTTTAATCAAATTAAAGGAACATTCTGGTCACCATAACAACTAAATGAAAATGCTATGATGCAAGGAGGCCCCTGGGCACTCTCTTTCCTTTAAGGGAAATGGTTTACCCCCAAACCTCAAATGGTTTACCCCCAAAGGCTTCCTCCAGCTCCAGATCTCCAGGTCGCTCAGTGGTATTCGGCTTCTGAAATGGAGTGTCAGGAAGTGCAGATTGACGTCAGGCATGGGTGCAGCTGATTGGCTAGAATGGCTGACACCCTAAGCCAATCGCTAGTTCCCGAATTGGCTAGAATGGCTGACACCCTAAGCCAATCGCTAGTTCCCGATTCATAAACATTTTTATGTTTTCATGAATGAGGAGCTACTGATTGGCTTAGAGTGCCAGCTGACCCACTAGCCAATCAGCGGCACCCCTACCCAGCGGCCCTCTGTGTTTCCTGACACTCAGTAAATTAAAGTGAACACATTAACACGGATATTTTTTTTTTACCTGGGGAGATGAGAAGGTCCAAAGTTTCCCTGCCAGGCCCGGGTACCAAAGCCTTATGATGTGCTGTCCAGAATGAAGTGCTCCAATCTCATTTTCTTCTCCTTCATTGGACACAGTCTTCTTTTTCTTCTGAGGCTCCTTCTGCAGAGGCGGCTCTAGACTTTATGAGGCCTTAGGCGAAACTCAAACATGAGGCCCCACCAGGGCCGGACTGGCCCACCGGGATACCGGGAAATTTCCCGATGGGCCGCGGCACCTGGGGCTGGGCTGCCAGCCCCATTCAAAGATCAGGCTCCTGTGATCCTGGCCGGCCATGTGTGAGCTATGCGGCCGCACAGGGTCCCATGGGAGCAGGGAGAGCCAGGCGGCCGGCACAGCTCACACATGGCCGGCTGGGTTCATTTAAAAAAAAAAATGGCGGCAGGGCGGAGCTTAGCATGCGGCGGGGGCAGAGCTTGCTGTGCGACAGGGGCGGAGCTTGCTGTGCGGCCGGGGCCTGGTTAATGCAGCATGGGAAGCAGGAAGGAGTCCCTGCTTCCCCAACACCCAGCCTCCAGGAGCTTCAAGCAGGAGGTAAGAAGCAGGTCAGTGTGTCTGTGTGTAACTGCCTGTGAGTGTGTGTGTGACTGTGTGACTGTGTGTGTGTGTGTGTGTGTGTGTGTGTGAGACTGTCTGTGTGTGTGACTGTCTGCCTGTGTGTGTGAGTGTGTGACTGTCTGCCTGTGTGTGTGACTGTCTGCCTGTGTGTGTGACTGTCTGCCTGTGTGTGTGAGTGTGTAACTGTGTGTGTGTGTGACTGTGTGTGTGACTGTCTGCTTGTGTGTGTGACTGCCTGTGTCTGTGCGACAGGGGCGGAGCTTGCTGTGCGGCCGGGGCCTGGTTAATGCAGCATGGGAAGCAGGAAGGAGTCCCTGCTTCCCCAACACCCAGCCTCCAGGAGCTTCAAGCAGGAGGTAAGAAGCAGGTCAGTGTGTCTGTGTGTAACTGCCTGTGAGTGTGTGTGTGACTGTGTGACTGTGTGTGTGTGTGTGTGTGAGACTGTCTGTGTGTGTGACTGTCTGCCTGTGTGTGTGAGTGTGTGACTGTCTGCCTGTGTGTGTGACTGTCTGCCTGTGTGTGTGACTGTCTGCCTGTGTGTGTGAGTGTGTAACTGTGTGTGTGTGTGACTGTGTGTGTGACTGTCTGCTTGTGTGTGTGACTGCCTGTGTGTGTGACTGCCTGTGTGTGTGACTGCCTGTGTGTGTGACTGCCTGTGTGTGTGTGTGGCTGTCTGCCTGTGTGTGTGGCTGTCTGCCTGTGTGTGTGGCTGTCTGCCTGTGTGTGTGGCTGTCTGCCTGTCTCTGTATGTGTGGATGTTTGCCTCGGTGTCAGTGACTGTCTGCCTTTGTGTGTGAGCATCTGCTAGTGAGTGAGCGAGCGAGCTTCTGTGTGTATGTGTGCATGTGTATGTAATGAATACAATGTTTGTGTAATGAATGCAGTGTGTGTGTGTAATGAGTGCAGTTTGTGTATGAGTGCAGTGTGTGTGTAATGAGTGCAGTGTGTGTGTATGTAATGAGTGCAGTGTGTGTGTAATGAGTGCAGTGTGTGTGTGTGTAATGAGTTCAGTGTGTGTGTGTAATGAGTGCAGTGTGTGTGTGTGTAATGAGTGCAGTGTGTGTGTGTGTAATGAGTGCAGTGTGTGTGTGTGTGTGTGTGTGTGTGTAATGAGTGCAGTGTGTGTGTGTGTGTGTGTAATGAGTGCAGTGTGTTTGTGTATGTGATGCAGAGCCTTGGTGGGGGGTGGGCATTTTTATTATTATTCTTTATATTATTATTATTATAATATTTTTTTATTATATTATTATTATTATTATTATTATTACATATATATTTTTTATATATTATTTACATTTTTATGTTATTTATTTTCGTCCCCCCCTCCCTGCTTGATACATGGCAGGGAGGGGGGCTCTCACTACCTGGTGGTCCAGTGGATGGACTGTGTAGGAGGGGGGCTGGCAGAGATCGTTTACTTGCGTTTACTTACCTTTCCTGCAGCTCCTGTCAGCTCCCTTCTCTCACCTCCGGTCCGGTCTGCTCCCGCTGCCAGTCTCGCTGTGTGAGTGCCGCACGGAGCTCTGACCCCGCGGCTCTCGCGAGACTTGCAGAGGGAGCTGACCGGACCGGAGGTGAGAGAAGGGAGCTGAAGGAGCTGCTGTGAAGGTAAGTTACAGCTTGCTGCCAGCCCCCAACAGGACCGCCGGGCTTATAATGAGCCCGGCGGTCCTTGTCTGTATTATGGCAATGTAAGTTGCCATAATACAGACACTCACTCGAGTATAAGACGAGTGGGGATTTTTCAGCACAAAAAATGTCTTATACTCGAGTATATACGGTATATATATATATATATATTTATATTTACACCCTACATAGCACAATGACTTATGAAGCGGGCATAGATTTTTTTCCAGGGCTGCTTCGTATACCCAGTCCGGCCCTGGGCCCCACTAACAAAAAAGTGAAAGAAAATAGAGTTGCAATACATGCACACTGTCACATATACACATTGATGCACAGTTTACCTGTGTATGTGCCTGAGAGTGTGTCTGACAGAGAGTATCCTTGTGTGTGTGTGTGTGTGTGTGTGAATGTATGTCTCTGTGAGCATGTTTGCGTTTTTGTCTGGTACCCTATGTGTATGGGGTAGCTGCTTGAAGTGTGTTGTGTGATGGTGAGAGGGAGGAGGGTGATGGTGAGAGGGAAAGGCGGGTGATGGTGGGGGAGGTGATGCTGAGGGGGGGAGTGATGGTGAGGGGACGTAATGCTGAGGGAGGGGGTGATGGTGATGGAGGGGGTAATGCTGCTGAGGGAGGGGGTGATGGTGACGGAGGGGGTAATGCTGCTGAGGGAGGGGGTGTGATGGTGAGGGAGGGAGTGATGGTGAGGGAGGGAGTGATGGTGAGCGGGGGTAATGCTGAGGGTGGTGATGCTGAGGGTGGTCAGGGGGTGATAGTGAGGGGGTGATGCTGAGCAAGGGGGTGATGGTGATGAGGTAATGCTGAGGGTGGTGGTGGGGCAATGCTGAGGGGGGTGATAGTGAGGGGGTAATGCTGAGGGTGATGGGGGTGATAGTGAGGGGGTAATGCTGAGGGTGTGAGGGGGGTGATATTGAGGGGGTAATGCTGAGGGTGATGGGGGGGTGATAGTGAGGGGGTAATGCTGAGGGTGTGAGGGGGGTGATAGTGAGGGGGTAATGCTGAGGGTGTGAGGGGGGTGATGCTGAGGGTGTGAGGGGGGTGATAGTGAAGGGGGGTGATGCTGAGTGAGGGGGTGATGCTGAGGGTGTGAGGGGGGTGATTGTGAGGGGGTGATGCTGAGGGTGTGAGGGGGGTAATAGTGAGGGGGTAATGCTGAGGGTGTGAGGGGGGTGATAGTGAGGGGGTAATGCTGAGGGTGTGAGGGGGGTGATAGTGAGGGGGTAATGCTGAGGGTGTGAGGGGGGTGATGCTGAGGGTGTGAGGGGGGTGATAGTGAAGGGGGGTGATGCTGAGTGAGGGGGTGATGCTGAGGGTGTGAGGGGGGTGATTGTGAGGGGGTGATGCTGAGGGTGTGAGGGGGGTAATAGTGAGGGGGTGATGCTGAGGGTGTGAGGGGGGTGATGCTGAGGGCAGGGCCGGTGCTTGGATTTTTAGGTACATAGGCAAAGATGCATTTTTCCACCCCCCCCCTCCCCCCCAAAAAAAACATCTTCACCTATGTGCCTCTTAACCAGCCCCTCTCCCTGACCCGACCATTAGTTGTCCCTTCCCTGTCCCTTAGTGTTCTTCTCCCCTCTCCCCTCTTTTCCCTGTCCCTTGGTGTTTCTCTCCCATTCCCTCCCTGTCCCTTGGTGCACCCCACACCCCCTTTAGTGGTTACACTCCCCTTCCTGGTGTGCCTTCTACCTCTATTGTTGCATTGCCGAGCGGAGCAGATCCCCTAAAGGAGCTTCAGTTTTCTGTACCCGGCCGGACTGACAGAGAGTGCTCTCTCTGTGAGCACCTCCTGTCAGTCTGGCCAGGTACAGGAAACAGAAGCTCCTGTACCGCGCTCCGCTACACTCTGTACACACTGACAGTCACACACAATGACAAACACACAGACGTCACTGACAGACACAGACTCATTGATCTGACACACACTCATTCATTGACACTGACAGACCCACACTGATTGACACTCATTGACAGACAAACTGATAGTCACACACAGACTCAATGACAAACATACTCTCACTGATTTGACAGACACACACTCTTCATACACTGACAGACACACTCATACACTCACATGCACACACACTCATACAATCACTCACAGACACACACTGTCACTCACAGACACACGCTGTCAGTCACAGACACACACGCTGTCACTCACAGACACACGCTTTCACTCACAGACACACGATGTCACTCACAGACACACACTGTCACTCACAGACACACACTGTCACTCACAGACACACACTCTGTCACTCACAGACACACACTCTGTCACTCACAGACACACACGCTGTCACTCACAGACACACACGCTGTCACTCACAGACACACACGCTGTCACTCACAGACACACACGCTGTCACTCACAGACACACACACTCTGTCACTCAAAGACACACGCTGTCACTCACAGACACACACGCTGTCACTCACAGACACACACGCTGTCACTCACAGACACAAAAAAGTGAAAGAAAATAGAGTTGCAATACATGCACACTGTCACATATACACATTGATGCACAGTTTACCTGTGTATGTGCCTGAGAGTGTGTCTGACAGAGAGTATCCTTGTGTGTGTGTGTGTGTGTGTGTGAATGTATGTCTCTGTGAGCATGTTTGCGTTTTTGTCTGGTACCCTATGTGTATGGGGTAGCTGCTTGAAGTGTGTTGTGTGATGGTGAGAGGGAGGAGGGTGATGGTGAGAGGGAAAGGCGGGTGATGGTGGGGGAGGTGATGCTGAGGGGGGGAGTGATGGTGAGGGGACGTAATGCTGAGGGAGGGGGTGATGGTGATGGAGGGGGTAATGCTGCTGAGGGAGGGGGTGATGGTGACGGAGGGGGTAATGCTGCTGAGGGAGGGGGTGTGATGGTGAGGGAGGGAGTGATGGTGAGGGAGGGAGTGATGGTGAGCGGGGGTAATGCTGAGGGTGGTGATGCTGAGGGTGGTCAGGGGGTGATAGTGAGGGGGTGATGCTGAGCAAGGGGGTGATGGTGATGAGGTAATGCTGAGGGTGGTGGTGGGGCAATGCTGAGGGGGGTGATAGTGAGGGGGTAATGCTGAGGGTGATGGGGGTGATAGTGAGGGGGTAATGCTGAGGGTGTGAGGGGGGTGATATTGAGGGGGTAATGCTGAGGGTGATGGGGGGGTGATAGTGAGGGGGTAATGCTGAGGGTGTGAGGGGGGTGATAGTGAGGGGGTAATGCTGAGGGTGTGAGGGGGGTGATGCTGAGGGTGTGAGGGGGGTGATAGTGAAGGGGGGTGATGCTGAGTGAGGGGGTGATGCTGAGGGTGTGAGGGGGGTGATTGTGAGGGGGTGATGCTGAGGGTGTGAGGGGGGTAATAGTGAGGGGGTAATGCTGAGGGTGTGAGGGGGGTGATAGTGAGGGGGTAATGCTGAGGGTGTGAGGGGGGTGATAGTGAGGGGGTAATGCTGAGGGTGTGAGGGGGGTGATGCTGAGGGTGTGAGGGGGGTGATAGTGAAGGGGGGTGATGCTGAGTGAGGGGGTGATGCTGAGGGTGTGAGGGGGGTGATTGTGAGGGGGTGATGCTGAGGGTGTGAGGGGGGTAATAGTGAGGGGGTGATGCTGAGGGTGTGAGGGGGGTGATGCTGAGGGCAGGGCCGGTGCTTGGATTTTTAGGTACATAGGCAAAGATGCATTTTTCCACCCCCCCCCTCCCCCCCCAAAAAAAACATCTTCACCTATGTGCCTCTTAACCAGCCCCTCTCCCTGACCCGACCATTAGTTGTCCCTTCCCTGTCCCTTAGTGTTCTTCTCCCCTCTCCCCTCTTTTCCCTGTCCCTTGGTGTTTCTCTCCCATTCCCTCCCTGTCCCTTGGTGCACCCCACACCCCCTTTAGTGGTTACACTCCCCTTCCTGGTGTGCCTTCTACCTCTATTGTTGCATTGCCGAGCGGAGCAGATCCCCTAAAGGAGCTTCAGTTTTCTGTACCCGGCCGGACTGACAGAGAGTGCTCTCTCTGTGAGCACCTCCTGTCAGTCTGGCCAGGTACAGGAAACAGAAGCTCCTGTACCGCGCTCCGCTACACTCTGTACACACTGACAGTCACACACAATGACAAACACACAGACGTCACTGACAGACACAGACTCATTGATCTGACACACACTCATTCATTGACACTGACAGACCCACACTGATTGACACTCATTGACAGACAAACTGATAGTCACACACAGACTCAATGACAAACATACTCTCACTGATTTGACAGACACACACTCTTCATACACTGACAGACACACTCATACACTCACATGCACACACACTCATACAATCACTCACAGACACACACTGTCACTCACAGACACACGCTGTCAGTCACAGACACACACGCTGTCACTCACAGACACACGCTTTCACTCACAGACACACGATGTCACTCACAGACACACACTGTCACTCACAGACACACACTGTCACTCACAGACACACACTCTGTCACTCACAGACACACACTCTGTCACTCACAGACACACACACGCTGTCACTCACAGACACACACGCTGTCACTCACAGACACACACGCTGTCACTCACAGACACACACGCTGTCACTCACAGACACACACACTCTGTCACTCAAAGACACACGCTGTCACTCACAGACACACACGCTGTCACTCACAGACACACACGCTGTCACTCACAGACACAAAAAAGTGAAAGAAAATAGAGTTGCAATACATGCACACTGTCACATATACACATTGATGCACAGTTTACCTGTGTATGTGCCTGAGAGTGTGTCTGACAGAGAGTATCCTTGTGTGTGTGTGTGTGTGTGTGTGAATGTATGTCTCTGTGAGCATGTTTGCGTTTTTGTCTGGTACCCTATGTGTATGGGGTAGCTGCTTGAAGTGTGTTGTGTGATGGTGAGAGGGAGGAGGGTGATGGTGAGAGGGAAAGGCGGGTGATGGTGGGGGAGGTGATGCTGAGGGGGGGAGTGATGGTGAGGGGACGTAATGCTGAGGGAGGGGGTGATGGTGATGGAGGGGGTAATGCTGCTGAGGGAGGGGGTGATGGTGACGGAGGGGGTAATGCTGCTGAGGGAGGGGGTGTGATGGTGAGGGAGGGAGTGATGGTGAGGGAGGGAGTGATGGTGAGCGGGGGTAATGCTGAGGGTGGTGATGCTGAGGGTGGTCAGGGGGTGATAGTGAGGGGGTGATGCTGAGCAAGGGGGTGATGGTGATGAGGTAATGCTGAGGGTGGTGGTGGGGCAATGCTGAGGGGGGTGATAGTGAGGGGGTAATGCTGAGGGTGATGGGGGTGATAGTGAGGGGGTAATGCTGAGGGTGTGAGGGGGGTGATATTGAGGGGGTAATGCTGAGGGTGATGGGGGGGTGATAGTGAGGGGGTAATGCTGAGGGTGTGAGGGGGGTGATAGTGAGGGGGTAATGCTGAGGGTGTGAGGGGGGTGATGCTGAGGGTGTGAGGGGGGTGATAGTGAAGGGGGGTGATGCTGAGTGAGGGGGTGATGCTGAGGGTGTGAGGGGGGTGATTGTGAGGGGGTGATGCTGAGGGTGTGAGGGGGGTAATAGTGAGGGGGTAATGCTGAGGGTGTGAGGGGGGTGATAGTGAGGGGGTAATGCTGAGGGTGTGAGGGGGGTGATAGTGAGGGGGTAATGCTGAGGGTGTGAGGGGGGTGATGCTGAGGGTGTGAGGGGGGTGATAGTGAAGGGGGGTGATGCTGAGTGAGGGGGTGATGCTGAGGGTGTGAGGGGGGTGATTGTGAGGGGGTGATGCTGAGGGTGTGAGGGGGGTAATAGTGAGGGGGTGATGCTGAGGGTGTGAGGGGGGTGATGCTGAGGGCAGGGCCGGTGCTTGGATTTTTAGGTACATAGGCAAAGATGCATTTTTCCACCCCCTCCCCCTCCCCCCCCAAAAAAAACATCTTCACCTATGTGCCTCTTAACCAGCCCCTCTCCCTGACCCGACCATTAGTTGTCCCTTCCCTGTCCCTTAGTGTTCTTCTCCCCTCTCCCCTCTTTTCCCTGTCCCTTGGTGTTTCTCTCCCATTCCCTCCCTGTCCCTTGGTGCACCCCACACCCCCTTTAGTGGTTACACTCCCCTTCCTGGTGTGCCTTCTACCTCTATTGTTGCATTGCCGAGCGGAGCAGATCCCCTAAAGGAGCTTCAGTTTTCTGTACCCGGCCGGACTGACAGAGAGTGCTCTCTCTGTGAGCACCTCCTGTCAGTCTGGCCAGGTACAGGAAACAGAAGCTCCTGTACCGCGCTCCGCTACACTCTGTACACACTGACAGTCACACACAATGACAAACACACAGACGTCACTGACAGACACAGACTCATTGATCTGACACACACTCATTCATTGACACTGACAGACCCACACTGATTGACACTCATTGACAGACAAACTGATAGTCACACACAGACTCAATGACAAACATACTCTCACTGATTTGACAGACACACACTCTTCATACACTGACAGACACACTCATACACTCACATGCACACACACTCATACAATCACTCACAGACACACACTGTCACTCACAGACACACGCTGTCAGTCACAGACACACACGCTGTCACTCACAGACACACGCTTTCACTCACAGACACACGATGTCACTCACAGACACACACTGTCACTCACAGACACACACTGTCACTCACAGACACACACTCTGTCACTCACAGACACACACTCTGTCACTCACAGACACACACACGCTGTCACTCACAGACACACACGCTGTCACTCACAGACACACACGCTGTCACTCACAGACACACACGCTGTCACTCACAGACACACACACTCTGTCACTCAAAGACACACGCTGTCACTCACAGACACACACGCTGTCACTCACAGACACACACGCTGTCACTCACAGACACACGCTGTCACTCACAGACACACGCTGTCACTCACAGACACACACACACATTGTCACTCACAGACACACACGCTGTCACTCACAGACACACACGCTGTCACTCACAGACACACACTCTGCCACTCACAGACACACACTCTGCCACTCACAGACACACACACTCTGCCACTCACACACAGACACATCACATACACTCACTAATTATTTAAATAAATAAATATTTTCCACCCAGCCTCCCTACCTGGAGAGCTGGTGTGGATGATAAGCTCAGGGGTAGGATACCATTATATGCTGCTGCATTAACATCGACATAAGGGGCAAGAAGCAGATCTACCAGCTGGTGCTCAGCCCCTCGACAAGCATGGTGTAGAGGTCTCCTCTCTTGTTGGTCTTGTGTCTCTGGGTCAGCTCCATAATCATTCCCTGGGGTCTAGCGGGGCTGCTGAGCGGCGCGGCAGTGCTGTGCTGAGATCAGGCGCGGCGAGGGAGCTCTAACCTCTCTGCTCTGCTCCCTCGCGCGCTGCCTGTCTGCTGATACCGCGGGAGCCGGAATATGACGTCATATTTCGGCTCCCGCGGCATCAGCAGACAGGCAGCGCGCGAGGGAGCAGAGTGGTGAGATTAGAGCTCCCTCGCCGCGCCTGATCTCAGCACAGCAATGCCGCGCCGGGGGTCGAGATGGTGGCCGGCAGGAGGGAGAGCTTCCCTCCTGCCAGCCACTGAAATATTGCGCCCCCAGAACCCGTGCGCCCTAAGGCGGACGCCTGTGCCGCCTTATGGACGTGCCGGCCCAGGCTGAGGGTGTGAGGGGGGTGATAGTGAAGGGGGGTGATGCTGAGGGTGTGAGGGGGAGGATAGTGAGGGGGGTGATGCTGAGGGTAGTGAGGGGGGTAATAGTGTGGGGGTAATGCTGAGGGTGGTGAGGGGGGGTGATAATGAAGGGGGGGTGATGCTGAGGGTGGTGAGGGGGGTAATAGTGAGGGTGGTGAGGGGGTGGCGAGGGGGGGTAATAGTGAGGGGGTGATGCTGAGGGTGTGAGGGGGGTGATAGTGAAGGGGTGATGCTGAGGGTAGTGAGGGGGTAATGCTGAGGGTGGTGAGGGGCGGTCATAGTGAAGGGTGGGTGATGCAGAGGGTGGTGAGGGGGGTGATCGTGAGGGGGTGATGCTGAGGGTGTGAGGGGGTGTCATAGTGAAGGGTGGGTGATGCTGAGGGTGGTGATAGTGAGGGGGTGATGCTGAGGGTGTGAGGGGGTGATAGTGAGGGGGGGTGATGCTGAGGGTGAGGGGGTAATAGTGAGGGGGTAATGCTGCGGGTGGTGAGGGGGGTTATAGTGAAGGGGGAGTGATTCTGAAGGTGTGGGGGTAATAGTGAGGGGGTAATGCTGAGGGTGGTGAGGGGGGTAATAGTGAGGGGGTAATGCTGAGGGTGGTGAGGGGGGGTTATAGTGAAGGGGGGTGATGCTGAGGGTGTGAGGGGGTAATGCTGAGGGTGGTGAGGGGGGGTTATAGTGAAGGGGGGTGATGCTGAGGGTAGTGAGGGAGGTAATAGTGAGGGGTAATGGGGGTTATAGTGAAGGGGGTGATAGTGAGGGGGTAATGCTGAGGGTGGTGAGGGGGATTATAGTGAAGGGGGTGATAGTGAGGGGGGTAATAGTGCCCCCCACCCCTCACTTACCTGCTCTGTAGGCTGCCTCTGTGCTGCTCCCCTGCGGTTTCAGTGATGAGCGAGAGGCAGGGATAAGCTGTAGCTTCCTGCCTTTCAACATTCACAGCCACCTACTGGCCTGCGCCGGTATTGCCATTCTCACACAAACCAAAAATAGCAGCACAAGCTTAACCCCCCCCCCCCCCCCCCGCGGACGCCCATGGTCACACATGTCATGTGTTCTTAAGGAGTTAATCTTGATGATCTTTCCTACAGGAAAGCACTGTGAGTCTATTGCGCTGTGCTCCTTGCAGAGTGTGAAGACACTGAACGTAGGTGCTGCACACTGTACAACACTTAGTTAGGAAGCACCTCTAGTGTCTGTCTCAATGACTCACTAGAAGTGTTACTAGTCAGTAATATAAACACTGTCTTTTCTATCAAAAATCAGCGTTTACATAGCTCAGTCTGCAGGGACAGGCTCTAGACACCAGAACCACTACATTAAGTTGTTGTGGTTCTGGTGACTATAGTTTCCCTTTCCTAGAAATCGTGTATGAGATGTCCAGTATTTTTATAAGCCAAGCTATTATGAGCTGTTTGTTTTGGAGTTTATCACGTTGTCACTTGTCTCATGCACAATTGTCATGTAAATAACCAAATGAATAAATATATGTATCAGAGGACAAAGAGAACCCCTGTTCTGGAAATGGAAAATAGCAAACTGCAAATAATAAAGGATACAATGAATAGACAATGTGAACAAAAGGATTCACACTGGAGCTACGTGTATGGAAACATTGTGTCCTTTCAAAAACATATTTTCCAGAAGCTCTGACCAATTTATTTCAAAGTATCAATTTGGATGACATTCTTAAAGGATCACTATAGTGGCAGGAAAACAAACTCGTGTAACTATAAAACCCTTCGGTCCCCCGCCCCCCATCCTCAGGGCCCCCCTCCCTAAAACCCCTTCATCCACTTACCTTTATCCAGCGCCGTTGACCTCTCCTCCCCCTGCCGACATCAGCTCCCGAGTGGAGCGGAATTTCTATGAAACTGCTATTTTTACATCTGAAGGGTTGAAACCTGGGGGACCTGGCACCCAGACCACTTCATTGAGCGGAAATAAAAGCTGTCAGAAATAAAGCTAGTAGAGGCATATTTTATCCTGCAATGTAAGCATTGCTGTATCTACTAAACGTCAATGCTTTACATTACAGGGTTAAAACGAAAGGAGTCCAGGACCAAGATCACTTCGTTGAGATTTGGTGGTGTGGGTGCTTTTAGAGATCCTTTAATTTACATTTGATACAGACTTTTTTTGGAATGATCTGGGGGTGAAAGTACAAATTGCACTGCTTACACTGAAAGGTCTTCCTTAACATAGACATGTGAAAAGTGTGTATTGGGTGTCCTCTGACACACTTTAATCAATCCTGTCTCCTGTTTACCTCGTTTTGGTACTTTTGGCTTGTTGAATTTTGAAGAAAAAAATTGCCATTTCTTTATACACCTGATCAGCATTGCAAAAAATATTCCATTTTATATTAGCATTTTAATAAGTGAGACACTCTACCAGTATACTTTGATAAAAATCACGTTATCACTCTGTTATGGATTTTGTCTTTTTTTTTTTTTTATATTGGACTGCGGGAAGATATAATGCTATGTGTACTTATGAATATGCTGATTATTGTATATCTTGCTTTGTAACCTTAAATAAAGAATGGGGAAAAAAGCATGTCATCTGCTTAAACATCTAGCCACATCCACGCCCAAGCCGACCAAACTGTTATCTTCTCTATCCAGCTGTGCCTGTCTAAAAGACGTTACGCACATTTTTCGAAATTGAAACACATTTTTAAAAAAATATATATTAAAAATATTGTTGTGCTGTCTCCATCAGGCATATTTTAAAATTGTATTTTTTTTTTTTTTAACAGTTCACACAGTTAAATACTCCGGCAGTAGCATAGACAATGTTTTTATTGTATATAAACGCTATAGAAGAGTGAACTTACATATATTTATTTTGCATTTAGCAATGACAGTGCATAATTAAATTCAAGAAACTGTTTTCATCTTCCAAGAAATGTAATATTTGTAGAAATTCTTGGAAACATTCTGCCAAGTTTACTTGTCTACGTAGTGTGAATTCACTTTCTGCGTTTTAGAGATATACTAAGCATAGTACGATAGAGGGATTCTACAGAAGTAAATCACCTGAGATTTACCTGTTAATATGGTAACCAAGATACCTCTTTCTTCTGTCTCACAAAAGATGTTACCGGATCTCTCTAAGATTACTAGACACATTTTGTAAGCGTTAATGAGGGTTTTGTTTATATTTCCCAGGCAACTGAGAAGATGGACGTATGTTTCAGCCAATTAACAGCCAGGTACCATGTTGAAGCTACAGAAAAGAAAAACCCAACTCATCATTCCAGAATGTTGTACCGCCATACTATCTTTGCCACCAACCCCTCTGTTCAGGGTAATCCTAGTGCCCAACCTGAGTTTAATGTGTAACTATGGCTTTTGGGATAACTAATGGTGTTAGTTTGCTGGCACCCTTTTGCATAGTGTAGTAGTTCCCAACCTTTTTTCACTTGAGTACCCCTTGGCTGCCCATTTTCATAAATTGTACCCCTCATATTGGCCAAATGTTTGTAATATATGTTTCTATATAATTGCTGTAATTTCAAATGTATATGGTTTATTCTGCCCCATCTCTCCTTTTCCTCTGCCCAGGCTCCTCTGCCCAGGCTCCCCAGTTTTTTCTGCCCCAGGCTCCCCTGCTTCTCCTCTGCCCCAGGTGTATCTATGTTATACATTGCAGATATACACACTGACATTCATGCAGATACACAGGCGCACACACTGACACTCATGCAGATACACATACACTACACACACTGACACACAGACATACACAGATACAAACACTGCCATGCATCCGGATGCACAGACACACAGATAGAAACACTGACATACATACAGATACAGGCACACAAAATCACACAGAAACACATATACAAACACAGCCACACATGCAGATACACAGACACAGATGCAAACAATGACACACACATACAGTTACACACATTGACAAACTATCAGATACAAAGACACATACATACAAACACTGATACATATGCAGATACAGATACACAGATACAAACACTGATATAAATGCAGATGCACACAGGGCCGGCCTTAGGCCTTTAGGCGCCCTGTGCGAAAAATCTTCACAGCGCCCCCCCCCTTCCCGTCCCCCCTCCCCCACTCCTTCCCGTCCCACCTCCCCCACTCCTTCCCCCCTCCCTCCCCCTTTCCCACACAGCCTGACACACGCACACACACAAACACATGCAGGCAGTCACACACAGACAGCCACATACAAACACACAGACATAGAATGTGACGGCAGACAAGAACCATTCAGCCCATCTAGTCTGCCCAGTCAGTCACACACACACACACACAGGCAGACAGCCACACACAGACAGTCACACAGGCAGACAGTCACACACACAGGCAGACAGTCAGTCACACACACACACAAGTGGACAGCCACACACAGGCAGACAGCCACACACACACAGGCAGACAGTCACACACACACACACACACAGTCACACACACAGACAGTCACACACACAGGCAGACAGTCACAAACACACACACACAGGCAGTCACACACACACACACACAGGCAGTCACACACATAGACAGTCACACACACAGACAGTCACACACAGGCAGACAGTCACACACACACAGTCACACACACAGACAGTCACAAACACAGGCAGACAGTCAAACACACAGACACACACAAGCAGACAATCACATAGTTACCTCTGTTCCTTGTGGAGGCAGAATGGCAGTGCAGCTCCTGGATTCTGGTTGTTGGGGGAAGCAATTAGACTGCATTTTAGCTCCGCCCCTGCCGCACACTAAGCCCCGCCTCCGCCGCACGCTAAGCTCTGCCCCCGCCGCATTTTTTATTTTTTTTAATTTCTGCCATGTGTGAGCTGTGTGGCCGTAGGGTGCCCCCTGCTCCATGGCGCCCTGTGCGGTCGCACAGCTCGCACACCCCTAAGGCCGGCCCTGGATACACAGATACATTGACACACATGTAGAAACACTGACACACATAGATTTACAGACACACAGATAGTAACACTGCCACATGTGCAGATACACAGACACACAGATGCAAGCAGTGACACACATACAGTTGCACAGACACACTGATACACATACTGACACACATGAAGGTAAACAGATACACAGATACAAACACTGCCACACTTGCATATACATATACACAGATACAGACATACATACCCACACTGACACACATGCAGTGCATTTATTGTGTATCAGTGTGTATATCTGTCTGACAGTGTGAATCAAACTATGTGTGTAAATTTGTATGTCTGGCTATGCGTCAGTTTGACCAAGTGTGCATGAGGCTCTAGCTGTGTGTGTCTCACAGTGCATGAGTGTGTTTGATTGTTTGTACATGTCCAACTGTGTGCCTGACAGTGTGAATTTGTGTGTACAAGTATGTGCGTGGCATGTGTGTCTGACAGTGAGAATCTGTGTGTGTGTCTAACATTGTGTACCTATGTATGCATGACATTGTGTGTTTGTGTCTGGCAATGTGTATGTGTGTATTCTGATACAGTGTGTGTATGACAATTTATGTGTGTGGCAAGGAGTGTGTATCTAGGTAAAGGTGCCCGACCAATATTTTTTTTAAGGGGCCCTAAGATATCTGCTGGCAACCCTGCCTACCCAGGGAGAATGGCTGCAGCATAATCTAACTGAAACATCTGAGATCCATGTCCAGAAGGATGCAGTTCTAGGAAAAGCTTAAGAACTGTGCAGAACCCTCAGACTCCCAGACCTCTGATAGAAAACCCAGAAATGAGAATACACAAAAATACCACCCATATGTATGTGTGTGTGTGTGTGTGTGTGTGTGTGTGTGTGTACAGTATAAGGTAAATGTGGTTAACAATTTAACAACTTCTCGTTTTTTTAAGCACCCTGTTTTTTTTTTCTATAGAAACTTGAAGTGTTATCTTTATCATTATATCTATACTTTAACATGCAGATAAGAAACATTTTGCCTATTCGCTAGTTTATATTTCCTTTGTACTCTCTCTCAAACATTTTTCACAGAAAACAAGCACAAAACAAAAAAAAAAAAGGAAATTAACAAACACAATTTGAAACAGTGTTTCTGGAAGGTGTACTCTACTGGTAACTTTATAGCCAACAAATGAACAGCATTTACCCTGACATCTCCCGCATTATACCGGAAATAACATGTTTCACTAGTGCAGTGTTGCTGAGCAGCAGACGGGAGGCTGGAGTACATTGCGAGGTTTAGGGAACACTGCACAGCTAATGCACATTTAAATTTACATTTAACCCCTTAAGGACCAAACTTCTGGAATAAAAAGGAATCATGACATGTCACACATGTCATGTGTTCTTAAGGGGCTAAAGGGACACTATAGCCACCAAAACACTTTAGCTTCACTGCTTTTAGGCAGTTTTTTTGTCTAGATCATGCCTCTGAAGTTTCACTGCTGATTTCCCTACCATTTAGGAGTCAAATCAATGTTGTTTCTGTAGCTCTAGCCACACCTCCCCTGGCTGTGACTGACACAGCCTGCATGAATAAAAAATTGTATTACTTTCAACCACATGTAACTTACTTTAAAAGTTTTATTTCCTGGTCTGTAAATTTAACTTTAATCACATACAGGAGGCTACGGCAAGGTCTAACAAGCTGTTAACAGAGCAGGAGATACAAAATTCTATATTAAACAGTATTTGCAATAAAGGAAGTATAAACATTAGATGACTCTTTACAGGAAGTGTTTAGGAAGGCTGTGTAAGTTACATGCAGAGAGGTGTGACAAGGGCTGCATAAACAAAGTGATTTAACTCCTAAATGGCAGAGAACTGAGCAGTGAGACTTCAGGGGCATGATCTATACACCAAAACTGCTTCATTAAACTAAAGTTGTTTTTGGTGATCATAGTGTACCTTTTTTTTATTATCACTCCAATGGTTATTATTCAAGTGTAAGCTCACCTGCCACATCAAGGCAAAACTTCTTAGGTGAATCCTACACTAACTAACAAATACCCCTCTCTGACTCATTAGAGATTTCCCCTTCTATATAAAAACTTGCCTAAGAGGTTTTGCCTTGACGTGGCAGATGAGCTTACACTTAAATGGCCATTTGAGCGAACGTGCATAGGGATAATATCCATTAAATGCAAGATTTGCCATAGTAAATGTGGGCACTTTAGATTTTTGAATTAACTGGATTTAATTGACTGAATAGCTAAATGAGTTTCACACAACAAACGTAGGGACGAAACTTTTGACATTTAGTGAAAAGACTTGAAAGAACACTGTAGTGTTAAGAATACATGTATTCCTAATAATATAGTGCTGGAGTACCAGTTCCGGTGCACAGCCCTCTCAGA
The DNA here is from genome assembly GCF_036172605.1 of Pelobates fuscus. Classification (NCBI taxonomy): domain Eukaryota; kingdom Metazoa; phylum Chordata; class Amphibia; order Anura; family Pelobatidae; genus Pelobates; species Pelobates fuscus. The sequence goes on along the minus strand of NC_086319.1, from coordinate 367,402,025 downwards.
TTGGAGATATAAGGTAGTTTCTTCATTGCCACACTGGCTGTAGTGGTTTTGGTGAGTATAGTGGCCCTTTAAGATGCTCTAGACAGGTGTAAAGAAATGCTGTAAAGTAAGAATGCTTTAAAAAATAAAATAGAAACATTAATAGTTTATTTTTCGTAATGCAAAGTGAGTGAACACAAGGAAAATCTAATGTTCAGATAAGCTTAAAAAAGAAATTGCAAAAATGGATTAAATGTACAAATGTTTAATACAAAATACAAGGAAAGTAGAAGGCTTTGCATGCCTGCTTTTGGTTATGGTATATGTCGGCAGTAAGTATGTTGTGTGTGTGTGTGTGTGTGTGTGTATATAAAAATATGAATTTTCCTTTTTTTCCACTTTTTTTTATTTTAAATGCATTTATTTATTTATTTTAACCTTTTATTGGTGAATTGTGTTAACGCTAACCTCTTTGTCTTCTGAATCCCACTTGGAGGATTTGGCGCAGACCGGTTTTATTTAGGACAGTGGCGAGAAGGACTTGGAAAACTATTCAGCTTTGGAGGCCTGGGAATATTGACTTTAAAGTCTTCTTAATTAGCGTTGGATATGTTGGCGCTGCTGATGGCTCTCTGTATATCTAAGTACACAACTCTGGAGAGGCCTAATCTATTGACTATCTGTATACATAACTTAACAACTCCAGAGAAGGACGATCAGCACTAATCTTTCGGAACATTGCATTTAAATTGTTATTATATAGTTATTATATATATATTTTAACGTACGGTATCTATACTGGATCTACCTTTTCATTGAGGTGTAATATGATCAATTAACTTTAACATGTTTTCCTTTGTGAAATGTGTTTCAGTGTCTGTGATCCTTATTTTCTATGAAAAGTCTGATTGCACGGGCTTAGTTTATGGAATGTTTTGCATATATAATTTTGTATGACACTGTAAGCTTTTAAAGAGTTACTCCAAGCACCAAGAACACTTTAGTGATTTAAAGTGGTCATGGTGCTTTGAGTGTCTATGTACAGCATTTCACGAGAGGTCCAGCCTGGCTAATGTGTGTATATTTGCTGTTTGTCATGAGCAAACAGAGCATGCTGGCGACCAATTGTGGGATGCCACCCCCATGCAGACAAAGTCCTCAATGATGTCTCTTCCACTACAGTACGCTGGAGAATCAAACTGCAGAGAGAACTTGGCCCTAACAGACAATTTAAATTAAAAATTTCCTTCATATATATATATATCTTTTTTTCTTTTGGTGGGGACCATGCCAGCTAGGGTTATTCCATCCCAAAACAGTTTTATTTTTTTTTTTACAATGCCGTTTTTTAGTTGTAGTAAACTGTTAACTGCTTTTAGTTATTATGAGCTATTACTATCATGGCTGATTGGTCAGAGTTATCCATCAGATGAATACACAGCTTAGCACTGTGGCAATAAACTGTGTTATCAGAGGACAACTACCAGTTGACATCAGTGAGATATTTAAAAATTTCAATGGGAAACAAAAAAACAAAAAAAATGTACTTCATGCAGGGCCGGTGCAAGGACGTCTGTCTACTCAGGTGAAGACACATTTTGCTGCCCCCCAAATTTGTCTTCACTTGTCTGTCTAATAATCCCCCTTTTGCCCCTCTAAACCATTATTTTTCCCCTTTTGTGCATCTTGCCACCTTTTTCTTTTTTCGTTTTCCCTTTCGTTTTCGTTTTTGTATATTGTATCCCCTGTTTGGCATTATTTTTTTTTATGTTTTTGTGTCTTCATCCTACTTTCCTACTTTTCTTTATCCCCTTGTGTCACACACACACACACACACACACACACAGTGACTCTTACACATACTGCTTATACACACACTGGCCATTACATACACATGCTGCTTATACGCACACACTGCTTATACACACACTGGCTCTTACACACACACACACTAACTCTTACACACACACACACACTGGCTTTAACACACACACACACTTACTGTCTCTTATAATTGCTAAACAGAGGTCCCGCTGCACTGTAGTAGCTTTCCTCCTCTCTCCACAGCAGTTAGGCCACCGGGATATGATGTCACATATCCCAGCGGCATTTAACCTCAGGAAGAGATTTGCCGTGGTCGCTCCACGCTGCTCCACCCCTCTTCCTCAGTAGCTGCACGTTTTTTCCCACATCTCAAAGCCAGATGGGTAAATTGCTGCAGAAAGGGACCGGAGGGAGTGGAGTTCTCCGTGCTCCCGCTGGTCACTCTGACATTTTTGCGCCCCTCGGGTCGGTGTGCCTTATGGTCCTGACTTCATGCATTATGGAGCTAAAACATTACAAATATAGAAAAAAAAATTATCTAAATATACAGCTGACAAAATTCCCATTTTTTCTGCGTAGATTTGGAATCCAGACAAGATTACTTTTAGGCTGAGCAACCCACCCATCCACTATAGGTGCCCCCTTAGAGGTGACCACAAGAAAGCATTTATTGAGGAGTCTCTGGAAGCAGTTTTAGCAGTTAGTATTGCACGTTAGCATGTAAATCTCCCATGTTAAAATTAGTGTAGGACCCACTGATATTGTGGTAAAGTGACATAGTCATGGGCTTAAACACAATATGACCATATGGTGGGACTGAATCCCCATATTTGTTTGTTAAGATAGGTGTTTTAAAGTAGCTTTGTAAAAAAATGTAACTGTATTTTTTTTTGTGTGTGAGCACTGTTCCTTTAATTTAAATATTTTTATTATCTCAACATATTGGATTCAAAAGAGTGCAGTTCCCTCAAGTTCCCACGATGATTCTTGGTTACACCTGCAGGGAGGAGACCAAGATCTAACCGCTGAGATGCATGTGATGATTGTAGAAGCCTGCTGGCACCCCCATTACTTCCCGATTTCCTAGGCTATTTTTGATTATGACAGTGAATAAAGCAGAGATTATAGCCTTTACCCCATAAGGGGAGACTACATGTAGGGGGTTAAACAGAAGTGACTTTATGGCAGCTGTGCAGAGGTATTTATGCTCACAGAGGGTCATTTGTATATAATAGGGTAATTAGCAGAACATACAGACCCAGCAACTCTTTCCTTGTTTTTCTTGCTGAAAACAATCTTCAATATTATTTAAATAACCTGAAGTAACGAACGCCCCTTGTATAATTCCAACCAAAGCAAGAGAAACCCCTACCCTGAAACCTTGAGTCCATGACAATGATCTTGCAGCAGAATGAAAATGGCTGTGTATTGCTTGCATTAGGCTAGTCGAAGACCCTCCAGTAGTTCATCCTTCAACAGCCAATCCAGCTGATGTCATTGCCATTATCAAACAGTCAAATGAAATTTGCCTACTAGGAGAGAGATCCCGGACAGTGAGAGCTCTACGGAAGGAACATATAAAAGGAGTTACATGCCCAGAGAATATCAAGATTTATCTAAGGAAGATGAGTTTTTACATATGGGGATTTGATTAGAGGAAGCTAGAATCTATTATTGAGGCAGTTAGGAAGACATTGACCTTAGAGGAATCCTCGGTTCAAAAACCTTTATGCAGTAAACATTTTGCTAGCCTCAAGAAGAAACTGCTTTTCCCCCTTCACAAGACTATTAGGAACCTAGTTCTTGAAGAATGGCGGCAGTCGGAAAAATGGGTCTGTTTCCAGGGTAAGTGGTCCAAATTATACCTATTCAAGAAATCTGACTCTGCTACTTTGATCTTAGCTCCCAAGGTGGACACGGCAGTTGTCAGGCTGCCTAAAAGACCACTTTGCTGCTATATGACTTTTGCTCTTTGAGAGAACCCATGGAGAGAAGAATTTATATATTTTCCAATGCCTATTTAGCAGCAGTGGTCAGTATGCACCCAGCAGCTGCCTTAACTTTGGTTTCCAGGGCCCTTATACAGTGGCAAAGGATCTGGAAGCTAATATTAAATATGGAGTTAGTAGATACCATCTCCTCAGAGCAGTGGACGTTATTATTCTTATTCATTATTGCCTAGTGATAGAAGAAACAGGTGTTCCTCTCATTCTTTTGATTTCTTACTTAGTAAATAAGGCGTAAAATCGTCTTATACTTACATATTATTAATGTTCCCAACAATGTATAATAGGGTTTCAGTCATTTTATTCTATGTTCTTTCTCTAACCATAAGTCTATCCCTTTCTTTTCTCTTTTAAAACAGATATTAAGAAATAAAGATGGAAGTCGACAGCAATGTGGTGACTCAAGATTACAGAATGCTCCATGGAAAATCTCTGGCACTAAACTGGAGAATTAATTAAAAATACAAATATGTCCTGAAAGAGAAATTAAATTAATGAAAATAAAATGTTATATTGTCATTGTTTGGCCATCATTTTTTCCCAGTTTTGTAATAACAAATATTGAAAAAATAGTTCCTTCTGTAAAGAGAGCTGGAAATTCAGAAACCAACATATTTTTGCTTAAGGATGAGCTAAATGAAAAGGTATGTCAGGTGTTAGAAAACTGAAATAATCTTTCACATTTAAAAAACAAAAAAACACTCCATACATTTAGCTTAATTGAGAAGTATGGAGACAAGGAAGATGTAGTGCTTAAGAAAATCTCAAGCTCAACAGGTTTTTTACCTACTCCAAATTTAGCTAGTTTGCTTAATCCCAATCAATTCTGCAGCAATAACAAACAGAAATGTGTTAAAATGGCAGGGATAAAAAAAAAAATAAACATTCTCTGTAGGTAATAGGACCTTCTGCACTTTGGCTGTTGTTGACTACATCTCCCATGATGCTTTGCCACCATTATGGCTGTAATAGCATTACATATTGCTGCACCATATCTGAAAGGTAAAAAGACAAATGAGTGTTACTCTATCTCAAGGCCTCCTATCATTAAATACATCCAAAAAATAACATAGTTCACAAATGAGCACTCTCCTAATTCCTAGTTTCTAAAATGGGGTCATTTGACGTGATGAAAATCATTCCAAGCAGCATCACATACATGAAGTTGTAATGGCCACTAAATTCACCAAAGCCATATCAAATCCATGAAGTGGTTATAGTGCCCAGAATCCACCAGCGCTTTTTACATTATGTTTTAAACCATTTGACCCAGTCACATGTCTGAAGCTTTTGCGTTGTTTGACCATCATTTTTTTCTCAATTTTGTAAAAAGAAATATATATATATATACATATAGTTATTTATTACATTATACCCCGGTTTGTTTGTTGTATCAATATTTTACTTATCTCATATTGATTGTTCATTTTATTGTAAAATGTTAAATCTTTCAATAAAAACTATTGGAAAAGAAATCTTGAAAAACAAATTCCTTCTGTAAAGGGAGCTGGAAATTCAGAAACCAACTCAATGAAAAGATATGTCAGGTGTCAGAAATAGACTTTAAAATTTGAAAAAGACTACTCCACACATTTAGCTTAATGAAGATGTAGTGCTTCAGAAAATCACAAGTTCAGCCCCAAGTTCTGACCTATTTCAAATTTAGTTAGTTTGCTTAATTCCAATCAATACTCCAGCAATAACAAACATAATGTTTTAAAATGGCAGGGATAAAAAAAAAAAACAACAACATTCCCTGTAGGTAAGAGGACAGGGTAGGCAACCATCGGCACTCTGGTTGTTGTTGACTACATCTCCCATGATGCTTTGCCACCACAAGATGTAGCCCACAAGGTTGCCTACCTTAGTTATAGGTCTAACTTAGCTTGGGCAGGCTGTCTCACAAGAATTCAGTCATAGAATAACCACCTAACTCATTGATTCATAACAGAGCCTTTCCTTTAGCTGTGACACTAAGACAAGCTATCTTCATTTTAAGTTCAATTTTCAACAGCAGTGATCTCACATTTTCTACCTTGGAACAACACATTTTAGCATAAAATAAGCATTATCATTATGTACATTATAGTGTGTAAACATGATTGAGCTGTGTCCATAATTTAGCTTTAAAGGTGTAACTTTTATTCATTCTCTTTGCTGAAAAGAAAAGACAAAATGGGAGACACTAGAAAAACTGGGACTCTAGATTCTAACAATCCCATATATAGAAATTTTATATATATATATATATATATATATATATATATATATATATATATATATATATATATCTCAGTCTCTTGTTTTTTTCAGATCAGGCCTTTGAACAATCAAATGACATCACAATGATGAAGTCACAGACCAACTTCATGACTTATTCATATCAGAGCTTGCTTGGTATCTGAAGTGGTTGGACATAACACTGCAGATCTAAAACCAGAAAACTCAATTCATAAAAAGTGAACATAGGGATCTCCCTGCTAATTATCTGGATATCAGAGTCATTAGGTAAGTGCGAGAAGGGGTACAGTTATATAGAATATCTGGAGAATTTACACTATACTAAATCTAAAAAGGAGAGAATTAAAAAAGTCCAGAGGTGGTTGGATCATATTAGATATCCTACAGAAAGGGATTTTTTTTTAACACTAATTGAATCTGCCAATTAGTAAGAGCAGGTTTCAGGATCATATAAGAATATAGGATATGGAACTAATTTAGAGCAATGTCTGAGGATATCAACACAATGGTAAATGGGACGGAAGAATTACAATTGATGTCCATGTCTAGAACATAGTATTTACTGGCCATCAGCATAATCTGCTCTTATTATTAAGCTTTTACTAGAATAAATAAGGCACAAGCATATGAACTTCAGCAAATACAGTGGTTCCCAACCCAGTCCTCAAGTACCCCCTACCAGTCCAGGATTTAGGGATTACCCATTTCTGATTAAGGGGTTTTTAGAAGAAAAAAAACAATTTAGACACAACAGGATAATCCCTAAATCCTGGAGTGGTAGGGGGTACTTGAGGACTTGGTTGGGAACCCCTCCTCTAATACCTAGTGAGTAGGAAAGAGATGTTTCACTGCTCTGGAGTAATGATTCCAGCTTATCTAGGCTTTGACTGACACAGGAGATACAGTCCATAGTCAAATGACTATTTTGGCATCACTGGTATAATGTGTAGGGTATCACCCTTAAGGTTGCTTATTAAAGTGAGAAATTATGGGAATTAAAAAGGAATGTCACATTTAAGGCACAAATAGCAAAATTGAAAATACTCTTCAACTAAGCTATGCTTCCAGTTTAAAGGACCACTAGAGGCACCCAGACCACTTCAGCTTAATGATGTGGTCTGGGTGCCAGGTCCATCTAGGGTTAACCCTGCCTGCTGTAAACATAGCAGTTTCAGAGGCAACAATTCTTACCTTGGTATATAACCCTGTAAGCCTCTTTCACCCACTATTGAAGGCTAGAAATGAACTCCGAGATACAGTGTGTGGAGTCAGCATTATTCCATGCAAAAACATGAACTAAAAGTAACCTCACTCTAGCCACTACAACTACTTTTGGCTTTATAATTGGCAACATTAGTTCGGTTTGGATTAGATAAAGAGTTATTATTTTAATGATATTTTTTTTACCCAGCTCACATTCATTAATTTTAGTTTAAACCAATTACCAAAGCTTTTTTCGTTGGTTGATGCAAATCTATGAAGTACAAAAGTGATACTTTTTAGAAATTAGTAATGATCACTTTGAATAATGTTTTGATTAAATCATTGTATTGTTATGTATAATGCTGGTACATCTGTACATAGAAGTCTGTTTGAGACATCAAATACCAGCACCATGCAAAACTATTTGTTTGTATATATTTTTCAGACCAGACTTTATTGAATCAAGTGACATCATAACGAAGAAGTCCCATACCAACTTCCAGGCTTATTCATCTCAGAACTTGCTTGGTATCTGAAGTGGTTGGACATAACATTGCAGATCTTACAAAAGAAAGCTCACTTCGTTAAAAGTGAACATAGGAAATTTATTCCTAATTAGTTGGATATAAGAGTCATTAGGTGAGTGCAGAAGGGGTACGGTTATATAGAATATTTGGAGTTTGTACAGTCTCCTAAATCTAACAAAAGGGACAATTAACAAATGAAAAGTCCATAGGTAAATGGATCATATTAGATACTCTACAGTACAGGGATATATTTTTAACACCAATTGAATAAGCCAATTAGTAAGAACAGGTTTCAGGATCATTTAAGAATATATTAGCAGGTGAGCTATGGAACAAATTTAGAGCGTTTTATGAGGATATCAACACAATGGTAAATGGGACTGAATAATGACAATTTATGTCCATGTCTAGAACACATTATTTACTGGTCATCAATATAATCTGATCTGATTATTAAACTTTTATTAGAACAAATAAAACACAAATATATGACGTTCAGTAATGAGTGAAAAGGAATGTTTTACCGTCTGCTATATAGCTTTATATGCTAATGACCAGACACCAGGATAACGCCAATGGATCATGATGTAACAGTCATATATTCTATTCCGCTATGTTACAATTCCAGACAGTTACTAATAAATATGAAGAACAAACAGGAGCATTTGTAGATAAATAAAATGAAAAACATAGCAAGATAATCTAGTTGACGGTACAAACCGCTGAATAGTATTTCAGTCATTATTTAAGTAGTTACGTAAAAAGTAAATTGTAGGTTGACATTTATCTTGAATGTTATTAGGAGAATGCCATAGTGGCAAAGGCACATCTTTATAGGGAAAAAAATGAGAAAAAATGACAATGTGAAAATCTTCATATTCTGACTATGGGAAAAAAAAGTTAAAATCCAAGTATTTTACATTATGTACGGTCAAGTGGAGGCGATATTTATAAATGATAGTTACTCTTGATTTTGCCTTCCCCCATAGCCTATTGATGTCTCAGTAAATTAACCTTCACCAATGGTGGTCTGCATGCCAACTCACATCTTTTATTTCCAAATAACATGTACTAAACTTTTTGTTTTATTGATGATATTTCAGAGTTCTTCCAGTAACGCAGAATACTAGAGGAAGCTGCTATTAGAAGACAATTTAGGATTTTTTTGGTAGGTTTATCTATGTTACTAGAGCGGTTTTAAAATAGGAATAGTTTAGATGACAATGTAATTATGGACCCAACAATCATTTTAACTAAATTATGAATAGCATCCCAAAGATTTCTAATCTTTGCACATGACCAAAAAATATGGTACAGAGAACCAGTTTGGCCACAACCTCTCCAACATGCACTACAGGCTAGTAGGTTCATCTTAAATAATCGAGATGGTACCATCTATAAAGCATTTTATAATATTTTTCCAAGTTCGGGACGCATTCAAATTTGAGATTCACTATGAATTTGCTTTGAATTCCCAACTATTCTTACCTTGGTAAATAACCCTGTAAGTCTCTTTTACCCATTATTGAAGGCTAGAAATGAACTCCGAGATACAGTGTGTGTGGAGTCAGCATCATTCCATACAAAAACACGAACTAAAAGTAACCTCACTCTAGCCACTACTAGTTTTGGCTTTCTAATTAGCAACATTAGTTAAGTTTGAATTAGATCAAGTGTTATTGGAATGGTAGACATTTCCCACAGCACACATCATTAATTCGGAGTTGAAACAAATCAACAAAGTTTTTTGCGTTGGTTGATACAAATCCTATGGAGTACAAAATGAAATATTTGAATATTGGTATTGATCTCTGTGATTGATTTTCAAATAAAATAATCTTATTGTTATGCATAAGGCTGGTACATCTGTACCATCACAGACCATTACCATGCAAAACAACCTGTTTATATATGTATAGTTTTCAGACCAGACGTTTATTATTTGTTTCAGATCAGAGCTATTACAACAGAAAGCTTGCTTCATATAAAGTGAACAAGGAGCTCATTCCTAATTATATTTAGATCAGAGACATTAGGTGAGTGCTTTGGAGTTTTTACACTTTCTTAAATCTGAAAAAGGGGAAAAATGACAAATGGAAATTACAGAGGTAGTTGGATCATATTAGTTATCCTATAGAGTAGTGATTTATTCTAACATTAATTGAATTAGCCAATTAGTAAGAACATATTTCAGGATCACATAAAAATATAATTGCAGATGATTCAGATTCAGATTAACATTTATTGTCATTGTACCACATACAAACAAGAGCAATGAAACCCAGTTGGGCTCTGAACAGATATGCAGCAGTAATCTAAAATACTATTTTTTTTTTAAAAGTGTTACTTCCAGTGTAAGCTTTACAGATAGTACTTGATACCACAATTCCCTAGTACTTAATACAATCTTTCTACATTGCTACTAATTTCAAGCCCCAAAATACATCGACATTATAATAGTTCCACCACATACAAATTGGAACCTACAGCTCATGACCCCAATCTAAGTAAAAATTAAGGGTTCTACCTGTCATTCGGTTAACACTCTAGTGCAAATAAATGAGATGAGATAAGGAAGTAGTTTAGAACAATGTATGAGGGTATTAGCACAACGGTAAATGGGACGGAAGAATGACAATTGGTGGCCATGTCTAGAACACAGTATTTATTGACCATAGGTATAATCTGCACTGATTATTAAGCTTTTACTAGAATAAATAGGCACAATTATATCAACTTCTGCAAATAGCCAGTGATGCTCTAATTCCCAGTGAGTAGGAAATAAATGTTTTGCTGTGTGCTATATAGCTTTATATGTTAATAATCATCAGACACCAGGATAACCCAATGGATCGTGATGTAACATTGATATATTCTATTCAGATATGTTACAATTCCAATAATTTACTAATAAATATAAAGAATGAACAAGAGCATTTCTAGATAAATAATATAAAACAAGTTCGAATAACATTTATATATATATATATATTATACAACAAAATAATCTAGATAGAAGGTACAAATCGCAGAATATTATTTTATTCATATTCTGACAATGGGGGGAAAAAGGTAAATATCCATTAAAATTACTAATAAAGCCAAAACAATATATATAATTCTTACCTGTATAATACACAATTCTTAGTTAATTAGCAAGACCCATTTTACATTACGAGAATTAGCCCAGGATGCGCCATATTCATGGCATTTATTTTATTAAAGCTCTTGACCTCCCTGGAGTAATGATTCCAGCTTATCTAACCTATGACCGACACAGGAGATCCAGTCCATAGCCGAAGGACTATTTTGGAATCGCTGGTTTAGTACATACGGTGTCACTCTCAGGATTATTTATTAAAGTGAGAAATGATGGGAATTAAGAATACATTTCAAGAGCACTAATAGCAGAGTTGTAAAGACTCTGCAACTCAGCTCAGCTTCCAGTTGAACTATTCTGGTCTAAAATCTGAGATTACATCAAATTATTTTTATTGAAAATTTTAACAATTTTGTAAATAACAATAAACATACTAACAATAAACTATATCAACTATAAACTAAATAAACTAAATAAACTATATCAAATAAAAAAATCATCCAATGATATCTGCATGTATGGTACAATTACCAAATAACATATATACGGTAACATAAGTAAAGTTTTGAATTAAAAAAACTTACATGTTTTGAGCACAGTGTGTAGGCATTGAAGTATTATACATTATGTACGTCAAGTGGAGGCTATATTTATAAATAAAAGTCAGTCTTATATGGTCTTCCCACATAGCCCATTGGTGTCTCATTAAATCAACCATTACCGTTGGTGGTCTGAATGCCAACTCACATCTTTTATTTTTGAATAACTAATAAAAAACTTTTTTTATTGATATGTCAGGACCTTTCCGGTAACGGAGAATACTAGAGGAAGCTGCTATTAGAAGACTACCTAGGATTATTTTGGTAGGTTTATCTATGTTATATGGGAATATATTAAATATACATAGTTTATAAATTATATTTGTATTTATTACCATATAAATAAATTACTAATCTTTGGACAATCCCCAAAAACATGGTACAGAGAACCTGTTTGGCTACAACCTCTCCAAAATGTACAAGCGGCTAGTAGGTTCAACCTAAATAATCGAGATAAGGTTAGGTACCATCTATAGAGAATTTTATAATGTTTTGTCAAGTCTCACCTACTATTGAAGGCTAGAAATGAACTCAGAGAAACAGTGTGTGTGGCCTCAGCATCATTCCATGCAAAAAACATTAACTAGAAGTAACCTCACTCTAGCCACTACTAGTTTTGTTTTTTTAATTAGCAACATTAGTTAAGATTGGATGAGATAAAGTGTTATTGGAATGATAGAGATTTTCCCCAGCTCACATCATTAATTCTAAGTCGAAACCAATCATCAAGGTTTTTTTTGTCCTGGATGATGAGGCTAGTGGTGTTGTGGAGAGAGGCACTGAGGCTAGTGGTGTTGTGGAGAGAGGCACTAAGGCTAGTGATGTTGTGGAGAGAGGCTTGGAGACTATGGTGAGACCCAATAGAAAGCAGTTGTTGTTAGGGGATTCCATCATAAGAGGTGTGGAGATGGACAATGGTGGTCTTGTGAGGTGTCTTCCCGGAGCTACTGCTCACAGATACAGGAGACGTATCTGTAATATTGTTAAGCGAGCAAAGCAGGAAGGGGAATTGGATGTACTTGTCCATCTAGGGACAAATGACTTGGCTTGCAATGAGGTTTCAGAGGTTAAGGAAGTTTTTAGTGTTTTTGCCAATGATATACGGCAGGTTGCTTCCACACTGTCATTCTCTGAAGTTCTGCCTGTGCATAACACGCAGAACGACAAGCGGATGCGTATTTCTATGTTTCTATGTTTCTTATGGAGTACAAAAGTAAGGTTTTTAAATTTAGTATTGATCTCTGTGAAGGATTTATGAATTAAAACATATTATATTTATGTGTAAGGCTGGTACATATGTGCAGATCAGTGTGTTTGTAACATGTAATATCATCACCATGCAAAACAACATGTTTATATATTTTGTTTCAGATTAGACCTATTACAACAGAACGTTCGCTTCATAAAAAGTGAACATGGAGATCATTGGGATCTCATTTCTAATTAGTTGGATAACAGAGACATTAGGTGAGTGCGGGAAGGGGTACGCTTATATACGATATTTGAGTTTTTACATTCTTTTAAATCTGAAAATGCAAAATATATTTTATTCCGCTATGTTACAATTCCAATAAATGATTAATAAATATGAAGAATGAACAAGAGCAGTTCTAGATAAATAAAATGAAACACGTTTGATAAACATGTATATATATTATATATCAAAATGATATAGATAGAAAGTACAAAATGCAGAATATTATATTACTACAATCTCCGCCATATTCAAGGCAATTTTTAATTCAAGGTCTTGTTCAGTAACCTAGTTAAGGTTGCATCACCTAATACATGCCACGGGCACGTCTAATCTATGGAATACTTACATATTAATAATGTTCATAACTTTCTGTGATTAGGATACTTAAGTTTTATTTTGTGATCTTTCTCTAACCATATGTTCATTATTTTTTGTTTAAAACAGGTTTGACGGCAAACAAAAACATTAAAGGTGATGGCTTTGTGGTAACTGTAAGTCCTGGTGAAAAGAAGAGCCGCAAGAATGCCAAAACACTGATTCAAAATGCAAAGACGATTATAAGAAAAATCAAAAGGAATGTTGTGAAAAAACTTGAAATTCATGGAAATAAAAGATTATGTGTTCAGATGAAGGCAAGCAAACGGCATATCAGGTGCCAGAAGAAACCATGTGTTCCCCGAAAAGAACAACCTGTGTCTGGTATAACCACACAGGACTCATGTGGTGCTTCAATCAATCAAGGAGTCACTACTTCCAATACCGTGGAATTAGACACAACAGATCATCTGAGAGGATGTTATCTCGATCCTAAGAAACAGAAAGCAAAGAAAACTTTGAGACTCAGAAATATTAACAAGGAAACATTACATCAGATTGCTGCTCATTACAAAAAAGAGGTTCTACATAAGAGCAAAACAACTTTATTGCAAGAATTATATCAGCCAATTGTGCCAGATAAAGTGGGTGAATCAACTTTTCACCAAAACGTAAATGAACCAACCGTGCCAGATGAAGTGGGTGAATCAACTGTTCCACAAAACGGAAATGAACCAACCATGCCAGCTCAAGCTGATAAACGACCATGTGTTCCTCAAAAAGAAAAACCTGTGTCTGGTATAATCACACAGGACTCATGTGGTGCTTCAATCAATCAAGGAGTCACTACTTTCAATACTGTGGAATTAGACGCAACAGATTATCTGAGAGGATGTTCTTTCCCTCCTAAGAAACAGAAAGCAAATAAATATTTGAGCATCAAAAATATTAATAAGGAAATATTACATCAGATTGCTGCTCAATACAAAAAAGAGTTTCTACATAAGAGCGAAACAACTTTTCTCCAAGAATCATATCAGCCAATTGTGTCAGATAAAGTGGTTGAACCAACTGTTCCACAAAATGTAAATGAACCAACCATGCCAGATGAAGTGAGTGAACCTACTTTTCTAAAAAACGTAAATGAACCAACCATACCAGCTCAAGCTGATGAACAACCTGTGTCACAAGAAACAGGTCCTAGTGACATACCTGAGAAGGACCAAGAACCACACACAGATGTGCATTGTGTTGACAAAAAGCAAGATGGGCAATGGCTACCATGGCTCAACCTCACACAAGAGCACAAGGACATTATAATCAATGATAAGTGGTTAGATGACACAATAATTGATGCTGCCCAGACTCTTCTTAAAATGCAGTTCGATACAGATGGATTGCAGAGCTGTGTCCTATCACAACTTGGCATGATGCCTGTGACCAGCGAGGCTGTTCAAATTCATTATGATGCGAACCGTCACCACTGGTTCACAACAGCCTTCAAGAAAGGGATTGTTGAGGTTGTGGACAGTTTACGAACATCACACCTGTCTCCTTCAGCCAGAAGAGAGATTGGCCAATGCTATGGTAATGTCATGAAGAACCCACTTCAACGAGTTCACATGCGGAAAGTGGACCAGCAACCAAACTATGACGATTGTGGTGTTTTCGCAATTGCAAATGCTTTTGAGTTGCTCAGTGGAAGAAACGCAACATGCAAATATCTTCATGGTCAAATGAGAAAACATCTGATCTCTTGCTTGGAGAAGGGAAAAATCACAGAATTCCCAAAGAGATTTTAAGATTTAGAAAATAAATAAATACATACACGCAGTCAGCTGAATACACACACAAACACTGCTGAATACACTTTGAGGGGTGCAGTGTATGTGTGTGTGTGAGAGGGGGTAGCGGTGCTGTGTGGGGTGGGGGGGTAGGGGTGCTGTGTGTGGCGGTAGGGGTGCTGTGTGGGTCGGGTAGGGGTGTTCTGTTGCGGGGTAAGGGTGCTCTGTTGGGGGGGTAAGGGTGCTCTGTTGGGGGGGTAAGGGTGCTCTGTTGGGGTGTAAAGGTGCTCTGTTAAGGGTGTAAAGGTGCTCTGATGAGGGGGTAAAGGTGCTCTGTTGAGGGGGTAAGGGTGCTTTGTTGAGAGGGGGTAAGGGTGCTTTGTTGAGGGGGGTAAGGGTGCTCTGTTGGGGGGGTAAGGGTGCTCTGTTAGGAGGGGGTAGGGGTGCTCTGTTGGGGGGGGTTTAAGATACATAAAAAATGTTTTTGTTTAAAAAAAAAAAAAGCATACTGAATCAGTATTTCCCCCCCCCCTTTCATCTTACCTTTGGTGAAGGGGAGGGGGGGGAAGGGGAACACAGCCACACCTGGTGGTCCGGTGGTGGTTAGTATGTAGGACAGGAGCCTGCAGCTCTCCTGTCATCCCACGCGATGCTGTGTGGAGCATTGCCATGGTAACGTGCGGCAACGCTCCACACAGCTCACGGGAGGACAGGAGAGCTGTTTCCTAGATGACTCCCCCCTGCTTCCGGTCCTGCCGACACGGAAGCAGAGTAGGCGCCTGCCGTTTTGAGCAGGCAGGTGCCTACTCTGCAGTGATGCCAAACCTACGGCCGTGTGCCCACAGAGAGGGCCTGGCGTGCCACCTGTGGCACGCATGCCATAGGTTCGCCATCACTGTTCTATACTTTTCACTATCCAATTCAAACTGCTAACACTAACATACAAAGCCCTCACAAACTCCACTCCAAACTCCATTTCCTCTTCTCTCAACAAATAGACCTCTTATACCAATCATTTCATTGCCTTCATCAGTTCCCTCACCTCCATAGCCCAGCTCACTCTCTCACCTGACACAGTTCTTCCACACACCATTTTTACTAAATTATTTTGACACAGACATCTTATCCATCAATCCCCTCTGACATGCTGCTATTTCTCCTATGTGTCTTTTCCCCTTCCTCAGATTGTAAGTTCGTTCGAGCAGGGCCGTCTTCTGTTATATTCTGTATGTAAATTACTTGTCAAAAAACTTCTATTTTATAATTGTATATTTATAATAATAAATCTGACAAATAAATATATATATTTCTATATAATTAATATATGGTGTGTTTATTAAACAATACAATCTGTGCAAAACTGGATCTGTTTTAGATTAGTTAATCTATATTGTATATTATTTGTCTGTCTATATTTATTTCCAACTCAGTTGCAACTCTTAAGTAATGATGATCATATCTACAGTTATATGTACACTGGCACTGAAGACGCTTTACTTCGTGTCCCTTGTAATTTTCATTACCTAGCTACTGGTAAAAATCAGAAATTATTATTATTTTTTTTTTTTTTTTTATTAATTATCATGTTTAATCTATAAACATACATACATCATCATCTTAATAAATTATAAGATAGATAACAGACAACCTACAACGTAAAGATGGTTACAAAAGACATAGATTTGATTATAGCCTCAAAGGTGAAATGGGTGAGGTGAGAAAATACAGGATAAAACAATCGTCTCCATAAAGATTGTCTCAGGGTCTCAGCTCCCTAAATATGATATCGTATCCAATACTTTTGTCCAATTATTCCAAATAGTATATCTTTCTCGATTAACACAAAAGTTGGCCGTGATTTCACATTCCACTTTGCACTGCAATTTAATCGGCTCTTTAATTTGTGCCTATAATTTTCGACCTTGGGGGTTTTCCAGCTTTTCGCAATTGAGTTTTTAAAAACCATTACAATTGATATTAAGGATTGGTATGCTGCCTTACAATTACCGTTTGTAAGACAGCTAACCAATCCTTAATATCAATTTCTTTTTTCAGATCTCTACTTCACCTATCTTTTGCCTTTGGGGTAATTTTTCTCTTAATGGCATGTATTATAGTGATACATTTTGACAGCAATTTTAGCTCTTTTCCTTGCTTAATGATATTATTTTATTTGTCCACCAGACCACATGCATTTCCCCTGTACACTGAAGCCTTTGAAAAGCTTATAATTCTAATATATTTAAAGATTTCCTGCTTTGGTATATAGTAAGATTTTTGCAAATTCTGAAAAATGTTAAGACCCAATTCATTCCACAGCTTGGAAATTCTTTGTGATAACCAATTATATAGTTAGATCCAAATTCTCTACCAAACTAATCAAGTATGATAGCAGGAGAGATGGCAAAATCGTGAGATTTAAAAGTGTGGGTTTTTAAAATGGTTCCAATAGTCAAGCAGATTTCGCAATATAAAATTGTCAACACAACTTGCATTGTTCTTGTCCGCCTTTTTGATATCTTTAACTGGCCAAAGGTAATTTAGGGGTGTTTCTGTTCCCTCCTAATATTCCACTCTCTGCACTAGCAGTTAATATTTTTTTAATATTCGGATTTCTAACGATAACCATATATAGGCTGTGGGTAAATCGGGAGGGATACTAAAGCTGTAGCCACCTATATGGACTGTGGTTATAACTTCCTTTGCGTGATTAACGCAATGTACGTCTGATAAGACTTTACTCTGGTTATACTTTAGCTATTTAGACGCAAGCTAGTGAGTTGTTTCTAAGGGAGGTGCCCTTGAAGGCACAGTTAGTATCTATTATCCGACTAACTTGTGATTAATTTATAACTCTCTCCTCCTGTATCTTTCTATTTTCTGTAGTTAGCTCTCCTATCTGGTAGGTGCCCTTGAAGGCACAGAGATATATATATCTTCCTATCTGTCTTTTCTCCTTACTAATTTTAGGGTGACTCACAATATTTACTACCCAGAGGAGGCAGCAGCTCAGAAATAGGAGATACCACGACCATAGCTTGCGGTGCAGTATAACTCTAAGACAGCATTTAGACAGCACCTGTCTCCTGTCCTAACTACTGCTATAGATAATACTTTTTGCAATCTGACAAACTACATCGAGACATTGCTAGTCACTACGGCAGAGACATTACTCAGACAGCACTGTCTCTTGCTTTGTGACCACAGTTATAGACAGTACCCTATAACTCTAGGACAGCATTTAGACAGCACCTGCCTCCTGTCTTACGGCTATAGATAAAATCTTTCGCAACCTGACAAACTACATCGAGGCATTACTAATCATAACGGCAGAGACATTACTCTGATAGCACTGTCTCCTGCCGTCTGACCACAGCTATAGACAGCATTCTGTGCAGTTGTACGAACTGCCGAAAGTACTATCAGTCGTGACAGTAGAGACATTGCAACGATTAACCTAAGAATAGCTGTGTTTCAAGTGCTGTTGATTTTCGTTTTTAAACCTTTTTTATTTCTGCATAGCACTTCCGTATGCCCCTGTATGTACTTATACAGACGGTTTAGGAGTGGATATACGAAATAATCACTTTGTATCTTGTTCACTAATAAATATATTTTTTATTTTAATTTAATTCAATTTCTCTGGACACACGTATACTTTATAGGCAGTGTTCCTCGCTCTCCTTTTCTCTCAACCAATTTCCATGTAGGGTTAACCCCTTCACTGCCTAGATATATTTTTACACTAGGCTCTCATTTTTGTAAAACAATTATATAGTTAGATCCAAATTCTCTACCAAACTAATCAAGTATGATAGCAGGAGAGATGGCAAAATCGTGAGATTTAAAAGTGTGGGTTCTTAAAATGGTTCCA
This sequence comes from Pelobates fuscus, assembly GCF_036172605.1. NCBI lineage: Eukaryota > Metazoa > Chordata > Amphibia > Anura > Pelobatidae > Pelobates > Pelobates fuscus. Next base: position 367,383,096 of record NC_086319.1, on the reverse strand, counting down.
ATAGTCAAGCAGATTTCGCAATAAAAAATTGTCAACACAACTTACATTGTTCTTGTCCGCCTTTTTGATATCTTTAACTGGCCAAAGGTAATTTCGATGGTGGTTTGATACTATCTTCTTCTATCTCATACCATCCCTGTGATTTGGCGTTATCTAGATGTATAAGTGTGAACATTGATAAACAGACTCTGGAGTATAGATCATTGATAAGAAGACCGCTATATAATAAAAGTATAGGTGACTAAAAATCTATGTTATAAAGCACTTCAAAATGTGTCCTAGTTGTAAAAAGCTTTTTAGTGATTTTAATCAGCGGCTCTTACCACCTCAAGTTACCTTTTAAACATCTTGAAATCTCCAAAAATGTGTAAGTTGTTATGGTGGAGCGCTTACGGAATTATTCTAAAGTGATATTAATTTGTATAAATACCTTCTCAAAGTGCCAATCTTACAAAGTGCAATGTCAACTTTCAAGTGTTTGTGCAAATATTTCTAAGTAGTTCCAATCTTATAAAACATTTTAATTAATCTCAAGCAATTTACTTACCTTGTGGATCTACTATTTACACTAATTAGGGACTTGCTATCGTCTTCTCGAAATTTCAGAGTTTGTTACAGGGTCAAGTAAGAATCAGAGGGGGATCTTAGAGTTCTGAACTCGGAAAGGTTTTTCATCAAAGCCGTTTCTATTTTTTCCATTAGTGTAAATAATCTTTTTAAAATATCACATAGATGACAGTCTTCATCAGTGACGATGTGTAAAATGAATCCATGAATTGGAGAGGAGGTGTGAAATAAGAAAACCTATAGCAGAAGATGCCTTTATGGTCCCACATAGCACACTCGGTGGCGGTGGCCCTGACCATAGTGAAACCAGCAGTAGCAATCTAGGTGCCTTTATGCATTTTTTCTACCTTTGAACACATTTGAGCATAAAATAAATAATAATATATAATATAATCTTTATGTACTTTATAGTGTGTAAACATTATTGAGCTGTGTTCTTAATTTAGCTTTAAAGGTGGAACTCTTATTCATCCTCTATTCAGAAAAGAAAAAGAAAATAACATTCACTGCTTCACTTGTGCAAATGATTACTGGGACCCTAGATTCTACCAACCCCAGCTCTTCATTCATTAGTGGAAACGTTACATAGTTACATAGTTACATAGCTGAAAAGAGACTTGCGTCCATCAAGTTCAGCCTTCCTCACATTTGTTTTTTGCTGTTTATCCAAAAGAAGGCAAAAAAAACAGTTTGAAGCACAATTTTGCAACAAGCTAGGAAAAGAATTGCTTCTTGACCCCAGAATGACGGTCAGATTTATCCTTGGATCAAGCAGTTATTACCCTACATTGAAAGATTATATCCTTGAATATTCTGTTTTTGCAAGGGCCTTTATTCATTGCCACATAAAGGTAAAGATTGAAAGATCCTATATTTAGTGTAACGGACCGCCTGGCACCCCGACTGGGTACCTCCGTTACTGGATGCTCCTAGCGCTTCCAGAGGGTTCCAATCGCTCCGCCAGACACCACAACCACCTCAGACCCCATGAACCACCGTAGCTTGGTTGGGGTCTCGCCGTCTCCTGCCCAACCTGGACCTCCGACAAGGCTCCAGGTTCCAGTGGGTGAACCTCTCCTCCAAGAGAGGGAAACAGGAACAAGCTCTTAAAAGAGCTTAGAAGTGATTATCCAAGGGAGCATGCAGAGCATAGTAATCCCTTGTAGTGATATAGCTGGTTACCCCCAATAAGAGACATTACTCTAGATTGAGGGTGAAGAAGAACTGACTGCACTGAGCGTTTATTACTGCTTATATACAAGTTTCCCAGCAAAGTTACCACCCACGTGGACCTTGTGGGGCACTGAAACTGTAAACGTTGCAACCAATCACGTACAGGCACACAGATAATCACACCCATTTATTACAGTAAGAATCCTCCCCTCTGCTTGGGAGATAATTTAGTTAATTACTGTATTAACTCAATTATCTCCAAGCTAAAAAAACATACTTTTTTACAACTTTTTGATTATACATCCAATCTTAATAAAACAAAATAATTATGTCCAAAAAGAAAAAAATATATACTCACTAAAAAAAGAAAAAGAACTACCTAATGATATCTATGTGTAAGCTGTCATTCTGATTATTATCTTTAATATATTAATGTTCCAAAGCTGCGGCATGGCAGATTGGCAGTGGGGGAGAACAAGTAATACAATGGTTTATGTCTGGGTTCTTTACTGGATTAATTTATAAAAAATTGACCCAGAAAGAAGCAAAGGGAAGAAATCAATAAATGTCATTGAAATGATACTATAAAACTGATTGTATCAGAGAAAAAAAAAAATCAAAACTCCGTCAATGGAGGATTGGGGCTAAGCCATCAGAGAAAATACTAATGCAGTATAATACCAAGACACTTGTACACAGGTTACACATGTACACATGTACACATGTACACTACATGAAAATACTCTATTCTAAATCAAGGATCCATAGATATTTCCATATGAGACAAGCAAATATTAGAGCTTTTAACTATGTGGATACAACTGGAAACTCCCCAAAGACCTAGCGCGTCCACATCAGTAAATAAGTTTATATTATGCGTAGACCAAAGCAGGCCATAACCTGTCACTGGCACAAGCCCATTCTAGCGCTGCAACCTTCCGTTCCCGGTTTCTCACCTCTAAATAGTCACAACCAATTAGTGACTGGGATTGTCCCTTGTAATGTATGTTTATTAACCATGGGCTATAGTGGCAACTTGAGAAATCAATATACCCATTTGTTACTACTTGTTTAAAATGCCTGCAATTTGTAAAAATAAATTGCCATTATACAAAAAAAAAAATTATTTCTCCAATTTTAGCTTTATGTCCTTCAGTATGAACTTAACTTAACATTTTGGCCCTTATGGGGTTAAATAACTTGACTATTTACACTAAGTGGGAGGCAGAGCCCTCCAGGCACCATAGCCACTACAGCAGATTGTATTAGGTACAGTGCCAGGAATCCCTATTTAAGTAGTCAAACCCTTTTTAAACAGTTTGACAATTTCCAGGAGCCCAGTGTCATTCCAGGTCCCAGTTATAGCTAAAGCAGACGTTCGTACTTATTACAGTACATATATCAGTTTAGCCCATCCGTGGATGATCACATGGTCGTATTAGCAAGCTATAAGACTGCCTGCAGGGGGACTGACTGGGTTGTCAGGCAAATCACCAAAGCTGAAATACACACTTCTTTAATTAAAAAAAAAAAGATGCCTTTATCTAAACAGACAAAATTGACGGATTCGACAAGATATGCAAAGAAAGACAGGCAGCGACAAATACAGGAGGAAGAAGATGAGGCTATGGCCGTTGCTGGTGTAAGAGATATGGAAGAGGAAGAGTGTGATCTCATGCAAGATAATAAAGATGAAGGACACATATCTAAGACATTTTTAAAACAAGTACTCCAGGATTTAAGGATAACTATAAAGGAAGATTTTGCCAATATTATTACTAGTATACATCAGGAGTTATCTGAATTAGGAGACCGCACTGATCATTTGGAGAAAAAATCGGATGATTTGAGTAAAGCGCATAATGAATTAGATGAGAAATTCATTAAATTGGAAGAAGAAAATAGAAAATTATGGCACAAAGTAGCAGATCTGGAGGACAGATCACGCAGAAATAACGCAAGATTCAGAGGCGTTCCAGAATCAGTTGAGTCTAATAAAATTGTGGAGTACATTACAACATTTTGCACAATTTTGCTCCCATCTATGGCTAAGAGCTGTTGAGGGATTGAAAGAGCTCATAGACTGCCAAAACCTGCAAGATTTACGTTGGATATACCACGGGATATTATGGTTTGTTTTTACCGTTATACTGCGAAGGAAGCTTTATTTTCTGCAATACGTAAGTGTGGCGAAACCAACCTCGCCACTGGGCCCTGGAGAAGCCTGTTTGCTAGCCTCCTACCTACTGACTATGGCCCCTGGGTTATTTGGGGCATATTGTACTGTATATTTCTGCTACTGGCCCTTTTAACAGCATCTATGGACATATTGGGACTTTTGGGACTACTGTCCCTTTGAGACTGTGAAGCATATTCAAGTGTACTGCCTGTAATATTATATATGTATTTATAGATGTGTTAAGTTTATCCTGGGTGATTTGTATGCAGCATTCTGATTGTTCGGTAGAATCACTCCATTCAGTATATTGAGTGAAACTACCGAACAACCAGACCACCCAGGAATGAGTGTGCCTCCAATTACCGTTTGCAACAATGTTGCAAACAGGTAATTGGCAATCAGTGCAGTGTGGTCTTTGTCCTCTGGGTGGCCGCCATTCGGGAAACAAACACGTGGCGGCGGCCATCTTAAACTACCGAACAGCGGTGTTTTGCCGTCGAGTGTCTGGAACTAAAATCGGACACTTGACTAGGCAAACACCGCTGAGACCTCCATACTTCCAGAAATTCGTATGGAAACTACCGAATGACCCGCCGTTCGGTAGAAAGAGCCCCATAAACAAGGGAATTCATTCAAACCCTCTCCAGGCTCTATAACACAGGCAATTCGCCTGTTTTCATTCCCTTGTTTGTGACCGACCGCAGGGCCAAAATGCATGGAACTGTTTTCGGATACTTTACCCATGCGGTCGGTCAAATCTTTGGAACCCCATATCTCACGAACCATTCATCCGAATTACTTGAATTTTGGATATGTTGTCCCCCTGAATAAGGGCTATCCAGCGATGCTGGATTTAAAGGTGTACCCCCGGGTTTTGGGGTACATCCAGAACTTGGCTGAAAAAGTGTACCGGATAATTGAGTTTAATGTTATCTGAGGGGAGGGGATGTGTGGGCTGAACCATGTATGTGATTGGTTATTTTATGCCTCCCCCTGGGTGTGGCCTGTATGTGGATTAGTGTAATAAAAGCCAGGCTGGATGAGCCAGTCCAGAGTTCCTGTTTTACCCTCAAAGTGATGTGTCGTCTCATTATTGGGGGGAAGGATTTATTGCATGCTGTTCCAGTTGACTGCTAGGAGTACAAGCCTATTCGTATGGTTCCTATTCAATGGTATACAGCATTCATATGCTTGGGAGAATTTAAAAGGTTTCTCGGATTCGGTGATTGTGGTGTCTGCCAGAGTGCTTGCAGTCCTCAGGAAGCACTAGGAGCATCCATTAACGGAGGTACCAAGTCGGGGTGCCAGGCGATCCGTTACATTGGTGGCAAGCGGTGGGATGGCGTCCTAGTGTGAGGTAAAGCAGCTCGGAGACACAGTTCGTTTGGATTTACAAATTGAGGGCAACGCTAGCAGTCGTGCAGCGCCCCTGGGAGCAGACAAGTATGGAAGGTTCTGGCTCTGGAGATGATTGGCTGGCCGAGGTGAGGCAGCGAGTGGCCGAGTATGGGGATGATATACCCATGGAGACACGCCGGGTGATCTGGAACCAGGTCATGGCTGAGCGAAACACAAGGCTGGACCGAGAATTCCGGTTGGCAAAAGAGAGGAAGTATGCTCAGCAGCAGGAGCGGTACAGCAGCCGAGTAGAGGCTGCATCCGAGGAGGTTAGCCGTCTTTCCCTGAGGCGGCGGGAGGAACCCGAAGTGGGGGTCCTCATAGACTGGTCCTGTGAGGAACCACAACAGGCAGGTAGAGATGGGACCAAGGTCTCTCCACCGGGCCCTTACTCACAAATGTTGCGGGGCCTCACGGATTGGTCCTGGGAAGACCCACAGATGGCAGGTGGAGATGGGACTGCGGTCTCTCTACCGGCCCTACAGGGATGCTGGGCAGTCGGCCCAGATCCCCAGCGGCAGTGTGCGTTACAGGGAGCTGAAAGTGCCGTTCTTGCTCCCCAGCGGCAGTCTACGGTGCAGGGAGAGGAGCCTGTTATCCCCTCTCCCCAGCGGTTGAAGGTGTGTAAGGGAGAGGAGTTTGTTACCCCCTCTCCCCACCGACAACCTAACCCACCAAGGGGAGACAGTAAACCCCTCACCAGCGCAGATGGGACCGTGGTCTCTGCGCCCAAGTTACAGGGAGCTGAAGGGGCCGTCCTCCCTCCCCAGCGGCAGTGTGATTTGTTGGGAATTGGGAGCCCAGTCTCCATTCCCCAGCGGCAGTGTGAATTGCAGGGAATTGGGAGCCCAGTCTCCATTCCCCAGTGGCAGGCTGAGTTACAGGGGACAGAGGTAGTTGGTCCTACCCCCCAGCAGCAGCGTGATTTTTTGGGAATAGAGAGCCCAGTCTCCGTTCCCCAGCAGCAGGACACTGAATTGGGAGGAGAGACAGTCGGTCTCCCTCCACAAAGACTGAAAGTAGGCATGGGAGAGGAGATTGTTACCTCCTCTCCCCAGCGGCAGATCATCAATGGGCAGAGTGTTCTAATGGGAGAGGAGATTGTTACCACCTCTCCCCAGCGGCGGATCATCAATGGACAGAGTGTTCTAATGGGAGAGGAGCTGGTTACCACCTCTCCCCAGCGGCAGCTTAATGTACCAGGGGGAGACTGTAAGCCCCACACCTGTGCAGATGGGACCGTGGTCTCTGCACTTCCAGCACAGGGGGTAGGGACGGTCGGTCCTGCCCCCCCACAACAGGGCTGTTTAGCCAAAGGGGAGAAAGTCTGTCTCCAGCAGCAGAGCTGTGTAACTAAAGGGGAGACAGTCGGTCTCCAGCAGCAGAGCTGTGTAACTCAAGGGGAGACAGTCGGTCTCCAGCAGCAGAGCGGTGTAACTCAAGGGGAGACAGTCGGTCTCCAGCAGCAGAGCTGCGCAGCTAAAGGGGAGACAGTCGGTCTCCAGCAACCAGGCTCCAACCAGACTACTCCTGTAGTAGTGCTGGCACCAGGGCAGAGTACCGCTGGTCTCTGCCCACTCAGCAACCCACCAAAACAGCCTACCAGTCCCCCACACAGCCGGGGTGAGGCACCTGGACCTGGACAAGTTTTTCCATTACTCAGGTGTAGTAACCATTCATTGTGGGTGGACTGTACTGCTGTTTCTGTTTTGTGGGTGGGCTGCTGGACTAACAAGGGCACTGACCGGCAAGAGGTCAGGTACCCTGTTAGTATGTTTGGAAAAGGGGAGAAATGTGGCGAAACCAACCTCGCCACTGGGCCCTGGAGAAGCCTGTTTGCTAGCCTCCTACCTACTGACTATGGCCCCTGGGTTATTTGGGGCATATTGTACTGTATATTGCTGCTACTGGCCCTTTTAACAGCATCTATGGACATATTGGGACTTTTGGGACTACTGTCCCTTTAAGACTGTGAAGCATATTCAAGTGTACTGCCTGTAATATTATATATGTATTTATAGATGTGTTAAGTTTATCCTGGGTGATTTGTATGCAGCATTCTGATTGTTCGGTAGAATCACTCCATTCAGTATATTGAGTGAAACTACCGAACAACCAGACCACCCAGGAATGAGTGTGCCTCCAATTACCGTTTGCAACAATGTTGCAAACAGGTAATTGGCAATCAGTGCAGTGTGGTCTTTGTCCTCTGGGTGGCCGCCATTCGGGAAACAAACACGTGGCGGCGGCCATCTTAAACTACCGAACAGCGGTGTTTTGCCATCGAGTGTCTGGAACTAAAATCGGACACTTGACTAGGCAAACACCGCTGAGACCTCCATACTTCCAGAAATTCGTATGGAAACTACCGAATGACCCGCCGTTCGGTAGAAAGAGCCCCATAAACAAGGGAATTCATTCAAACCCTCTCCAGGCTCTATAACACAGGCAATTGGCCTGTTTTCATTCCCTTGTTTGTGACCGACCGCAGGGCCAAAATGCATGGAACTGTTTTCGGATACTTTACCCATGCGGTCGGTCAAATCTTTGGAACCCCATATCTCACGAACCATTCATCCGAATTACTTGAATTTTGGATATGTTGTCCCCCTGAATAAGGGCTATCCAGCGATGCTGGATTTAAAGGTGTACCCCCGGGTTTTGGGGTACATCCAGAACTTGGCTGAAAAAGTGTACCGGATAATTGAGTTTAATGTTATCTGAGGGGAGGGGATGTGTGGGCTGAACCATGTATGTGATTGGTTATTTTATGCCTCCCCCTGGGTGTGGCCTGTATGTGGATTAGTGTAATAAAAGCCAGGCTGGATGAGCCAGTCCAGAGTTCCTGTTTTACCCTCAAAGTGATGTGTCGTCTCATTATTGGGGGGAAGGATTTATTGCATGCTGTTCCAGTTGACTGCTAGGAGTACAAGCCTATTCGTATGGTTCCTATTCAATGGTATACAGCATTCATATGCTTGGGAGAATTTAAAAGGTTTCTCGGATTCGGTGATTGTGGTGTCTGCCAGAGTGCTTGCAGTCCTCAGGAAGCACTAGGAGCATCCATTAACGGAGGTACCAAGTCGGGGTGCCAGGCGATCCGTTACAGTAAGATATCAATATTACCTACTCCATATGAAGCAGTAACAGTCTACACAGACTTATCACCTCTCACTATGGCAAGACGCCGGGAATTCTCCCAGTTTACTCAAGTACTACGTGATAAAAATATAGCTTACCGATGGGGATTCCCTACAAAAATTATAATATGGAGGAATGGGAAGTTGACAGTATTGGAAGATCCAGCAAAGGGTGAGACTATCTTAAAAGAATGGGGATTTGAAAATGAAGGGGGAAAAGTATTGAGACAAGTTGCCGCATCCCAAAGTGTACGACCAGAATGGAAGATGGCAGGAAGATACTCAACAAAATCTTAAGGACAAAACTATATTCCTAAAGTTTTTTGTGTTTTTTTTGTTGTTGTTTTTTTTCCTCTCCCTCTTCCTCTAAATATATTTGTATATTTTCAAACTAATAGGCAATGGGATATTATTTTGGTACTAGGAGGGGTTAGGGAACCACTGCAAGGTTACCATTTTGCTTTTTTTTTTGTTTAGCAATACTAGTTTTTTGTATGTATACAGAATAGAATGTAAACGTGGTATGGCAGAGGTATGTCTTAAAACGGCTTTTTAAATAGCTTAATATACATACTTTATGAATAGGTTAACAATAAGTTTGGATAAGGTTTATGGGACTGTGTATTTGATGATTTAATGAGTGGGTATTGGTGCAGTTTGTGTCCCAGCCGCTCTAAAGAGATAATAGGTATATGTTTGGTTCTGGATTGAAAGCGGTGTGGTAACATATGATCAGGTATTTTCGATGGATTGTCTACCCTGTATATGTATGCCCTTTTTGTAGAGGGGAGGAAAAGGAGGGAGAGGAGAAAGAAGGAAGGAAAGAAAGGGAAAGGGGAGAGAAAGGAAAAAGAAAGAAGAAGAAGGGGAGGAAAAGGAGGGAGGAAAAGGGAAAAAGAGAAGGGGAAGGGAACGGAGAAAGGGGAAGGAAAAAGAAGGGGAAAAGAAAGTAGGAACAAATATATAGATTGGTTATGCTTATGGAAATAGTACAACTAATATCACTAAATAACGGTAGTAGGGAAAAGTACTTAATATAAAATAAATAAGTCTACATTATTAAGGACATTGGTTTTGACTGAGCTACAGGATAGTCCCCCGGCTTCTGTCTTTGGAGGGAGATTTGCCCGACACGTTCCATAATGGGATTTGAACTGGAGCATGCCTATGGGCACTATCCAGCTTATCCCCAGGTTAACTCTCTTACTCGAGAGTTATTGTACATTTTTTTTAATGTTTTTTTATTTTTTTTATGTTTTTAGTGTTTGTTTCTTTTTTGTGGTGTATATATTTAGTATGAAAAGTTCCCTGAAAAGGTTCATTATATTTATAAGAATATCTCTTACAACAGAGTAAGATGAGTAATTACTTATCGTGTTTATCGCTAAATGTTAATGGCCTTAATAGTCCAATAAAAAGACAATTAGTTAGACAAGAACTAATTAAATCAAAGGCATCAATAATATGCCTTCAAGAAACTCATTTACGAAGACAGAATCCGCAATATTTTGAGTTGTCTAGATATCCTCACATTTTTCATGCATATTCACCCCATAAATCTAAAGGTGTTGCAATTTTATTCCATTCAGATTGGCTATTTCAATTAGATAAAATTTATAGGTATGATATGGGAAGACTTTTGATTGTTGTAGGATTACTGAATGGGATACAGATTACAATAGCCTCGGTCTATGCTCCAAATAAAGATTAATATGCATTTTTGGCAAAAACTTTTGTATTAATTAATAAGTATCAGAGAGGCCACATAATGGTTTGCGGAGATTATAATTCTACATTAGATACTAAATTAGATATTATTAGGGTGCTTCATTATTATTTAAAAAAGTTTGCTTCATTATTATTTAAATACGACTTATATGATACTTGGCGGAACCTATACCCGACTGGTAAAAATTATACTTACTATTCGCATGCTCATCATACATATTCTCGTATAGATATGTGCTTAGTTGATAAACAAACATTACAAAATATTTCTGAGGTAGAGATAAGGAGTAAAATCTGTTCAAATCATGCCCCTGTAATTACTAAGTTTAGGACTTTATATCCTGTAAGAGGCAGGAGTACATGGCGCTTAAATGAAACTCTTTTGGGTGAAGAATCTTTGTTAAATTTATTTAGGATAAGGATTCAAGCATTTTATGATGAACATGTTCAGGATAAATCCCATATTACTATTAAGTGGCTGGCGTTTAAGGCAGTAATGAGGGGACTGTTTATACAGGTGGGTTCTTGAAAAAAGAAGCAAGAGTATGGAGATAAAGAACGACTCTTAGAAGAGCATAAGGGGTTGGAGGAAGAAAATAAACGGAACCCATCAAAAATAATATCTTCTCAACTTCTCAAGAAAGGTTGAAATAAAAATTCAGGAATTAAATTTGAAACTTTTGGAAAGCCAAATGAGAAAACTAAAATTGACTCATTATACGCAGAGTAATAAAGTTGGGAAAAAGCTAGCTAGAATACAAAAAAATAAAGTCCAACAATCAAAAATACAATTTTTGTTAGCAGCAAATTAAGCAAAACTGTTTAATCCTCAAGATATTGTAGAAGAACTCCGCTTATTATAAAAAGTTATATAATTTAAAAAATGGGCATGATACATACCAGCCCACAAAAGAAGAAATTAGGTCTTTTTTAGCAGATATAGATCTGCCTACCCCATCAGAAATTCAAAGCTAGTCATTATTAAAACCTTTTGAGGAGGAGGAAGTATTGAAAGTGATTAATGATCTTCAGAAAAAAAAGGCCCCCGGCCGGATGGGTTCTCAAATCTTTTTTATATAAGTTTTGCAAATTTATTTATTTCTCACCTTACGGACGTATTTAATTTTTAAAAAAATTCTGGGACTATGCCGGCTGAAATGCAATTGGCCAATATAATTACTCTGCCCAAACCAGGGAAGTCACCTACTGAAAGTGTATATTTAAGACCAATTTCACTTTTAAATGTTGACACAAAAATGTATGCAAAATTATTAGCATTAAGAATGAAACCATTGGGGGCGGAGCCAACGGCGTGCAGGAGCAGACGCCATTTCACCCAGCTCCTCGACCATCGCCCGAAAATCTGCCAAAAAACGGCACACTACCGGGCAATCCAAACCAAAATTGACACCCTCGTACAGGGGATACCATCCTGGACCAGTGGATGCCTTTTTTATGCCCGACGGGCGCAAAAATCCGGCGCAAGGTACCTCGGGCCTACCGAGCGGGTATTCCGCGACTACCACGCATCACCTCCTGGGACGGAGACTACTGGGACGGAGACTTCTGGAACATGTTCCCTCAGAAAGCGGACGAGACCGGGTCCATACCAGGATCCCCGATTGGCCGCAAATCTCAAAAGCCGACCCCGGCCGCGGGAGCCTCCAACCATGACATCAGCCAGATGCTGACCGCAACGACCCGCACAAGGGAGCCTGCATCCCCCAGAAGGGAATCCACACCAGGCCCAGTGGTGGACACTATACCCGAGAAAGTTACTAAGATTGCACCTGACCCAGAACCGCCTGTTACAAAGCGGGACATTCACGACCTTTTGGCACACTTCCAGGACATGTTCTTTGCGGAACTTAACCTGGTGAAAGCCGAAATGCAGGCCATAACAGAACGCCTCCGAGCATCCGAGGAGGATTCTGCAGACACAAAACAGGACATGGCCACCCAGGGGGAAGCACTAAAGCAGCTACAAACCTCTCACTCCCACATCACAGCTAGACTGGACGCACTGGAAGACAAAAGCATACAAAACAATGTCAAAATAAGGGGAATTGAGGATAATGTACCAGCTGAAGAACTGCCTCACCTCATCAGGTGACTCATAGCAGCTATTCTCCCCACCAAGCACGCTAAACTGTTCGCCCATGACGGACTTTACCGCATCGCGACACCCCTGCAAACACCAAACTCCCACCCTAGGGACGTTATTCTATGCTGCAAATCCTTTGCGGATAAACAAAGACTGTTACAAGCACTACGGGGGAACACCCCATTCCAGTTTGAGACTCACTCACTCACCTTTTATCAAGACCTTGGTAAGGCTACGCTACTGTGGCGGAAAGCGATGCGCCCAATTACGCAGCAATTACAAAAGGCTGGCCTCCCTTACCGGTGGACTAACTCAAGAGCACTGATGTGCACGAAAGACGGCAAAACCCACAAAGCTACGAACCCTTCTGAAGGCCTGCAACTCCTGGAACACCTAGGCCTGCCTAGGCCGGATCCTGCTACGCAGCCCCGAAGGACATGGGACGTTGACGTACCTCCTTTCGTCCCTGGAGGGGAACGGGACACTGCCACTTGAACGAAGCCCCACTTGCACTAGGCTTCCCAAACAAGAAGGCTCAATGTTTTGCTTTGAACTATCACGCTATTTGCGAACACGTTTGCAATCAACTTCAGTAGAAGCCACTTAGTTTAATTTTCGTTTAATTTTCAATTGATCATATATTACATACGACGTCCACTCTCCTCTGACACTCAACTGCTCCTGACGCTAACATTCACACAACCTCAGCGACCCTTACATCTGTTTAACCCAATACACACATATGGGTCCGTCTGATACCGACACGCACCTGTCCTCCCCCCCACACAATGACCAGTGAAGCGAGGGACACTTAGTCACTAGGGCCCTCTTTTAACGTTCCACTGCCCTCCTGGCACTCATGGCCCAATTACACTACGACTCAGCACACTGCCATAGCCGACAGACCATCAAGAAGTATAGCGTGTAACATACACAGTGTGAATACCTCCCTCTTATTAGCCCACACACATTCAAAGTACGACTCAATACTCACTCCAAACTACACGAGTATTACCAAAGTTTCGGTATTCTTAATTTGTCAGTGCTAATAAGAAAGGACCAAGCTTGTATAATTGTTGCCAGCGATATTGGTTTAGGTTGTGTACGTCCTCAGCCTGCATCTACAGGCCTATGCTCCGGCTTGTACAGTTAATCCATAAAAATTTACAAAACCTAACCCATACCTATAAATGTTAATTGCTTATACCTAACTGTTAACAACATTACAAAAAAATGTGCAGTACTACGATGCCAAATTGTGAATATTGATGCATACACTATGCGTGCTGTTGTGGCACTTTACTCATGTTTGTTATTTCCATGCACAGAAAAAAAAAAGAATTAAAAAAAAAAAACCATTAAACCATTTTTGATTGAGTTGGTTTCTCATGAACAAACAGGTTTCGTTCCTTCAAGGCAATTAGGGGATAATACCCGCCATTGTCTGAATATATTGAACTGGGCCGATATTAATAAACAACAATTATTAATTTTAGCTTTAGATGCCGAGAAGGCCTTTGATCGCCTAAATTGACAATATATGAAAGACGTTTTGGTAAAGATGGCCTTCCCTTCAGCTTTTTTAGAGAGCATTTTTGCCCTTTATACTTATCCATCAGCGAGAATATATAATACAGGGTTTTTATCATCGACGTTTCAGATCACAAATGGTACAAGGCAGGAGTGTCCTCTCTCCCCCTTGTTATTTATTTTAAGTTTAGAACCACTAATAAGACACATTAAAAAACAAAACAATATTCGGGGTATTCGCACGCCTGCAGGAGAATTGAAAATAGAGCTGTTTGCGGATGATGTTTTGTTATTCTGAACAGATCCGCCAACATCACTTTCAAACTTGATGCAATTATTGAATAGTTATGGACAAGTGTCATATTATAAGAATAATAAAAAAAAAAAAAACAAGCTATGCCAATTCATCTTCTGAAACATTTAGTAAAATAACTGCAAGATTTATACCCATTTGACTGGCGCTTATCATCAATAAATTACTTAGGGGTTAAATTATCTAGCAATCGAGCCCAGTTAATAAAAGATAATCACATCCCATTGATTCATAAAATGAATAAACAACTTAAAGTATGGGAGGGGAGAGAGATATCCTGGCTTGGCCGTATTAACACGATAAAAATGATGATCCTGCCCCTTATTTTATTTTATACAGAACTTTACTAATTGTGTTAACAAATGCTCTTCTAAAAAAGTTTCAAACAACTATTAATGCACATATTTGGAAAAGGAAACCACCGCGGATTGCACAGAATTGCCTTTGGAAACCATATATGAAAGGTGGTTTTAACATACCAAATATTTCATTTTATTATAAAGCAGTTTTCCTTGCACAGGGTATGTCTATTCTTGAGCAGGGTTTAGCCCCAATTTGGTTGGGGTTAGAGAATGCTTGTATTAAGGAGGGCTCAGTGGAACAGTTACTCTGGCTTGGCCCAGGGAAACAAGAAAAAATATGCAATATGTTGCCTGCTACGAAAGCATTGATAAAAATTTGGGGACAAGCTATTTTTAGGCTAAGAATATCTAAGGCGTTGGCATTGGAAGCTCCTTTCAAAATGATGTCGTTTTTGAGCCCTGATCTATTTTTAGATACATGGTTGGAGCGAGGGGTAAGACAGATAGGCGATTTATATAATGCAAGTGGAATAAAACCATTTCCGGAGCTTCAGAAGCAATTTGCTTTGCCGTCACATGAATTATTTACTTTTTTACGTATTAAACATATTTTTAATAAAATAGGTGGTACTTTAAAAGATAGGATGAATAGTTCCCCTTTTTTAGGCAAATGCGTAGCGAAAATGCCAAATAAAAAAGCTCTCTCATTTTGCTATAGCCTTTTAGTTTCTACAGATGTGGATACTATAGGTTATATGCAAAAATGGGAGAGAGATTTAGATAAGCAAATAACGCAGGAAAGTTGGTATAAGGCCTTAAAAATTATGGAACAGCTCACAGCCTCATTACGGGGGAAAACGGTACGCTATCTACAGACCTGGACACCCTGGCTCGAATTTATCTCGGGTAGAACGGCGTAGACACCGGTAAAATGGAGCCTCTGCATGACCCCCACAGGATTCACAAGTAAATAAACGCAGTGACGTGGCAGCGATTCCCAGAGGAGCCGCGGACACACACTTGGCCGAGGAGACTCTGAGGGGGACAGGATGAGCCGATACAGCGAGTACAACGCTGAGGAGGTCTCTCTTTATCCCTCCCCCTACCCTATAAGACTCACCCCTTTCCCGACCCTCGCTATATCTCACATCCGGGCCACTCAAGGAACGGATACACGCACACGTTCGCTCCCCTCCATCCTTTCCCTGCCCACCACACACACAAATACACACCAAACTAGACACACCATCCGGGAAGCAAATCCCGAAAGATCAAAGGACGACAAAACAGGGATTGAGCGTGACAGAGATTAAAACCTAGTCAGACAAGCAGAGGAAGCAGAGCTGCGAAAAAGAGGCATAATGGATCACAGGACACCGTGACCCAGCTGACCAAACACCGACGCACCAGACCTGGGAAGGGCGGTCACCTAACGCGCCACAAAGGCCCAGACTATGTGGGAGGAAAAACTCAGCCGTACCGAATCCCCATAAAACACGACGTAGAACGCACACAAACAGAGACGTGGGACATCTCACGAGGACCCCAACCTTAGAATAACCACTGGCTGTCGCCCTAACAAAATCGAACAAATATACAGGGACCTACCGACCTCAACCTGCTTCATGACACGTAGTTAGGCAAGACTCAAGGACAAGCAGTAATGAGCTAAATAACATGAAGGAAGGGGGGGGATAGGAGGGACAAGTAAAGAGAAAAGGGAGGTTAGCCCACACTAGCATTCAGCACTACGGTGCACTCACAGTACGACAAACGAGGGTGGCCGTGGAGGCGACCCAGGTTCATCTGTCCTCCTAAAATATAGCTATTTATACACGAATGCATAATAGATAGGACTTGTTCACATGTTTTACTGTTAAATCGCAAAACTTATTTAGTGAAGACTGTTATGCCTATCGAGACAATCTCGAATACTCTAACTTCCTGTTGTATCTGTTAACAGTACTGATGTCAATGTTACTTTTCAAACTTGAAATAAAAACCAAGATTGACAAAAAAAAAAAAAATTATGAAACATGCTTCTAGAAGCTTATTACATTAGGAGGCATTCAGCAAATTAAATATGAGATGGTATATGGTACCCTCCAGAGTAGCTCAACTGTATCCAGGAATATCTACAGCTTGCTGGAGATGCCAAAAGAGCATAGGCAACTTGTTGCATATTTTTGGGGAGTGTCCATTGATAATACCACTTTGGCAGGAAGTGGAATCCTTTTTCAAAAGGGGATTAAAGGTAGATATTAAGTGTCAACCAGAAAGCTATTTGCTTCACATGTTTCAGATAACACCTAAGGAGGAAGTATTAACAATAATGATACACTGTTTATTAGCAACTAAAATAGCAATAGCTTATAGATGGAAACAAATTCAGCCACCTTTGTTCAAAGAGGTTATGGTACGCTTATGTCATGATTCGGGGAACCTAACACGCTAACACACACACACACAGAAAAGGTGCAGTACCGGACCTTAGAGTGGCCGGGCTAAGCACACACAGAATAGTCAGGAGACAAGCCGAGTAAGGGGAACCAGAAGACAGAATAACGAGAAACAAGCCGAGGTCAAAGGGTAGGAGAAAGTCACAAGTCAGTTTAACAAGTCAGAGAGTACGTAACCAGAAAACACAAGTTCAGTATCAATACTAGCAAGCAAAGATCACAACAGGGCAGGGAGGAACAGGAAAGGTAAGTATTTAAACCCTGAGGTTAATTCTGATTGGATAACTTCCAATCAGAATTAACAATCACACGTGGGAGATATCTATGTCTCCCACTGTGATTGTCGTACTGTATCTTTAACGCCGGGTCAGGTGGCTGACCGCGGCGTGTATAAGAGTGGGCGGTCCCCCTGCATTCAGCGTCATGCATGCTGCCGCTGGGGGATGGAGAGGAGGACGCGGGCGTCATCCGAGGCTGGGAGGATGCCGCCCAGCGAGCGAATGCCGGGAAAGGACCCGCGGACGGCTGGAGGGTGAGTGCCGCGAGCGGACTGCAGCCTCCCCTCGCAGCCGCCCGCGGGATCCTGACAGCTTAGACTCCTCAAGTTGCTATGAGAGAATGGCAAGTCGTTTGGCAGGAAGGGAAGGAAAATTCAAATTTTTGTGGCAAAAATTTTTAATGTTAGGAATATGTTTATATAAGCAGCCCGATCCTCCTTCTCCTACAGAGCACCGCATTTGTGGAACGACCTCACGCACAAATTAAAATCTTCCCTAAGCTTAAAGTCCTTTAAGAGATCCCTCTCTACATACCTCAAAACAGAATGCACCTGTCATGGTTGATTATATATTTCCTACCTGTTCTATGTTAAATTTTGTATATATTGTATATTAACCCCTTAAGGACACATGACATGTGTGACATGTCATGATTCCCTTTTATTCCAGAAGTTTGGTCCTTAAGGGGTTAATATTGGTTTTGTATTTTATTGTACACTAACTGTAACAATGCAATGATTTGTGGACCCAGGACATACTTGAAAACGAGAGAAATCTCAATGTATCTTTCATGGTAAAATATTTTATAAATAAATAAATAAATATAGGAGCTAGGTTATGGTTAAGAAGGTAGTAGAGAAATTAAATTAATTTAAATAAAATAAGTTATTAGGTAGTGGCATTATAAAAAGGTCTTATGCGCGCAAATAAGCTTTATATATTGGTTTATGCAATTCATAAAATAATATATCAAATTATATGCAAGAATGGTTTAGGAATATAATAGAGATTGGAGTTAAACACCACTAAATAATGTTGATTAGTGATGTGATGTGTTTTTATGTTGGTTTCTCTCTCTCTTTTTTTTTTCTGGTTTTTGGTTTCTGTCTATGTAATTGTTGTATGAATGTATATATACTGAAATAAAAAAAAATAAAAAAAATAAAATAAAAAAATACTTAGATTATATATATATATATACACACACACACAGGCAGTTAGTCTCTATGGTCTAGCAGGAAAGACCATAGAGAGTATATTTACCATTGAGACTATATAGACTCTATGGTTAATATAATCTCTCTATGGTCTTTCCTGCATCGCTCTTGAAATCGCTGTTTATTGAATGAGCGAGTGCGCTGGATTGTGCACAGGGCCGGTGCACGGATCTTTAGCTGCACAAGCTACACAAGATGCATTTCGCTTCCCTCCTCTCCCCCTTTAAAAAAATAAATAAATAATGCATCTTCACCTGTGTGTCTTGTTGTAACCCCCCAACCCCACCCTTTTTAATATCTTACTCATTTTGTGCTCTGCTGTATTTTATTCCCCCTTTAGTGTGTCTTACAACCCCCTATGTATGTATCTTACTTCCCCCACCCCTTTGTGTGTCTCTTACCTCCAGCCCCTTTCTGTGTCTCATTCTTACCCCAGCCCCTTTCTGTGCCTCTTATTTACCACAGCTCCTTTCTTGTCTCCTTGTCCACTGCAGTCCATCCTTCTCTGCCTTTTTTCCCCCTCAGTCTGTTTTGTGTGTCTTTCCTCCCAAGCCTCAAGTCGCCCTCCTTCTTTGCCACAAAAAAAGAAACCAGCACCAGCAGGAGAGGAGGACCTTCTAATAAAACCTTTACCTAATGCAGGCATAGGCAACCTTCGGCACTCCAGATGTTTTGGACTACACCTCCCATGATGCCTTGCCAGTATTATGGGTATAAGAGCATTGTGGGGGATGTAGTCCACAACATCTGGAGTGCCGAAGGTTGCCTATCCCTGACCTAATGATTCCCGTATGTACTCCTCCATGATCTGGTTTTCTTTCTCAGAAAGAGGGTAGACCTTACCCCTAGGAGGCATAGTGCCTGGTAACAGGTTTATGGCACAGTCATACTCACGATGTGGAGGTAGCTTATCTGCCTCCCTTTTTTCAAAAACCAATGCAAGGTCTGCATAGACAGAAGGGACAGAAACAGAAAGTGGTTTAGCCGTGGGCACATTGAGTGAACAAACAGGACGTACATGAGCCATACAGTCTCGTTGACAAGATTCCCCCCAGGAGAGTATGTCTAAACAACCCAAGTCAAGTACAGGGTTGTGCTTCACTAACCAGGGAAAACCCAGAACGATGGAGGCAGTAGGAGAATCACTTACTTGGAAGGTTAACCTTTCCTTGTGCAAAGCACCCACAGACATAACTATTTCCTGGGTTTCATGGGTCACCAGGGGTTTCTCAAGTGGTCAACCATCTATGGCCTCAACGGCCAAGGGTGTGGCCTTTCGGATCAAAGTCAGGGCTGCGGTTTTGGCAAAGTTCTCATCCATAAGGTTGTCTGCCGCACCTGAATCGATCAAGGCTTTGGTTGTTATAGTGGTTTTATTGACCAAAAGAGAAACCGGAATAAACGGTCTGGAGATGGACACATGAGGGGACAAAGTCATAACACCCGAGGCCGACCCCTCTCTAGGCCTTAGGTGCTGTAGTTTCCCTGTACCTTAGGGCAGGCATTACAGTGGTGCTCCCTCTTTCCACAATAAAGGCATAACCCCTCCCTTATACAGTAGGCTCTTTCAGCCTCAGTTAACCCCGTAGCACCCAATTGCATGGGCTCAGGGGATGGATGCCTAGGAGCGGGCAATGCTAGCAATGCAGTACTGGGTAGAGCAGGTAACACCCGTGTATCCAGCCGTCTTTGACTACGCCTCTCTAATAGGGTTATCAATAAGAATCATATAGTCTATAACATCATCCAGAAGAACAGGCAATTCCCTGGATGCTATTTTATCCAGTATGTAAGCGGCCAAACCCTCCTGAAAGACTGTCACGAGGGCGTCATTATTCCAAACCACTTCAGCTGCTAGAGTGCGGACTTCGATAGTGTAATCCGCTACAGATCTGTTACCCTGTCGGACCCTAAGCAGAGCTTTGCCAGCAGAAGCAACCCTACCGGGTTGATCAAACGTGCGTTTGAAAGCTGTCAGAAAATCTGCAAAGGACATAGGAGACGTATTCTCCCACATGGGGTTGGCCCATGCTAAAGCTCTCCCGGACAAGTGGTTTATCAAAAAGGCAATTTTAGATCTGTCAGTGGGATAGGAACGTGGATTCATCACTAAATGGATGTAAATTTGGTTGAGGAAACCACGACACAATGCTGGGTCACCGCTGTAGCGCTGTGGCGGCGTCATATGAACTACATGAGCAGGAACTGGTACTGGAGTGGGAATGGGTTCGGGCACAGCAGCAGCAGCCTCCTGAACGGCAGGTTGCAAGTGTGCAGTACGAGCCAGTATGGTTTGCAAAGCTTGAGCAAACTGATCCATACGGTGGTCTAAACCATCCATTCTAGCCTCCTGATTAACTAGGAGCTGTGGTATGTCAGCAGGTTCCATTTTGGCCCTGTTGTAATGTCACGATTCGGGGAACCTAACACGCTAACACACACACACACACACACAGAAAAGGTGCAGTACCGGACCTTAGAGTGGCCGGGCTAAGCACACACAGAATAGTCAGGAGACAAGCCGAGTAAGGGGAACCAGAAGACAGAATAACGAGAAACAAGCCGAGGTCAAAGGGTAGGAGAAAGTCACAAGTCAGTTTAACAAGCCAGAGAGTACGTAACCAGAAAACACAAGTTCAGTATCAATACTAGCAAGCAAAGACCACAACAGGGCAGGAAGGAAGAGGAAAGGTAAGTATTTAAACCCTGAGTTTAATTCTGAATGGATAACTTCCAATCAGAATTAACAATCACACGTGGGAGATATCTATGTCTCCCACTGTGATTGTCGTATTGTGTCTTTAACGCCGGGTCAGGTGGCTGACCGCGGCGTGTATAAGAGTGGGCGGTCCCCCAGCGTTCAGCGTTATGCATGCTGCCGCTGGGGGATGGATAGGAGGACGCGAGCGTCATCCGAGGCTGGGAGGATGCCGCCCAGCGAGCGAATGCCGGGAAAGGACTCGCGGACGGCTGGAGGGTGAGTGCCGCGAGCAGACTGCAGCCTCCCCTCGCAGCCGCCCGTGGGATCCTGACAGCTTAGACTCCTCAAGTTGCTATGAGAGAATGGCAAGTCGTTTGGAGGGAAGGGAATGAACATTCAAATTTTTGTGGCAAAAATTGTTTAATGTTAGGAATATGTTAATATAGGAGCTAGGTTATGGTTAAGAAGGTAGTAGAGAAATTAAATTAATTTAAATAGAATAAGTTATTAGGTAGTGGCGTTATAAAAAGGTCTTATGCGTGCAAATAAGTTTTATATATTGGTTTATGCAATTCATAAAAGAATATATCAAATTATATGCAAGAATGGTTTAGGAATATAATAGAGATTGGAGTTAAACACCACTAAATAATGTTGATTAGTGATGTGATATGTTTTTATGTTAGTTTCTCTCTTTTTTTTTTCTGTTTTCTGTTTTTTGGTTTCTGCCTATGTAATTGTTGTATGAATGTATATATACTGAAAAAAAAAAAATTACAAAAAAAAAAAAAGAAAAAAATACTTAGATTATATATACACACACGTATAAAATGAAATAAATACATAAAAGTATATATTTCCTGGTAATATCTATGGGAGAAAAAAATGGGAATTGGGGGAACACCCAGAACATGCAATTATAAGCAGTGGTACTGCCATAAAGACCAAAACGATCACATGGCCCGCGGGGGCCTAGTTTGCAAGGTGGGGGGGTGTCTGTCTGGGTTGTCAGGCTGCCCACCGAATCGGATCATGGTGGAGGTGAGTGTCCTCGAGATCCTGGGACTGAAAACCTTTGTGGCGTTATGGGGTCAAGGGCTTAATGGACAACTGTCCCCTCAACACTATGGTTTAAATATACTAATCCTTCGATGAAGCTTTGAAAGGAAATAGATTATTTTGCTTAATTTAAAAGAAATAGAGAAACTCCCAACCCTCGGGATATAACGTATATGCACACCTTGGATAAGAGAGTGTTTGAAAACGGGCAGTTAGTCTCTATGGTCTAGCAGGAAAGACCATAGAGAGTATATTTACCATTGAGACTATATAGACTCTATGGTTAATATAATCTCTCTATGGTCTTTCCTGCATCGCTCTTGAAATCACTGTTTATTGAATGAGCGAGTGCGCTGGATTGTGCACAGGGCCGGTGCACGGATCTTTAGCTGCACAAACTACACAAGATGCATTTCGCTTCCCTCCTCTCCCCCTTTAAAAAAATAAATAAATAATGCATCTTCACCTGTGTGTCTCGTTGTAACCCCACCCCCCCCCCACCCTTTTTAATATCTTACTCATTTTGTGCTCTGCTGTATTTTATTCCCCCTTTAGTCTTACAACCCCCTATGTATGTATCTTACTTCCCCCACCCCTTTGTGTGTCTCTTACCTCCAGCCCCTTTCTGTGTCTCATTCTTACCCCAGCCCCTTTCTGTGCCTCTTTTTTACCCCAGCTCCTTTCTTGTCTCCTTGTCCACTGCAGTCCATCCTTCTCTGCCTTTTTTCCCCCTCAGTCTGTTTTGTGTGTCTTTCCTCCCAAGCCTCAAGTCGCCCTCCTTCTTTGCCACAAAAAAGAAACCAGCACCAGCAGGAGAGGTGGACCTTCTAATAAAACCTTTACCTAAGGATTCCCGTATGTACTCCTCCATGATCTGGTTTTCTTTCTCAGAAAGAGGGTAGACCTTACCCCTAGGAGGCATAGTGCCTGGTAACAGGTTTATGGCACAGTCATACTCACGATGTGGAGGTAGCTTATCTGCCTCCCTTTTTTCAAAAACCAATGCAAGGTCTGCATAGACAGAAGGGACAGAAACAGAAAGTGGTTTAGCCGTGGGCACATTGAGTGAACAAACAGGACGTACATGAGCCATACAGTCTCGTTGACAAGATTCCCCCCAGGAGAGTATGTCTAAACAACCCCAGTCAAGTACAGGGTTGTGCTTCACTAACCAGGGAAAACCCAGAACGATGGAGGCAGTAGGAGAATCAATTATTTGGAAGGTTAACCTTTCCTTGTGCAAAGCACCCACAGACATAACTATTTCCTGGGTTTCATGGGTCACGAGGGGTTTCTCAAGTGGTCTACCATCTATGGCCTCAACGGCCAAGGGTGTGGCCTTTCGGATCGAAGTCAGGGCTGCGGTTTTGGCAAAGTTCTCATCCATAAGGTTGTCTGCCGCACCTGAATTGATCAAGGCTTTGGTTGTTATAGTGGTTTTATTGACCAAAAGAGAAACCGGAATAAACGGTCTGGAGATGGACACATGAGGGGACAAAGTCATAACACCCGAGGCCGACCCCTCTCTAGGCCTTAGGTGCTGTAGTTTCCCTGTACCTTAGGGCAGGCATTACAGTGGTGCCCCCTCTTTCCACAATAAAGGCATAACCCCTCCCTTCTACGGTATGCTCTTTCAGCCTCAGTTAACCCCGTAGCACCCAATTGCATGGGCTCAGGGGATGGTTGCCAAGGAGCGGGCAATGCTAGCAATGCAGTACTGGGTAGAGCAGGTAACACCCGTGTATCCAGCCGTCTTTGACTACGCCTCTCTCTAATAGGGTTATCAATAAGAATCATATAGTCTATAACATCTTCCAGAAGAACAGGCAATTCCCTGGATGCTATTTTATCCAGTATGTAAGCGGCCAAACCCTCCTGAAAGACTGTCACGAGGGCGTCATTATTCCAAACCACTTCAGCTGCTAGAGTGCGGACTTCGATAGTGTAATCCGCTACAGATCTGTTACCCTGTCGGACCCTAAGCAGAGCTTTGCCAGCAGAAGCAACCCTACCGGGTTGATCAAACGTGCGTTTGAAAGCTGTCAGAAAATCTGCAAAGGACATAGGAGACGTATTCTCCCACATGGGGTTGGCCCATGCTAAAGCTCTCCCGGACAAGTGGTTTATCAAAAAGGCAATTTTAGATCTGTCAGTGGGATAGGAACGTGGATTCATCACTAAATGGATGTCAATTTGGTTGAGGAAACCACGACAAAATGCTGGGTCACCGCTGTAGCGCTGTAGCGCTGTGGCGGCGTCATATGAACTACATGAGCAGGAACTGGTACTGGAGTGGGAATGGGTTCGGGCACAGCAGCAGCAGCCTCCTGAACGGCAGGTTGCAAGTGTGCAGTACGAGCCAGTATGGTTTGCGAAGCTTGAGCAAACTGATCCATACGGTGGTCTAAACCATCCATTCTAGCCTCCTGATTAACTAGGAGCTGTGGTATGTCAGCAGGTTCCATTTTGGCCCTGTTGTAATGTCACGATTCGGGGAACCTAACATGCTAACACACACACACACAGACACACAGAAAAGGTGCAGTACCGGACCTTAGAGTGGCCGGGCTAAGCACACACAGAATAGTCAGGAGACAAGCCGAGTAAGGGGAACCAGAAGACAGAATAACGAGAAACAAGCCGAGGTCAAAGGGTAGGAGAAAGTCACAAGTCAGTTTAACAAGCCAGAGAGTACGTAACCAGAAAACACAAGTTCAGTATCAATACTAGCAAGCAAAGACCACAACAGGGCAGGGAGGAACAGGAAAGGTAAGTATTTAAACCCTGAGGTTAATTCTGATTGGATAACTTCCAATCAGAATTAACAATCACACGTGGGAGATATCTATGTCTCCCACTGTGATTGTCGTACTGTGTCTTTAACGCCGGGTCAGGTGGCTGACCGTGGCGTGTATAAGTGTGGGCGGTCCCCCAGCGTTCAGCGTCATGCATGCTGCCGCTGGGGGATGGAGAGGAGGACGCGGGCGGCATCTGAGGCTGGGAGGATGCCGCCCAGTGAGCGAATGCCGGGAAAGGACCCGCGGACGGCTGGAGGGTGAGTGCCGCGAGCGGACTGCAGCCTCCCCTCGCAGCCGCCCGCGGGATCCTGACAGCTTAGACTCCTCAAGTTGCTATGAGAGAATGGCAAGTCGTTTGGCAGGAAGGGAAGGAAAATTCAAATTTTTGTGGCAAAAATTGTTTAATGTTAGGAATATGTTTATATAGGAGCTAGGTTATGGTTAAGAAGGTAGTAGAGAAATTAAATTAATTTAAATAAAATAAGTTATTAGGTAGTGGCGTTATAAAAAGGTCTTATGCGCGCAAATAAGCTTTATATATTGGTTTATGCAATTCATAAAAGAATATATCAAATTATATGCAAGAATGGTTTAGGAATATAATAGAGATTGGAGTTAAACACCACTAAATAATGCTGATTAGTGATGTGATATGTTTTTATGTTAGTTTCTCTCTCTTTTTTTTTTTTTTTTTTCTGTTTTCTGGGTTTTGGTTTCTGTCTATGTAATTGTTGTATGAATGTATATATACTGAAATAAAAATAAATTAAAAAAAAAAAGTAAAAAAAAACTTAGATTATATATATATATATATATATACACACATGTATAAAATGAAATAAATACATAAAAGTATATATTTCCTGGCAATATCTATGGCAGAAAAAAAATGGGAATTGGGGGAACACCCAGAACATGCAATTATAAGCAGTGGTACTGCCATAAAGACCAAAACGATCACATGGCCCGCGGGGGCCTAGTTTGCAAGGTGGGGGGGTGTCTGTCTGGGTTGTCAGGCTGCCCACCGAATCGGATCATGGTGGAGGTGAGTGTCCTCGAGATCCTGGGACTGAAAACCTTTGTGGCGTTATGGGGTCAAGGGCTTAATGGACAACTGTCCCCTCAACACTATGGTTTAAATATACTAATCCTTCGATGAAGCTTTGAAAGGAAATAGATTATTTTGCTTAATTTAAAAGAAATAGAGAAACTCCCAACCCTCGGGATATAACGTATATGCACACCTTGGATAAGAGAGTGTTTGAAAACGGGCAGTTAGTCTCTATGGTCTAGCAGGAAAGACCATAGAGAGTATATTTACCATTGAGACTATATAGACTCTATGGTTAATATAATCTCTCTATGGTCTTTCCTGCATCGCTCTTGAAATCACTGTTTATTGAATGAGCGAGTGCGCTGGATTGTGCACAGGGCCGGTGCACGGATCTTTAGCTGCACAAACTACACAAGATGCATTTCGCTTCCCTCCTCTCCCCCTTTAAAAAAATAAATAAATAATGCATCTTCACCTGTGTGCTTAAACTCCTTTACTGTGTTAACCTCTACCACTTCTGCTGGAAGGCTATTCCATGCATCCACTACCCTCTCAGTAAAGTAATACTTCCTGATATTATTTTTAAACCTTTGTCCCTCTAATTTAAGACTATGTCCTCTTGTTGTGGTAGTTTTTCTTCTTTTAAATATAGTCTCCTCCTTTACTGTGTTGATTCCCTTTATGTATTTAAATGTTTCTATCATATAGAAACATAGAAACATAGAAACATAGAATGTGACGGCAGATAAGAACCATTCGGCCCATCTAGTCTGCCCAGTTTTCTAAATACTTTCATTAGTCCCTGGCCTTATCTTATAGTTAGGATAGCCTTATGCCTATCCCACGCATGCTTAAACTCCTTTACTGTGTTAACCTCTACCACTTCAGCTGGAAGGCTATTCCATGCATCCACTACCCTCTCAGTAAAGTAATACTTCCTGGTATTATTTTTAAACCTTTGTCCCTCTAATTTAAGACTATGTCCTCTTGTTGTGGTAGTTTTTCTTCTTTTAAATATAGTCTCCTCCTTTACTGTGTTGATTCCCTTTATGTATTTAAATGTTTCTATCATATCCCCCCTGTCTCGTCTTTCCTCCAAGCTATACATGTTAAGATCCTTCAACCTTTCCTGGTAAGTTTTATCCTGCAATCCATGAACCAGTTTAGTAGCCCTTCTTTGAACTCTCTCTAAGGTATCAATATCCTTCTGAAGATAGGGTCTCCAGTACTGTGTACAGTACTCCAAGTGAGGTCTCACCAGTGTTCTGTACAATGGCATGAGCACTTCCCTCTTTCTACTGCTAATACCTCTCCCTATACAACCAAGCATTCTGCTAGCATTTCCTGCTGCTCTATTACATTGTCTGCCTACCTTTAAGTCATCAGAAATAATCACCCCTAAATCCCTTTCCTCAGATGTTGAGGTTAGGACTCTATCAAATATTTTGTACTCTACCCTTGGGTTTTTACGTCCAAGATGCATTATCTTGCACTTATCCACATTAAATGTCAGTTGCCACAACTCTGACCATTTTTCTAGTTTACCTAAATCATTTTCCATTTGGCTTATCCCTCCTGGAACATCAACCCTGTTACATATCTTAGTATCATCCGCAAAAAGACACACCTTACCATCAAGACCTTCTGCAATATCACTAATAAAAATATTAAAGAGAATGGGTCCAAGTACAGATCCCTGAGGTACCCCACTGGTGACAAGCCCAAGCTTCGAATATACTCCATTGACTACAACCCTCTGTTGCCTGTCACTAAGCCACTGCCTTACCCATTCAACAATATTCGAATCCAAACTCAAAGATTGTAGTTTATTGATAAGCCTTCTATGTGCAACAGTGTCAAAAGCCTTACTGAAATCTAAGTAAGCAATGTCTACTGCACCACCCTGATCTATAATTTTAGTTACCCAATCAAAAAAATCAATAAGATTAGTTTGGCATGATCTCCCTGAAGTAAACCCATGTTGTCTCTGGTCTTGAAATCCATGTGTTTTTAGATGTTCAACAATCCTATCCTTTAACATGGTTTCCATCACTTTCCCCACTACTGAAGTAAGGCTTACTGGCCTATAGTTGCCCGACTCCTCCCTATTACCTTTCTTGTGAATGGGCACAACATTCGCTAACTTCCAATCTTCTGGGACTACTCCTGTTTTCAATGATTGGTTAAATAAATCTGTTAATGGTTTTGCTAGTACACCACTAAGCTCTTTTAATAGCTTTGGGTGTATTCCATCAGGTCCCATTGACTTATTTGTCTTTACTTTTGACAGTTGAAATAGAACCTCTTCCTCTGTAAACTCACGTGTAATAAATGACTCATTTATCCTTTTTGTTAACAGAGGTCCCTTTCCTTCATTTTCATCTGTAAATACCGAACAAAAATATTCATTGAGGCAGTCAGCTAGACCTTTATCCTCATCTACATACCTTCCTTCTTTTGTTTTTAATCTAACTAATCCTTGTTTTACTTTTCTTTTCTCATTTATGTATCTAAAAAAAGTTTTGTCCCCCTTTTTTACTGACTGTGCTATTTTCTCTTCTGTGTGGGATTTGGAAGCTCTTATAACTTGCTTAGCCTCTTTCTGCCTAATCTTATAGGTCATTCTGTCTTCCTCACTCTGGTTTTTTATATGGTTTTTTCCCCCCTGTCTCGTCTTTCATCCATGCTATACATGTTAAGATCCTTTAACCTTTCCTGGTAAGTTTTATCCTGCAATCCATGAACCAGTTTAGTAGCCCTTCTTTGAACTCTCTCTAAGGTATCAATATCCTTCTGAAGATATGGTCTCCAGTACTGTGTACAGTACTCCAAGTGAGGTCTCACCAGTGTTCTGTACAATGGCATGAGCACTTCCCTCTTTCTACTGCTAATACATCTCCCTATACAACCAAGCATTCTGCTAGCATTTCCTGCTGCTCTATTACATTGTCTGCCTACCTTTAAGTCATCAGAAATAATCATCCCTAAATCCCTTTCCTCAGATGTTGAGGTTAGGACTCTATCAAATATTCTGTACTCTGCCTTTGGGTTTTTACGTCCAAGATGCATTATCTTGCACTTATCCACATTAAATGTCAGTTGCCACAACTCTGACCATTTTTCTAGTTTACCTAAATCATTAGCCATTTGGCTTATCCCTCCTGGAACATCAACCCTGTTACATATCTTAGTATCATCCGCAAAAAGACACACCTTACCATCAAGACCTTCTGCAATATCACTAATAAAAATATTAAAGAGAATGGGTCCAAGTACAGATCCCTGAGGTACCCCACTGGTGACAAGCCCAAGCTTCGAATATACTCCATTGACTACAACCCTCTGTTGCCTGTCACTCAGCCACTGCCTTACCCATTCAACAATATTGGAATCCAATCTCAAAGATTGTAGTTTATTGATACGCCTTCTATGTGCAACAGTGTCAAAAGCCTTACTGAAATCTAGGTAAGCAATGTCTACTGCACCACCCTGATCTATAATTTTAGTTACCCAATCAAAAAAATCAATAAGATTAGTTTGGCATGATCTCCCTGAAGTAAACCCATGTTGTCTCTGATCTTGAAATCCATGTGTTTTTAGATGTTCAACAATCCTATCCTTTAACATGGTTTCCATCACTTTCCCCACTACTGAAGTAAGGCTTACTGGCCTATAGTTGCCCGACTCCTCCCTATTACCTTTCTTGTGAATGGGCACAACATTCGCTAACTTCCAATCTTCTGGGACTACTCCTGTTATCAATGATTGGTTAAATAAATCTGTTAATGGTTTTGCTAGTACACCACTAAGCTCTTTTAATAGCTTTGGGTGTATTCCATCAGGTCCCATTGACTTATTTGTCTTTACTTTTGACAGTTGAAATAGAACCTCTTCCTCTGTAAACTCACGTGTAATAAATGACTCATTTATCCTTTTTCTTAACTGAGGTCCCTTTCCTTCATTTTCATCTGTAAATACCGAACAATAATGATAATATATGATCATATACTGTAACTAAATTCCTATTATTATCTTGCCTAGGTGAGGTGTTTTTAAATAAAACTATTACAATCTCTAAGATTTGAAATCATTGTTTAGTAAATAAGCGAGTGCGCTGGATCGTCTATTTTCTATGTTGTATATATTGGCCCCAGCAGCACCCTATAATGTATGCATGTTCAGGTGAGTGCAGCCCTCTTGGTTTCATTTTTACATATATACTTTGGGCATTGATAATTATATTTTGTAATTTTTTTTCCAAGTTTGAGTTGTCGGGCAGTCCCCCTGCAAGCAGTGCTTTTCGGTCTTGTGATCGTAGTGTAATTGTGATCACATGGCCCAGAAGGGCCCTATTTGCTTCAGGGGTTGTCCGCCTTAACAACGTCAAAGCAATCCTTTTTCAGGACTGCATACTATGCCCTAAGGCATTAACAGGTTAATATAAGATAGGTACCTAATGTTACAAATTATACAGAATACATTGCAACAAATTGTGTGTAACACTTTAATAATATGTCCAGATTTAAAGCACACACTATCTTTCTTAGCTAAGGGTTTATTTAGAGGTGTTTTTTCCATTTAAAGCAGTAGTTCCCAACCCAGTCCTCACGTACCCCCTAACAGTCCAGGATATAGGGATTACCCAATTGTGTTTAAGGTTTTTTTTTTAGAAAGAAATAAAAAAAAAACACTCTAGACCAGGGCTTCCCAAAGTTTTATGGGCCGAGACCCATTTTTGAAAACTGTAATTTTTTGAGACCCACTTGCTTCTAATGCATATTTTAAAAATGAACACCATGGCATTCCGCTTAGAAGCACACAATTGGCACACCATGGCAATCATCTTTAGAGACATACAATTGGTACACCATCGCAATCAGCTTTAGATGCATACAAATGGCAGACCATAGCAGTCAGTTTTAGGGGAATAACATTGGCACATCATGGCAATCACTTCTAGATGTATAAACTTGGCACATCATGGCAATCAGCTTTAGAGGCATAAAATTGGCACACCATGGCAAACAGTCTTAGATGCACACAATTGGCACACTATGGCAATCTGTTTTAAAAGCATACAATTGGCATACCATGGCAAACAGTCTTAGATGCACAAAATTGGCACACTATGGCAATCCGTTTTAAAAGCATACAATTGGCACACCATGGCAAACAGTCTTAGATGCATAACGTTGGCACATAGCAGCCATGAGCGGTGGGTGGGGACCCTTAATAAAAAAAATAATGTTCCCCCAGGTCCCCATCCATCAGCAGCAGTTGGGGACCCTTATTAATTAAAGGGGGGACCTAATGTTCTCCCTGGTCTCCACCCATGAGTCGCGGATGGGGACCCTAATTAAATAAATAATGGGGAGGACTTAATGTCCACTCCAGGTCCCGACTCATGAGCGGTGGGTGGGGACCCTTACGAATTAAAGGAGGGACCAGCGGGTGGGGACAAATAATAACGTGACTAGGGGTCCCCCTAGTCACTCCCCCAACAATAAAAATACACTACCTACCCCCCTCACCCTAATAATATTGAGGGCGGGCAATAAACTAACCTGTAAAATAAAATGTCATACTTACAATTAGATGTCTTCTTTCTTGTTTTCTTTTCTTTCTTTAGCCCCCCAAAAATGCCAAATAAAAATCCATAATACTCGTCGCAACTGTTAAAATGAAAAAAACCTGAACGCTGCAAAAAAATAAAATAAAAAAATGACAGGAAAAATAATCCATCTTCACCCATGGAGGGCTCTGCGCAGAATGAGCTCTGCAGGGCGGGGGAAGCCTTATATAGACTACCCACGCCTTACAATTTGATTTAGAGCACTCTGATTAGTTGATTCCAAGCCAACCAATCAGAGTGACAGGTAAATGGGGATTTGATTAGAGGAAGCTAGAATCTATTATTGAGGCAGTTCTGAAGACATTGACCTTAGAGGAATCCTCGGTTCAAAAACCTTTATGCAGTAAACATTTTGCTAGCCTCAAGAAGAAATTGCTTTTCCCCTTCACAAGACTATTAGGAACCTAGTTCTTGAAGAATGGCGGCAGTCGGAAAAATGGGTCTATTTCCAGGGTAAGTGGTCCAAATTATACCTATTCAAGAAATCTGACTCTGCTACTTTGATCTTAGCTCCCAAGGTGGACACGGCAGTTGTCAGGCTGCCTAAAAGACCACTTTGCCGCTATATGACTTTTGCTCTTTGAGAGAACCCATGGAGAGAAGAATTTATATATTTTCCAATGCCTATTTAGCAGCAATGGTCAGTATGCACCCAGCAGCTGCCTTAACTTTGGTTTCCAGGGCCCTTATACAGTGGCAAAGGATCTGGAAGCTAATATTAAATATGGAGTTAGTAGATACCATCTCCTCAGAGCAGTGGACGTTATTATTCTTATTCATTATTGCCTAGTGATAGAAGAAACAGGTGTTCCTCTCATTCAGACAAAAGGTCATTTGTAATGTCATCTAAAGGCACCAAAGCCATATCAAATCCATGAAGTGGTTATAGTGCCCAGAATCCACCAGCGCTTTTTAAATTAAGTTTTAAACCATTTAACCCAGTCACATGTCTGAAGCATTTGCTTGAGCAGGAGCCTCAAATGACACTCTCAGCCCATCACTGGCTGGCCATTGTGAGTATTTATGCATCAAAGTACATATATACCATATTTAAAAGGAAGCAGGAACGACACCTGGGGGACTCCTCTTAATTATTAAATCAATCGAAAACAAGACCTAAAGTGGTGTTTGTGCGCAAAGTGGCTTTTAAATGCATCAAAGCCAAGGACTTTTGATTTCTTACTTAGTAAATAAGGCATAAAATCGTCTTATACCAGGCCCGGACTGGCCATCGGGCATACCGGGCAAATGCCCGGTGGGCCGCGATGGTCGTGGGGCCGAGGCCGGCAGGGGAGATCACAGGATCTCCCCTGCCAGCGCCGCAGGGCCAGCGCTACCCGAGCGCCGGCCCTGCTCTGTGCCTCCATGGGCCGGTGGGGAGATCAAAGATCTCTCTCACCGGCCCAGAGACACTGACAGGCGGCCGCCGGCAGGAGAGGGTGTGAGGGAGGAAGGCAGGCGAGAGGACCGGCGGAGCTCTAGCCAGCAGCTCCGCCGGGTCCTCTCGCGAGGTCTGAGCGTTGCCGCGGTAACCGCGGCAACGCTCAGATCTCGCGAGAGTGTACTATAGCCTTCAGGCTAAAGTTCACTCTCACCACTGGACCACCAGGGAAGGAAGCTGCACGGCACCCCCCCCACCCCCCAGGCAGAACGGATCCCCCTCTCCCCACAGGCAGAACACCTCCCCCCCCTCCTTCCGGGCTAAAAGGTAAGAAGGGAGGAGGGGGGATATAACTTTTTTTTTTATTATTAATAAAAAATATATATTTAAATGTAAATAAACGATACATTCACACTTACACACACAGCACACAAACACACACAGCACCCTCAAACACACACAGCGCCCTCAAACACACACAGCGCCCTCAGACACACACACACAACACCCTCAGACACACACAGCACCCAGACACACACAGCACCCCCAGACACACACACAGCACCCCCAGACACACACACAGCACCCTCAGACAAACACAGCACCTCCAGACACACACAGCACCCCCAGACACACACAGCACCCCCAGGCACACACAGCACCAGCACCCCAGACACACACAGCACCCCCAGACACACACACAACACCCCCAGACACACACACAACACCCCCAGACACACACACAACACCCTCAGACACACACACAACACCCTCAGACACACACAGCACCCAGACACACACAGCACCCAGACACACACACAGCACCCCCAGACACACACACAGCACCCCCAGACACACACACAGCACCCTCAGACAAACACAGCACCCAGACACACACAGCACCCCCAGACACACACATCACCCTCAGACACACACAGCACCCTCAGACACACACAACACCCCCAGGCACACACACAGCACCAGCACCCCCAGACACACACAGCACCCTCAGACACACACAGCACCCCCAGACACACACAGCACCCTCACACACACACAGCACCCTCAGACACACACAGCACACTCAGACACACACACAGCACCCTCAGACACACACAGCACCCAAACACACACACACATCACCCAAACACACACAGCACCCTCAGACACACACAGCACCCTCGCTCACACATATACAGCACACTCCCACACACACACATATATATATATATATATATATATATATATATATATATATAAAATAACCCTCAGTGAGTTAACAGACAAAGAAAATTAGAAACCTAGAAAGTGACGGCACATAAAAACACCCTCACACGCAGCACCCCTCTTACATACACACACACTGCGCCCCTCACGCATACAATATGTCCAAATAAATATATATATATATATATATATATATACACACACACACACACTAAAGCACCCCTCACACTGCACCACTACACACATTACGTTCCAGATACACGCTAGATCCCTTACCCTATATGCACTCAGGGGCGGACTGACAGGTCGGGCAGATCGGTCATGGACCGAGGGCCGAGTCAGTCAGGGGGCCCGGCAGCACAGCCATGCTTCTGCTGTGGAAATCAGAGATCTCCACAGCAGAAGGAAGTTGTGCAAAAAAAAGTGCAGTAAGAAGGTTGCAGGGGCCCATAATGACTCGAAGGGCCCCTGCAACCCATCAATCCCCCCACTCCACTCAGTGAGAGACCTGGCAGCATTATACCAGCTCTCACTGCCAGGTCTCCTCTCTCTCTCCCTGCAGCACTCAGTGCTCCGCGTGAGGATTGGAGGCGGGCAGGAAGTGACATCACACCCCCTGCTTCCCTCTCACACGGAGCGCACTGACAGCGTGGATGGAGGGTGAGAAGGAGCCTGTCTGCCCCACTGCTGATGGAAGAAGATGGAGGGAGAAAACATCAGATTGTACAGGTAAGCAGGCACCTCTATACACATACACTGCCCACCCATATACACACACTGCCCACCCATATATACACACTGCCCCCCCATATATACACTGCCCACCCATATACATACACTGCCCACCCATATACACACACTGCCCCCCCATATATGCACTGCCCACCCATATACATACACTGCCCACCCATATGCATACACTGCCCACCCATATATACACACTGCCCCCATATACATACACTGCCCACCCATATACACACACTGACCCCCATATATACACACTGCCCCCCATATACACACTGCCCCCCATATATACACATACTGCCCACCCATATACATACACTGCCCACCCATATACATACACTGCCCACCCATATATACACACTGCCCACCCATATACATACACTGCCCACCCATATACACACACTGCCCCTCCATATATACACACTGCCCCCCATATACACACTGCCCCCCATATATACACATACTGCCCACCCATATACATACACTGTCCACCCATATACATACACTGCCCACCCATATATACACACTGCCCCCCATATATACACACTGCCCCCCATATATCCACTGCCCACCCATATATACACACTGCCACCCATATACACCTACTGCCCACCCATATATACACACTGCCCACCCATATACATACACTGCCCACCCATATATACATACTGCCCACCCATATACATACACTGCCCACCCATATGCATACACTGCCCACCGATATACATACACTGCCCCCCATATACACATACTGCCCACCCATAAACATAGACTGCCCACCCATATACACACACTGCCCACCCATATACACACACTTCCTACCCATATATACACACTGCCCACCCATATATACACTGCCCCCATATATACACTGCCCCCATATATACACACTGCCCCCCATATATACACACACTGCCCACCCATATATACACACTGTGCACCCATATATACACACTGCCCACGTATATACATAAACTGCCCACCCATATACACACACTGGCCACCCATATATACACACTGCCCACCCATACACATACACTTCCTACCCATATATACACACTGCCCACCCATATATACACACTACCCCCCATATATATACTGCCCACCCATATACATACACTGCCCACCCATATACACACACTGCCCCCCATATATACACTGCCCACCCATATACATACACTGCCCACCCATATACACACACTGCCCACCCATATACACATAATGCCCACCCATATACATATACTGCCCACCCGTAAACATACACTGCCCCCCATGTACACACACTGCCCCCCATAGATACACACTGCCCACCAATATATACACACTGCCCCATATATACACTGCCCACCCATATACATACACTGCCCACCCATATATACACACTGCCCCCATATATACACACTGCCCCCATATATACACTGCCCACCCATATACATACACTGCCCACCCATATACATACACTGCCCACCCATATACACCTACTGCCCACCCATACATACACACTGCCCACCCATATACATACACTGCCCACCCATATACATACACTGCCCACCTATATACGTACATTGCCCCCCATATACACATACTGCCCACCCATATACATACACTGCCCACCCATAAACATACACTGCTCACCCATATAAACACACTGCCTACCCATATATACACACTGCCCACCCATATACACACACTTCCTACCCATATATACACACTGCCCACCCATATATACACTGCACCCCATATATACACTGCACCCCATATATACACTGCCCCCCATATATACACTGTCCCCCATATATACACACACTGCCCACCCATATATATACACTAGCCACCCATATATACACACTGCCCACCCATATACATACACTGCCCACGCATATACACACACTGCCCACCCATATATACACACTGCCCACCCATATACATACACTTCCTACCCATATATACACACTGACCACCCATATATACACACTGCCCCCATATATACACTGCCCACCCATATACATACACTGTCCCCATATACACTCCCCCCATATACATACACTGCCCACCCATATACATACACTGCCCCCCATATATACACTGCCCACCCATATACATACACTGCCCACCCATATGCACACACTGCCCACCAATATACATACACTGCCCACCCATATACACCTACTGCCCACCCATATACACCTACTGCTTACCCTTATACATACACTGCCCATCCATATACACATACTACCCACCCATATACATATACTGCCCACCCATAAACATACACTGCCCACCCATAAACATACACTGCCCACCCATATACACACACTGCCCACCCATATATACACACTGCCCACCCATATATACACACTGCCCACCCATATATACACTGCCCACCCATATACATACACTGCCCACCCATATACATACACTGCCCACCCATATATATACACACTGCCCCCCATATATACACTGCCCACCCATATATACACACTGCCCCCATATATACACTGCCCACCCATATACATACACTGCCCACCCATATACACCTACTACCCACCCATATATACACACTGCCCACCCATATACATACAAAGCCTACCCATATACATACACTGCCCACCTATATACATACACTGCCCCCCATATACACATACTGCCCACCCATATACATACACTGCCCACCCATAAACACACACTTCCTACCCATATATACACACTGCCCACCCATATACATACACTTCCCCATATATACACTGCCCCCCATATATACACTGCCCCCATATATACACACACTGCCCACCCATATATATACACTGCCCACCCATATATACACACTGCCCACCCATATACATACACTGCCCACCCATATGCACACACTGCCCACCCATATATACACACTGCCCACCCATATATACACACTGCCCACCCATGTACATACACTGCCCACCCATATACACACACTGCCCCATATACATACACTTACCCCATATACATACACTGACCACCCATAAACATACACTGCCCACCCATATACACACACTACCCACCCATATACACCTACTGCCCACCCATATACACCTACTGCCCACCCATATACACCTACTGCCCACCCATATACATATACTGCCCACCCATATACATATACTGCCCACCCATATACATACACTGCCCACCCATATACACATACTGCCCACCCATATACACACACTGCCCACCCATATACACACACTGCCCACCCATATATACACACTGCCCACCCATATACATACACTGCCCCTGATATATACACTACCCCCCAATATATACACTGCCCCGAATATATATATACACCTCCCACCAGGGGGCACAGGGCTGGGATAGGTGAAAGAGGGCACTGGGGCTGAGATGGATTAAGGGGGCACTGGGGTGGGTGAAGGGGGGCACAGGGGCTGGGATGGGTGAATGGGGGGAACAGGGCCTGGGAAAGGTGAAGGGGGGCACTGGGGATGGGTGAAGGGGGGCACTGGGGCTGGGATGGTGAGGGGGGCACAGGGCTGGGATGGGTGAAGGGGGCACAGAGCTGGGATGGGTGGGGGGCACTGGGGCTGAGTTGGGTGAAAGGTGGCACTGGGGCTGAGATGGGTGAAGGGGGCACTGGGGCTGAGATGGGTGAAGGGGGCACTGGGGTGGGTTAAGGGGGTACAGGTGCTGGGATGGGTGAAGGGGGCACAGGGCTGGGATAGGTGAAAGGGGGCACTGGGGCTGAGATGGGTGAAGGGGGAGCAGGGCTGGGATTGGTGAAGGGGGGCACTGGGGCTGGGATGGGTGAAGGGGGGCACAGGGCCTGGGATAGGTGAAGGGGGCACTGGGGCTGGGTGAAGGGGGGCACTGGGGCTGGGATGGGTGAAGGGGGGCACAGGGCCTGAGATAGGTGAAGGGGGCACTGGGGCTGGGTGAAGGGGGGCACATGGTTTGGGTGGGTGAAGGGGCTGGGCTGGGTAAGGGGGGGATATTAGCTTAAAAAAAAGTAATATTTACTTACCTGCTGTCTGCCAGGGTTCAGCAGATTCTGCAGGACAGGAAGTGATGTAACTTCCCCTCTTTCGGCCCCGCCTCTTCCACTCACACGGAGCTCCGCAGACATTGAGGAAACCTGGCAGGAGCAGCAGGATCAGCAGGATCAGCAGGATCACTGCCAGGTCTCAGAAGGTGGGGGTGGAGGGGTGGCTGAGGGGGGAAACAGAAAGAGATAGGTTGCAAGAGCAACCTATCCATAGAATATGTGCAACTCTGTTTGTTTCTGGCTGGGGAGATCTGTGATCTGATCTCCCCAGCCAAAGCATGTTTATGCAGCCAGCCGGGCCCCTGACTGCCTCGGGCCCTCGGTCCATGACCGATCTGCCCGAGTGGTCAGTCCGCCCCTGCCTCCCACCCATATATATACACTGCCCACCCATATATACACACTGCCCTCCCATATATACACACTGCCCCCCCATATATACACACTGCCCCCCCATATATACACTGCCCACCCATATACATACACTGCCCACTCATATACATACACTGCCCCCATACACTGCCCACCCAAATACATACACTGCCCACCCATATGCGCCTACTGCCCACCCATATACACACACTGCCCACCCATATACACACACTGCCCACCCATATACATACACTGCCCCCCAAATATACACTGCCCCCATATATACACGCGCTGCCCCCATATATACACACACTGCCCACCCATATATACACACTGCCCACCTATATACATACACTGCCCACCCATATACATACACTGCCCACCCATATATACACACTTCCTATCCATATATGCACACTACCCACCCATATATACGCACTGCCCCCCATATATACACACTGCCCCCATATATACACTGCCCACCCATATACACACACTGCCCCCAATATACATACACTGCCCACCCATATACATACACTGCCCACCCATATACATACACTGCCCACCCATATACATACACTGCCCACCCATATACACCAACTGCCCACCCATATACACCAACTGCCCACCCATATACACCTACTGCCCACCCATATACACATACTGCCCACCCATATACACACACTGCCCACCCATAAACATACACTGCCCACCCATATACACACACTGCCCACCCATATATACACACTGCCCACCCATATACATACACTGCCCCTGATATATACACTACCCCCCAATATATACACTGCCCCGAATATATATATACACCTCCCACCTATATATATACACTGCCCACCCATATATACACACTGCCCTCCCATATATACACACTGCACCCCCATATATACACTGCCCACCCATATATACACTGCCCA
Source organism: Pelobates fuscus (assembly GCF_036172605.1). Taxonomy (NCBI): domain Eukaryota; kingdom Metazoa; phylum Chordata; class Amphibia; order Anura; family Pelobatidae; genus Pelobates; species Pelobates fuscus. Next base: position 367,342,772 of record NC_086319.1, on the reverse strand, counting down.
CCCATATACATACACTGCCCACTCATATACATACACTGCCCCCATACACTGCCCACCCAAATACATACACTGCCCACCCATATGCACCTACTGCCCACCCATATACACACACTGCCCACCCATATACATACACTGCCCCCCAAATATACACTGCCCCCATATATACACGCGCTGCCCCCATATATACACACACTGCCCACCCATATATACACACTGCCCACCTATATACATACACTGCCCACCCATATACATACACTGCCCACCCATATATACACACTTCCTATCCATATATGCACACTACCCACCCATATATACACACTTCCCCCCATATATACACTGCCCACACATATACACACACTGCCCCCCATATACATACACTGCCCACCCATATACATACACTGCCCACCCATATACACCTACTGCCCACCCATATACACCTACTGCTTACCCATATACATACACTGCCCACCCATATACACACACTGCCCACCCATATACACACACTGCCCACCCATATATACACTGCCCGCCCATATACATACACTGCATACACCTACTGCCCACCCATATACACCTACTGCCCACCCATATATACACAGCCCACCCATATACATACACTGCCCACCCATTTACACACACTGCCCACCTATATATATATATATATATATATATATATATATACACAAACACTGCCCACCCATATATACACACACTGCATACACTGCCCACCCATATACACACATACACTGGTCACCCATACATACACTGTGCACCCCACACACACACATTGCCCCCCATACACATACACACAGGTCCCCACACATATACTGCCCCCCCACACACCATACACATACACACATTTTCCCACACACACACTGCTCCCCATACTCACATTGCCCCCACACACACTGCCCTCCCCACACACACATTGCCCAACACACACATACACTGCCCCCACACACACACCATACACATACACACATTGCCCCACACACACATACACTGCCAACACACACACATTGCCCCACACACCCTACACATTCACTCACTGCACCCTCCCCCTCACACACACACTGAACCTGTCACGACTAGTAATGTGGTCCAGCACGCAGAAACTATGTAAACATATACATAAGTAAGAAAAGGAAAATAATAGGATAGAGCGTAAACCGGACCTTAGAATGGCCGGACTAATACGCTAGAGACAGAGAATGGTCAAAGGGAAAGCCGAGGTCAAGGAAGCCAGAAAATACTCAATACCGATTAAACAAGCCAAGTCAGGGAAACCAGAGATCAGAATAACCAGGGAAACGCCAAGGATCAGGATACCAGGAAATCAGAAACACGAGAATAGCACTTTCAGGAAACCAGGAAACTGAAACCACGACATGGCAAAGTAATGGGGAAAGCTAGGGGTTTAAATACCCCTCTCTAGGCTATGATTGGTCAGAGGGCGACCTCTGACCCCAAAACGTGCGTGTGCGTTGACGTCGTGACGTCACGCACACGTTGGTATAATTCTCGGGGGCGGGGCTAGCAATAGACGCGACCACGCGGTCGGCGCCATCTTGGATCTGGGCGCGATGCCCGGAAGAACTACGTGCGCGGTTCCCGGCTCGCCGACGAGCAGGTAAGCTCGTGTAGTCGGAGCGGTCGTGCCGGTCGGGCACGACCGTGAGGCTCGGCGGGCCGGTGACCGCAACAGAACCTTTCACACATACTGCACCAATCACACACACCACTGCTCCTATGCCCTACTACAGCCTCATATCCCAGCAGACCCCAGGTAAGTTGTCAAACTGTTCTTAAACAGTTTAACCCCTACAGCCCAGCAGGTGGGGGGGAACCTAATGACCCTATTGTGCCAGGAAAACGAGTTTGTTTTCCTGGCACTATACTGCTCCTTTAATATTTTGTCTTCGTAGGGCCCTGGATCTAATTTTGTCCGGGGGCCCAGAAGGCTGTCGATCCATCCCTGTATGCACTCTTAATCCTCTACACACACACACACACACACACACACACAATCTCCTATACACACTCTGGGTCCTTTACACAGTAGATCTCCTACACACACACTACATTCCTTGTCAGCAAACACATACAACATTCTCTAAACACACCCTCTCTACAACCCCTACACACACTACGTCACCTATACACACACACTACAGCCCGTATGCACACACTCGCTACATCCCCTATAACACTATGCTCCCTATACACACACTCTCTACAGCCCCTAGCCACACATATTACACCACAAACACAAATGAAATTGACCTATTTGCACAATACCACACCACACTCTACACACACGCTATCCCACAAGCAGGCTCCATACACATGCACCATACACTTTCCTGGCCCTTTTGTCCTCTGGTATCCCACTTGTGGAGACACCAGAGACAATTTAAAAGCAAACTCAGCGCAAGCATGTTATTAAATTTGCTTGCGCTGCGCAGAACAAATTCAGGGCCTTTTTCTAATGCCAGAGCTCTTCAGCGGGGCTCTGCGCATTGAACTAACATGCTCACTTTGAGAGGGGCTGTGCTTGTCATTAGTGATGACAAAACACACCCTCTCTGGCCCCGCCCCCTTCTTAGGGGGCCGCTCTGATTGAAAAAATGCCCGGGCCTAATTTTTTTCCCAGTCCGGCCCTGTCTTATACTTACATATTATTAATGTTCCCAACAATGTATAATAGGGTTTCAGTCATTGTATTCTATGTTCTTTCTCTAACCATAAGTCTATCCCTTTCTTTTCTTTTTTAAAACAGATATTAAGAAATAAAGATGGAAGTCGACAGCAATGTGGTGACTCAAGATTACAGAATGCTCCATGGAAAATCTCTGGCACTAAACTGGAGAATTAATTAAAAATACAAATATGTCCTGAAAGAGAAATTAAATTAATGAAAATAAAATGTTATATTGTCATTGTTTGGCCATCATTTTTTCCCAGTTTTGTAATAACAAATATTGAAAAAATAGTTCCTTCTGTAAAGAGAGCTTGAAATTCAGAAACCAACATATTTTTGCTTAAGGATGAGCTAAATGAAAAGGTATGTCAGGTGTTAGAAAACTGAAATAATCTTTCACATTTAAAAAAAAAAAACTCCAGACAAGGAAGATGCAGTGCTTAAGAAAATCTCAAGCTCAACAGGTTTTTTACCTACTCCAAATTTAGCTAGTTTGCTTAATCCCAATCAATTCTGCAGCAATAACAAACAGAAATGTGTTAAAATGGCAGGGATAAAAAAATAAATAAACATTCTCTGTAGGTAATAGGACCTTCTGCACTCTGGCTGTTGTTGACTACATCTCCCATGATGCTTTGCCACCATTATGGCTGTAATAGCATTACATATTGCTGCACCATATCTGAAAGGTAAAAAGACAAATGAGTGTTACTCTCTCTCAAGGCCTCCTATCATTAAATACATCCAAAAAATAACATAGTTCACAAATGAGCACTCTCAGCCACACTGTGGGTACCTAATTCCTAGTTTCTAAAATGGGGTCATTTGACGTGAATCATTCCAAGCAGCATCACATACATGAAGTTGTAATGGCCACTAAATTCACCAAAGCCATATCAAATCCATGAAGTGGTTATAGTGCCCAGAATCCACCAGCGCTTTTTACAATATGTTTTAAACCATTTGACCCAGTCACATGTCTGAAGCTTTTGCGTTGTTTGACCATCATTTTTTTCTCAATTTTGTAAAAAGAAATATATATATATATATAGGTATTTATTACATTATACCCCGGTTTGTTTGTTGTATCAATATTTTACTTATCTCATATTGATTGTTCATTTTATTGTAAAATGTTAAATCTTTCAATAAAAACTATTGGAAAATAAATCTTGGGGAAAAAAAATCCTTCTGTAAAGGGAGCTGGAAATTCAGAAACCAACTCAATGAAAAGATATGTCAGGTGTCAGAAATAGACTTTAAAATTTGAAAAAGACCACTCCACACATTTAGCTTAATGAAGATGTAGTGCTTCAGAAAATCACAAGTTCAGCCCCAAGTTCTGACCTATTTCAAATTTAGTTAGTTTGCTTAACCCCTTAAGTCCGGAGGACGTAATATTACGTCCTGCAGGAACCGGCTCTAAACGCCGGCGGGCGTAATATTACGTCCTCGCTTTTATTGCCGCCCACGTGGCCGGCGGTATTCTCCCGCTGCAGATCGCGGTCGGGGGGGATGCCTGGCCCCCCAGGCAACCCCCCCTGTGGCCGGTGACCGCGATCTGCAGTCTCTGATCGCAGTGACAGGCTGTCACTGCGACCAGTATTAAGCATGTGTCAGCCGATTTCAAATCGGCTGACACATGCGGCCGGCGGCGTTCCCCTTCTGCAGATCGCGGTCGGGGGACTTACCTGGCCCCCCAGGCAGTCCCCCTGGGGTCAGTGACCGCGATCTGCTAAGTCTGAGATCGCAGTGACAGGCTGTCACTGCGATCTCAGAGCTCTCTGATCGCAGTGACAGCCTGTCACTGCGATCAGTGTTACATGTGTCAGCCTATTGGCTGACACATGTAACTGGCACAGTGATCCCCCTGCAGATTGGAAGGGGGGAGTGCTTGTACCACCCAGGCACTCCCCCCTGTGGTCAATTACCCAATCTGCAGGAGGTGATCACAGTGACAGGCAGTCACTGTGATCACTGATCCTGTGTGTCAGCCAGTGATGTGAAATCACTGGCTGACACTGTCATTGCCCCCCTGTCCTAAAATAAAATAAAATATTAGTTAAAAAAATTACAGTTACAAATAAGATATACTTAGATCATATATATTATATATATATGATCTAAGTATATATATATATATATATATATATATACACATACACACACACACACACATTTACACATACACGACGTGTATTTAAATATTAATATATATATAAATATATATATTAATATCAAATTACACGTAGACTGATACTGATCAAATATATATATAATTATTGTTATATATATATTTATATATAATATAAAAAAATATGTAAATACGTAAAAAAATAAAATTAAAAAAATATTTAAAAATAAATAATTAAAAAATATATAGATGTGTTATTTCGTTCTAACTGTATTGTGATATTAATATATATATTTATATCAAAATACACGTAGAACAAAATAATATATATATCATAATATATATATATATCTATATACATAAATATATACGTATATATCACTATATATATACCTATATATAAATAAAAATATAAAAAAAAAATTATATATATATATACGTATATATACACATATGTATATATATACATATATTAATTCTACACATATATTTATGTAATAATTTTACATAATTAGGTATCCTAATTAATTACAATTAGCGGGACCTGCCTGACAACCCATGCCGAAAGTATAGGGAATTTAATTTGCTAGCACTATATTTAACCCTATAACTTTCCAAGACACCATAAAACCTGTACATGGGGGGTACTGTTTTACTCGGGAGACTTTGCTGAACACAGATATTAGTGTTTCAAAACAGTAAAATGTATTACAACGATGATATCGCCAGTAAAAGTGACGTTTTCTGCATTTTTCACGCACAAACAGCACTTACACGGACGATATTATTGCTGCAATACTTTTTACTGTTTTGAAATACAAATATTTGTGTTGAGCGAAGTCTCCCAAGTACAACAGTACCCCACATGTACAGGTTTTATGGTGTTTTCAAAAGTTACAGCGTCAAATATAAGGCTTGTGTTTCATTTTTTTCACATTAAAATTCGCCAGATTGCTTACGTTGCCTTTGTGACCCTATGGTAGCCCAAGAATGAAAATTACCCCTATGATGGCATACCATTTGCAATAGTAGACAACCCAAGGTATTGCAAATGGGGTTTGTCCAGACTTTTTTAGTAGCCACTTAGTCACAAACACTGGCCAAAATTGGCGTTTTTTGCATTTTTCACACACAAACAAATACTAACGCTAACTTTGGCCAGTGTTTGTGACCAAATGGCTACTAAAAAAGACTGGACATAGCCCATTTGCAATACCTTGGGTTGTCTACTATTGCAAATGGTATGCCATTATGGGTGTAAATTTAATTCCTGGGCTACTATACAGTCTCAAAGGCAACGTAACCAATCTGGCGAATTTCAATTTCAAATGTAACGTGCTATATTTGACCCTGTAACTTCCCAAAACACGATAAAACCTGTACATAGGGGGTACTGTTTTACACGTGAGACATCGCTGAATACAAATATGTGTATTGTATTGCAGTAAAAGCAAACAGTATTTTGACATCCACAGTTAAAATGTCACATAGAACAAAAAAAAATTAAAAAATTCTTTTTTTCTCCCATTTTTTTATAAATTTTTTATATTAAATTATGTTCAATACCTAAATATTTGATGTTAAATGAAAGCCCTGTTTCCCCTGAATAAAATGATATATAATAAGGGGGGTGCATTTAATATGAAAGAGGTGAATTACGGTTGGACAGACATATAGCGTAAATGCCAGGTTTTGTTTACGTTTTGTTCTGTTCACAACTTGTACATTTGGCTGCGGTGTTAAGGGGTTAATTCCAATCAATACTCCAGCAATAACAAACATAATGTTTTAAAATGGCAGGGATAAAAAAAAAACAACAACATTCCCTGTAGGTAAGAGGACAGGGTAGGCAACCATCTGGTTGTTGTTGACTACATCTCCCATGATGCTTTGCCACAATTGTAGTACACAAGATGTAGTCCACAAGGTTGCCTACCCTAGTTATAGGTCTAACTTAGCTTGGGCAGGCTGTCTCACAAGAATTCAGTCATAGAATAACCACCTAACTCATTGATTCATAACAGAGCCTTTCCTTTAGCTGTGACACCAAGACAAGCTATCTTCATTTTAAGTTCAATTTTAACAGCAGTGATCTCACATTTTCTTTATTATTACTTTTTCAAATTTGCAGTTATGCCATCGCCAAACCTCCTTTAGACATTGTCTATATATCCGAGTATTTATCTCAAACAAATCTTCTTGCCTTGTGGAGCTAATATTGCACTAATTAGGGACTTGTTATTGTCTTCTCTGAAATCCAGAGCTTGTTACATGCTCAAATAAGAATCAGAGGGTGATCTTAGAGTTCTGAAAATGGAATGGGGTTCAAAGTTGTTTCTATTGTTTCCATTAGTGTAAATAATAATTCAAAATATCACATAGATGACAATCTTCATCAGTGAATCCATGAATTGGAGAGGAGGTGTGAAATAAGAAAACCTATAATCATGGACGGTGGCCTTTAGCAGAAGATGCCCTTCTGGTCTCACAGAACACACTTAATGCTTTTTTCTACCTTGGAACAACACATTTTAGCATAAAATAAGCATTATCATTATGTACATTATAGTGTGTAAACATGATTGAGCTGTGTCCATAATTTAGCTTTAAAGGTGGAACTTTTATTCATTCTCTTTGCTGAAAAGAGACACTAGAAAAACTGGGACTCTAGATTCTAACAATTCTATATATAGAAATTATATATATATATATATATATATATATATATATATATATCTTGGTTTTTTCAGATCAGGCCTTTGAACAATCAAATGACATCACAACGATGAAGTCACAGACCAACTTCATGACTTATTCATATCAGACCTTGCTTGGTATCTGAAGTGGTTGGACATAACACTGCAGATCTCAAACCAGAAAACTCAATTCATAAAAAGTGAACATAGGGATCTCCCTCTTAATTATCTGGATATCAGAGTCATTAGGTAAGTGCGAGAAGGGGTACAGTTATATAGAATATCTGGAGAATTTACACTATACTAAATCTGAAAAGGAGAGAATTTAAAAAGTCCAGAGGTGGTTGGATCATATTAGATAACCTACAGAGAAGGGATTTTTTTTTAACACTAATTGAATCAGCCAATTAGTAAGAGCAGGTTTCAGGATCATATAAGAATATAGGATATGGAACTAATTTAGAGCAATGTCTGAGGATATCAACACAATGGTAAATGGGACGGAAGAATTACAATTGATGTCCATGTCTAGAACAGAGTATTTACTGGCCATCAGCATAATCTGCTCTTATTATTAAGCTTTTACTAGAATAAATAAGGCACAAGCATATGAACTTCAGCAAATACAGTGGTTCCCAACCCAGTCCTCAAGTACCCCCTACCAGTCCAGGATTTAGGGATTACCCATTTCTGATTAAGGGGTTTTTAGAAGAAAAAAACAATTTAGACACAACAGGATAATCCCTAAATCCTGGAGTGGTAGGGGGTACTTGAGGACTTGGTTGGGAACCCCTCCTCTAATACCTAGTGAGTAGGAAAGAGATGTTTCACTGCTCTGGAGTAATGATTCCAGCTTATCTAGGCTTTGACTGACACAGGAGATACAGTCCATAGTCAAATGACTATTTTGGCATCACTGGTATAATGTGTAGGGTATCACCCTTAAGGTTACTTATTAAAGTGAGAAATGATGGGAATTAAAAAGGAATGTCAAATTTAAGGCACAAATAGCAAAATTGAAAATACTCTTCAACTAAGCTATGCTTCCAGTTTAAAGGACCACTAGAGGCACCCAGACCACTTCAGCTTAATGATGTGGTCTGGGTGCCAGGTCCATCTAGGGTTAACCTTGCCTGCTGTAAACATAGCAGTTTCAGAGGCAACAATTTTTATCTTGGTATATAACCCTGTGAGCCTCTTTCACCCACTATTGAAGGCTAGAAATGAACTCCGAGATACAGTGTGTGTGGAGTCAGCATTATTCCATGCAAAAACATGAACTAAAAGTAACCTCACTCTAGCCACTACAACTTTTGGCTTTATAATTGGCAACATTAGTTCGGTTTGGATTAGATAAAGAGTTATTATTTTAATGATATTTTTTTTCCCCAGCTCACATCATTAATTTTAGTTTAAACCAATTACCAAAGCTTTTTTCGTTGGTTGATGCAAATCTATGAAGTACCAAAGTGATACCTTTTAGAAATTAGTAATGATCACTTTAAAGAATTTTTTTATTAAATCATTGTATTGTTATGTATAAGGCTGGTACATCTGTACATAGAAGTCTGTTTGAGACATCAAATACCAGCACCATGCAAAACAATTTGTTTGTATATATTTTTCAGACCAGACTTTATTGAATCAAGGGACATCATAACGAAGAAGTCCCATACCAACTTCCAGGCTTATTCATCTCAGAACTTGCTTGGTATCTGAAGTGGTTGGACATAACATTGCAGATCTTACAAAAGAAAGCTCACTTCGTTAAAAGTGAACATAGGAAATTTATTCCTAATTAGTTGGATATAAGAGTCAGGTGAGTGCGGAAGGGGTACGGTTATATAGAATATTTGGAGTTTGTACAATCTCCTAAATCTAACAAAAGGGACAATTAACAAATGAAAAGTCCATAGGTAAATGGATCATATTAGATACCCTACAGTACAGGGATATATTTTTAACACCAATTGAATAAGCCAATTAGTAAGAACAGGTTTCAGGATAATTTAAGAATATGTTAGCAGATGAGATATGGAACAAATTTAGAGCGATTTATGAGGATATCAACACAATGGTAAATGGGACTGAATAATGACAATTGATGTCCATGTCTAGAACACATTATTTACTGGTCATCAATATAATCTGATCTGATTATTAAACTTTTATTAGAACAAATAAAACACAAATATATGACGTTCAGTAATGAGTGAAAAGGAATGTTTTACCGTCTGCTATATAGCTTTATATGCTAATGACCAGACACCAGGATAACGCCAATGGATCATGATGTAACAGTCATATATTCTATTCCGCTATGTTACAATTCCAAACAGTTACTAATAAATATGAAGAACAAACAGGAGCATTTGTAGACAAATAAAATGAAAAACATAGCAAGATAATCTAGTTGACGGTACAAACCGCTGAATAGTATTTCAGTCATTATTTAAGTAGTTACATAAAAAGTAAATTGTAGGTTGACATTTATCTTGAATGTTATTAGGAGAATGCCATAGTGGCAAAGGCACATCTTTATAGGGAAAAAAATTAGAAAAAATGACAATGTGAAAATCTTCATATTCTGACTATGGGAAAAAAAGTTAAAATCCAAGTATTTTACATTATGTACGGTCAAGTGGAGGCGATATTTATAAATGATAGTTACTCTTGATTTTGCCTTCCTCCATAGCCTATTGATGTCTCAGTAAATCAACCTTCACCAATGGTGGTCTGCATGCCAACTCACATCTTTTATTTCCAAATAACATGTACTAAACTTTTTGTTTTATTGATGATATTTCAGAGTTCTTCCAGTAACGGAGAATACTAGAGGAAGCTGCTATTAGAAGACAATTTAGGATTTTTTGGGTAGGTTTATCTATCTTACTAGAGCGGTTTTAAAATAGGAATAGTTTAGATGACAATGTAATTATGGACCCAACAATCATTTTAACTAAATTATGAATAGCATCCCAAAGATTTCTAATCTTTGCACATGACCAAAAAATATGGTACAGAGAACCAGTTTGGCCACAACCTCTCCAACATGCACTACAGGCTAGTAGGTTCATCTTAAATAATCGAGATGGTACCATCTATAAAGCATTTTATAATATTTTTCCAAGTTCGGGACGCATTCAAATTTGAGATTCACTATGAATTTGCTTTGAATTCCCAACTATTCTTACCTTGGTAAATAACCCTGTAAGTCTCTTTTACCCATTATTGAAGGCTAGAAATGAACTCCGAGATACAGTGTGTGTGGAGTCAGCATCATTCCATACAAAAACACAAACTAAAAGTAACCTCACTCTAGCCACTACTAGTTTTGGCTTTTTAATTAGCAACATTAGTTAAGTTTGAATTAGATCAAGTGTTATTGGAATGGTAGACATTTCCCACAGCACACATCATTAATTCGGAGTTGAAACAAATCAACAAAGTTTTTTGCGTTGGTTGATACAAATCCTATGGAGTACAAAATGAAATATTTTAATATTGGTATTGATCTCTGTGATTGATTTTCAAATAAAATAATCTTATTGTTATGCATAAGGCTGGTACATCTGTACCATCACAGACCATTACCATGCAAAACAACCTGTTTATATATGTATAGTTTTCAGACCAGACGTTTATTATTTGTTTCAGATCAGAGCTATTACAACAGAAAGCTTGCTTCATATAAAGTGAACAAGGAGCTCATTCCTAATTATATTTATATCAGATACATTAGGTGAGTGCTTTGGAGTTTTTACACTCTCTTAAATCTGAAAAAGGGGAAAAATGACAAATGGAAATTACAGAGGTAGTTGGATCATATTAGTTATCCTATAGAGTAGTGATTTATTCTAACATTAATTGAATTAGCCAATTAGTAAGAACATATTTCAGGATCATATAAAAATATAATTGCAGATGATTCAGATTCAGATTAACATTTATTGTCATTGTACCACATACAAACAAGAGCAATGAAACCCAGTTGGGCTCTGAACAGATATGCAGCAGTAATATAAAATACTATTTAAAAAAAAAAAAAATGTTACTTCCAGTGTAAGCTTTACAGATAGTACTTGATACCTCAATTCCCTAATACTTAATACAATCTTTCTACATTGCTACTAATTTCAAGCCCCAAAATATATCGACATTATAATAGTTCCACCACATACAAACTGGAACCCACAGCTCATGACCCCAATCTAAGTAAAAATTAAGTGTTCTACCTGTCATTCGGTTAACACTCTAGTCAGTGGTGTATCCTGGTTTTGTGCTGCCCTAGGCAGGACAAAACTCAGGCGCCCCCCCTCCCCCCGCGCCACCCCCAACCAACCTTTCCCCCCGCCCCGCATTCTAAATACACACACACACACATTCACTGACAGATACGCATACACTCGCTAACAGAAACACACACTCGCTAACAGAAACACACTAACAGACAAACACACTCACTATCAGACACACACTAACAGACACACACTCACTCACTAGCAGACACAAACTAGCAGACACACACACTCACTAACATACACACACACTCACAGGCAAACACACACTAACAGACACACACACACACACTAACAGACACAGACACACACACTAACAGACACAGACACACACACACTAACAGACACAGACACACACTAACAGACACACACACTAACAGACACACACAAACTAACAGACACAAACACTAACAGACACACACACTGACACACACACACTAACAGACACAGACTAACAGACACACACACTAACAGACACAGACACACACTCACCCACCCACATTAACACATTTTTTTAAATTTATTTTTAACACATTTTTAAAAAAAAAAATTTAACACTTTTTTTTTTAATTTAACACCCCCCCCGCAGCCTCCTTACCTTTGGGAATGCTGGGGAGGGGGGGTGTCTCTTCCTCCCTGGTGGTCCAGTGGCTGCTGTGCGATCGGGCGGCACTGCTTGGCGGGCGGCCGGCTGGCCGGCCGGCGAGGGAGCACTTCCCCTGAGCTGTCTGCTCAGCTCCCTCGCGCACCTCAGAGTGAGGCTGGGAGCCGGAATATGACGTCATATTCCGGCTCCGCCTCCCAGCCTCACTCTGCGGCGTGCGAGGGAGCTGAGCAGACAGCTCAGGGGAAGTGCTCCCTCGCAGGCCGGCCGGCCGCCCGCCAGGCAGTGCCGCCCGATCGCCCAGCAGCCCGCCTGCATGTCTGTTAGCCGCAAGGCTAACAAGACATTTGCCTTGGGTATTTGGGGGCGGCTTTTTTTGCCGCCCCCTGGAAAATGCCGCCCAAGGCAAATGCCTTGTTTGCCTCGCGGCTAATACACCCCTGACTCTAGTGCAAATAAATGAGATGAGATAAGGAAGTAGTTTAGAACAATGTATGAGGGTATTAGCACAATGGTAAATGGGACGGAAGAATGACAATTGGTGGCCATGTCTAGAACACAGTATTTATTGACCATAGGTATAATCTGCACTGATTATTAAGCTTTTACTAGAATAAATAGGCACAATTATATCAACTTCTGCAAATAGCCAGTGATGCTCTAATTCCCAGTGAGTAGGAAATAAATGTTTTGCTGTGTGCTATATAGCTTTATATGTTAATAATCATCAGACACCAGGATAGCCCCAATGGATCGTGATGTAACATTGATATATTCTATTCAGATATGTTACAATTCCAATAATTTACTAATAAATATAAAGAATGAACAAGAGCATTTCTAGATAAATAATATAAAACAAGTTCGAATAACATTTATATATATATATATTATACAACAAAATAATCTAGATAGAAGGTACAAATCGCAGAATATTATTTTATTCATATTCTAACAATGGGGGGGGGGGGGGGGGGGGAGGAGTAAATATGCATTAAAATTACTAATAAAGCCAAAACAATATATATAATTCTTACCTGTATAATACACAATTCTTAGTTAATTAGCAAGACCCATTTTACATTACGAGAATTAGCCCAGGATGCGCCATATTCATGGCATTTATTTTATTAAAGCTCTTGACCTCCCTGGAGTAATGATTCCAGCTTATCTAACCTATGACCGACACAGGAGATCCAGTCCATAGCCGAAGGACTATTTTGGAATCGCTGGTTTAGTACATATGGTGTCACTCTCAGGATTATTTATTAAAGTGAGAAATGATGGGAATTAAGAATAAATTTCAAGAGCACTAATAGCAGAGTTGTAAAGACTCTGCAACTCAGCTCAGCTTCCAGTTGAACTATTCTGGTCTAAAATCTGAGATTACATCAAATTATTTTTATAGAAAATTTTAACAATTTTGTAAATAACAATAAACATAATAACAATAAAAAGAAAGGGGATTAAAAAAAACACACCTAATAAACTATATCATATAAAAAAAATCATCCAATGATATCTGCATGTATGGTACAATTACCAAATAACATATATACGGTAACATAAGTAAAGTTTTGAATTAAAAAAACTTACATGTTTTGAGCACAGTGTGTAGGCATTGAAGTATTATACAATATGTACGTCAAGTGGAGGCTATATTTATAAATAAAAGTCAGTCTTGATATGGTCTTCCCACATAGCCCATTGGTGTCTCATTAAATCAACCATTACCGATGCTGGTCTGAATGCCAACTCGCATCTTTTATTTTTGAATAACTAATAAAAAACTTTTTTTATTGATGATATGTCAGGACCTTTCCGGTAACGGAGAATACTAGAGGAAGCTGCTATTAGAAGACTACCTAGGATTATTTTGGTAGGTTTATCTATGTTATATGGGAATATATTAAATATACATAGTTTATAAATTATATTTGTATTTATTACCATATAAATAAATTACTAATCTTTGGACAATCCCCAAAAACATGGTACAGAGAACCTGTTTGGCTACAACCTCTCCAAAATGTACTAGCGGCTAGTAGGTTCAACCTAAATAATCGAGATGAGGTTAGGTACCATCTATAGAGAATTTTATAATGTTTTGTCAAGTCTCACCTACTATTGAAGGCTAGAAATGAACTCCGAGATACAGTGTGTGTGGAGTCAGCATCATTCCATACAAAAACACGAACTAAAAGTAACCTCACTCTAGCCACTAATAGTTTTTTTCTTTTTAATTAGCAACATTAGTTAAGTTTGAATTAGATCAAGTGTTATTGGAATGGTAGACATTTCCCACAGCACACATCATTAATTCGGAGTTGAAACAAATCAACAAAGTTTTTTGCGTTGGTTGATACAAATCCTATGGAGTACAAAATAAAAAATTTTAATATTGGTATTGATCTCTGTGATTGATTTTCAAATAAAATAATCTTATTGTTATGCATAAGGCTGGTACATCTGTACCATCACAGACCATTACCATGCAAAACAACCTGTTTATATATGTATAGTTTTCAGACCAGACTTTTATTATTTGTTTCAGATCAGAGCTATTACAACAGAAAGCTTGCTTCATATAAAGTGAACAAGGAGCTCATTCCTAATTATATTTATATCAGAGACATTAGGTGAGTGCTTTGGAGTTTTTACACTCTCTTAAATCTGAAAAAGGGGAAAAATGACAAATGGAAATTACAGAGGTAGCTGGATCATATTAGTTATCCTATAGAGTAGTGATTTTTTCTAACATTAATTGAATTAGCCAATTAGTAAGAACATATTTCAGGATCATATAAAAATATAATTGCAGATGATTCAGATTCAGATTAACATTTATTGTCATTGTACCACATACAAACAAGAGCAATGAAACCCAGTTGGGCTCTGAACAGATATGCAGCAGTAATCTAAAATACTATTTTTAAACAAAAAAATGTTACTTCCAGTGTAAGCTTTACAGATAGTACTTGATACCACAATTCCCTAATACTTAATACAATCTTTCTACATTGCTACTAATTTCAAGCCCCAAAATACATCAACATTATAATAGTTCCACCAAATACAAATCGGAACCCACAGCTCATGACCCCAAACTAAGTAAAAATTAAGTGTTCTACCTGTCATTCGGTTAACACTCTAGTGCAAATAAATGAGATGAGATAAGGAAGTAGTTTAAAACAATGCATGAGGGTATTAGCACAACGGTAAATGGGATGGAAGAATGACAATTGGTGGCCATGTCTAGAACACAGTATTTATTGACCATAGGTATAATCTGCTCTGATTATTAAGCTTTTACTAGAATAAATAGGCACAATTATATCAACTTCTGCAAATAGCCAGTGATGCTCTAATACCCAGTGAGTAGGAAATAAATGTTTTGCTGTGTGCTATATAGCTTTATATGTTAATAATCATCAGACACCAGGATAACCCCAATGGATCGTGATGTAACATTGATATATTCTATTCAGATATGTTACAATTCCAATAATTTACTAATAAATATAAAGAATGAACAAGAGCATTTCTAGATAAATAATATAAAACAAGTTCGAATAACATTTATATATATATATATTATACAACAAAATAATCTAGATAGAAGGTACAAATCGCAGAATATTATTTTATTCATATTCTGACAATGGGGGGAAAAAGGTAAATATCCATTAAAATTACTAATAAAGCCAAAACAATATATATAATTCTTACCTGTATAATACACAATTCTTAGTTAATTAGCAAGACCCATTTTACATTACGAGAATTAGCCCAGGATGCGCCATATTCATGGCATTTTATTAAAGCTCTTGACCTCCCTGGAGTAATGATTCCAGCTTATCTAACCTATGACCGACACAGGAGATCCAGTCCATAGCCGAAGGACTATTTTGGAATCGCTGGTTTAGTACATATGGTGTCACTCTCAGGATTATTTATTAAAGTGAGAAATGATGGGAATTAAGAATAAATTTCAAGAGCACTAATAGCAGAGTTGTAAAGACTCTGCAACTCAGCTCAGCTTCCAGTTGAACTATTCTGGTCTAAAATCTGAGATTACATCAAATTATTTTTATAGAAAATTTTAACAATTTTGTAAATAACAATAAACATAATAACAATAAAAAGAAAGGGGATAAAAAAAAACACACCAAATAAACTATATCAAATAAAAAAATCATTTAATGATATCTGCATGTATGGTACAATTACCAAATAACATATATACGGTAACATAAGTAAAGTTTTGAATTAAAAAAACTTACATGTTTTGAGCACAGTGTGTAGGCATTGAAGTATTATACATTATGTACGTCAAGTGGAGGCTATATTTATAAATAAAAGTCAGTCTTGATATGGTCTTCCCACATAGCCCATTGGTGTCTCATTAAATCAACCATTACCGTTGGTGGTCTGAATGCCAACTCGCATCTTTTATTTTTGAATAACTAATAAAAAACTTTTTTTATTGATGATATGTCAGGACCTTTCCGGTAACGGAGAATACTAGAGGAAGCTGCTATTAGAAGACTACCTAGGATTATTTTGGTAGGTTTATCTATGTTATATGGGAATATATTAAATATACATAGTTTATAAATTATATTTGTATTTATTACCATATAAATAAATTACTAATCTTTGGACAATCCCCAAAAACATGGTACAGAGAACCTGTTTGGCTACAACCTCTCCAAAATGTACAAGCGGCTAGTAGGTTCAACCTAAATAATCGAGATAAGGTTAGGTACCATCTATAGAGAATTTTATAATGTTTTGTCAAGTCTCACCTACTATTGAAGGCTAGAAATGAACTCAGAGAAACAGTGTGTGTGGCCTCAGCATCATTCCATGCAAAAACATTAACTAGAAGTAACCTCACTCTAGCCACTACTAGTTTTGTTTTTTTAATTAGCAACATTAGTTAATATTGGATGAGATAAAGTGTTATTGGAATGATAGAGATTTTCCCCAGCTCACATCATTAATTCTAAGTCGAAACCAATCATCAAGGTTTTTTTTGTCCTGGATGATGAGGCTAGTGGTGTTGTGGAGAGAGGCACTGAGGCTAGTGGTGTTGTGGAGAGAGGCACTAAGGCTAGTGATGTTGTGGAGAGAGGCTTGGAGACTATGGTGAGACCCAATAGAAAGCAGTTGTTGTTAGGGGATTCCATCATAAGAGGTGTGGAGATGGACAATGGTGGTCTTGTGAGGTGTCTTCCCGGAGCTACTGCTCACAGATACAGGAGACGTATCTGTAATATTGTTAAGCGAGCAAAGCAGGAAGGGGAATTGGATGTACTTGTCCATCTAGGGACAAATGACTTGGCTTGCAATGAGGTTTCAGAGGTTAAGGAAGTTTTTAGTGTTTTTGCCAATGATATACGGCAGGTTGCTTCCACACTGTCATTCTCTGAAGTTCTGCCTGTGCATAACACGCAGAACGACAAGCGGATGCGTATTTCTATGTTTCTATGTTTCTTATGGAGTACAAAAGTAAGGTTTTTAAATTTAGTATTGATCTCTGTGAAGGATTTATGAATTAAAACATATTATATTTATGTGTAAGGCTGGTACATATGTGCAGATCAGTGTGTTTGTAACATGTCATATCATCACCATGCAAAACAACATGTTTATATATTTTGTTTCAGATCAGACCTATTACAACAGAACGTTCGCTTCATAAAAAGTGAACATGGAGATCATTGGGATCTCATTTCTAATTAGTTGGATAACAGAGACATTAGGTGAGTGCGGGAAGGGGTACGCTTATATACGATATTTGAGTTTTTACATTCTTTTAAATCTGAAAATGCAAAATATATTTTATTCCGCTATGTTACAATTCCAATAAATGATTAATAAATATGAAGAATGACCAAGAGCAGTTCTAGATAAATAAAATGAAACACGTTTGATAAACATATATATATATATTATATATCAAAATGATATAGATAGAAAGTACAAAATGCAGAATATTATATTACTACAATCTCCGCCATATTCAAGGCAATTTTTAATTCAAGGTCTTGTTCAGTAACCTAGTTAAGGTTGCATCACCTAATACATGCCACGGGCACGTCTAATCTATGGAATACTTACATATTAATAATGTTCATAACTTTCTGTGATTAGGATACTTAAGTTTTATTTTGTGATCTTTCTCTAACCATATGTTCATTATTTTTTGTTTAAAACAGGTTTGACGGCAAACAAAAACATTAAAGGTGATGGCTTTGTGGTAACTGTAAGTCCTGGTGAAAAGAAGAGCCGCAAGAATGCCAAAACACTGATTCAAAATGCAAAGACGATTATAAGAAAAATCAAAAGGAATGTTGGGAAAAAACTTGAGATTTATGGAAATAAAAGATTATGTGTTCAGATGAAGGCAAGCAAACGGCATATCAGGTGCCAGAAGAAACCATGTGTTCCCCGAAAAGAACAACCTGTGTCTGGTATAACCACACAGGACTCATGTGGTGCTTCAATCAATCAAGGAGTCACTACTTCCAATACCGTGGAATTAGACACAACAGATCATCTGAGAGGATGTTATCTCGATCCTAAGAAACAGAAAGCAAAGAAAACTTTGAGAATCAGAAATATTAACAAGGAAACATTACATCAGATTGCTGCTGATTACAAAAAAGAGGTTCTACATAAGAGCGAAACAACTTTATTGCAAGAATTATATCAGCCAATTGTGCCAGATAAAGTGGGTGAATCAACTTTTCCACAAAACGTAAATGAACCAACCGTGCCAGATGAAGTGGGTGAATCAACTTTTCCACAAAACGGAAATGAACCAACCATGCCAGCTCAAGCTGATAAACGACCATGTGTCCCTCAAAAAGAAAAACCTGTGTCTGGTATAATCACACAGGACTCATGTGGTGCTTCAATCAATCAAGGAGCCACTACTTTCAATACTGTGGAATTAGACGCAACAGATTATCTGAGAGGATGTTCTTTCCCTCCTAAGAAACAGAAAGCAAATAAATATTTGAGCATCAAAAATATTAATAAGGAAATATTACATCAGATTGCTGCTCAATACAAAAAAGAGTTTCTACATAAGAGCGAAACAACTTTTCTCCAAGAATCATATCAGCCAATTGTGTCAGATAAAGTGGTTGAACCAACTGTTCCACAAAATGTAAATGAACCAATCGTGACAGATGAAGTGGATGAATCAACTTTTCTAGAAAACGTAAATGAACCAACCGTGCCAGATGAAGTGAGTGAACCTACTTTTCTAAAAAACGTAAATGAACCAACCATACCAGCTCAAGCTGATGAACAACCTGTGTCACAAGAAACAGGTCCTAGTGACATACCTGAGAAGGACCAAGAACCACACACAGATGTGCATTGTGTTGACAAAAAGCAAGATGGGCAATGGCTACCATGGCTCAACCTCACACAAGAGCACAAGGACATTATAATCAATGATAAGTGGTTAGATGACACAATAATTGATGCTGCCCAGACTCTTCTTAAAATGCAGTTCGATACAGATGGATTGCAGAGCTGTGTCCTATCACAACTTGGCATGATGCCTGTGACCAGCGAGGCTGTTCAAATTCATTATGATGCGAACCGTCACCACTGGTTCACAACAGCCTTCAAGAAAGGGATTGTTGAGGTTGTGGACAGTTTACGAACATCACACCTGTCTCCTTCAGCCAGAAGAGAGATTGGCCAATGCTATGGTAATGTCATGAAGAACCCACTTCAACGAGTTCACATGCGGAAAGTGGACCAGCAACCAAACTATGACGATTGTGGTGTTTTCGCAATTGCAAATGCTTTTGAGTTGCTCAGTGGAAGAAACGCAACATGCAAATATCTTCATGGTCAAATGAGAAAACATCTGATCTCTTGCTTGGAGAAGGGAAAAATCACAGAATTCCCAAAGAGATTTTAAGATTTAGAAAATAAATAAATACATACACGCAGTCAGCTGAATACACACACAAACACTGCTGAATACACTTTGAGGGGTGCAGTGTATGTGTGTGTGTGAGAGGGGTTAGCGGTGCTGTGTGGGGTGGGGGGGTAGGGGTGCTGTGTGTGGCGGTAGGGGTGCTGTGTGGGTCGGGTAGGGGTGTTCTGTTGCGGGGTAAGGGTGCTCTGTTGGGGGGGTAAGGGTGCTCTGTTGGGGGGGTAAGGGTGCTCTGTTGGGGTGTAAAGGTGCTCTGTTGAGGGGTAAAGGTGCTCTGTTGAGGGGGGTAAAGGTGCTCTGTTGAGAGGGGGTAAAGGTGCTTTGTTGAGGGGGTAAGGGTGCTTTGTTGAGAGGGGGTAAAGGTGCTTTGTTGAGGGGGGTAAGGGTGCTCTGTTGGGGGGGGGTAAGGGTGCTCTGTTAGGAGGGGGTAGGGGTGCTCTGTTGGGGGGGGGTTTAAGATACATTAAAAATGTTTTTGTTTAAAAAAAAAAAAGCATACTGAATCAGTATTTCCCCCCCCCCCCTTTCATCTTACCTTTGGTGAAGGGGAGGGGGGGGAAGGGAAACACAGCCACACCTGGTGGTCCGGTGGTGGTTAGTATGTAGGACAGGAGCCTGCAGCTCTCCTGTCCTCCCACGCGATGCTGTGTGGAGCATTGCCATGGTAACGTGCGGCAACGCTCCACACAGCTCGTGGGAGGACAGGAGAGCTGTTTCCTAGATGACTCCCCCCTGCTTCCGGTCCTGCCGACACGGAAGCAGAGTAGGCGCCTGCCGTTTTGAGCAGGCAGGTGCCTACTCTGCAGTGATGCCAAACCTACGGCCGCGTGCCCACAGAGAGGGCCCGGCGTGCCACCTGTGGCACGCATGCCATAGGTTCGCCATCACTGTTCTATACTTTTCACTATCCAATTCAAACTGCTAACACTAACATACAAAGCCCTCACAAACTCCACTCCAAACTCCATTTCCTCTTCTCTCAACAAATAGACCTCTTATACCGATCATTTCATTGCCTTCATCAGTTCCCTCACCTCCATAGCCCAGCTCACTCTCTCACCTGACACAGTTCTTCCACACACCATTTTTACTAAATTATTTTGACACAGACATCTTATCCATCAATCCCCTCTGACATGCTGCTATTTCTCCTATGTGTCTTTTCCCCTTCCTCAGATTGTAAGTTCGTTCGAGCAGGGCCTTCTTCTGTTATATTCTGTATGTAAATTACTTGTGAAAAAAACTTCTATTTTATAATTGTATATTTATAATAATAAATCTGACAAATAAATATATATATTTCTATATAATTAATATATGGTGTGTTTATTAAACAATACAATCTGTGCAAAACTGGATCTGTTTTAGATTAGTTAATCTATATTGTATATTATTTGTCTGTCTATATTTATTTCCAACTCAGTTGCAACTCTTAAGTAATGATGATCATATCTACAGTTATATGTACACTGGCACTGAAGACGCTTTACTTCGTGTCCCTTGTAATTTTCATTACCTAGCTACTGGTAAAAATCTGAAATTATTTTTTGTATTTTTTAATTTTTTTTTATTAATTATCATGTTTAATCTATAAACATACATACATCATCATCTTAATAAATTATAAGATAGATAACAGACAACCTACAACGTAAAGATGGTTACAAAAGACATAGATTTGATTATAGCCTCAAGGGTGAAATGGGTGATGTGAGAAAATACAGGATAAAACAATCGTCTCCATAAAGATTGTCTCAGGGTCTCAGCTCCCTAAATATGATATCGTATCCAATACTTTTGTCCAATTATTCCAAATAGTATATCTTTCTCGATTAACACAAAAGTTGGCCGTGATTTCACATTCCACTTTGCACTGCAATTTAATCGTCTCTTTAATTTGTGCCCATAATTTTCGACCTTGGGGGTTTTCCAGCATTTCGCAATTGAGTTTTTAAAAACCATTACAATTGATATTAAGGATTGGTATGCTGCCTTACAATTACCGTTTGTAAGACAGCTAACCAATCCTTAATATCAATTTCTTTTTTCAGATCTCTACTTCACCTATCTTTTGCCTTTGGGGTAATTTTTCTCTTAATGGCATGTATTATAGTGATACATTTTGACAGCAATTTTAGCTCTTTTCCTTGCTTAATGATATTATTTTATTTGTCCACCAGACCACATGCATTTCCCCTGTACACTGAAGCCTTTGAAAAGCTTATAATTCTAATATATTTAAAGATTTCCTGCTTTGGTATATAGTAAGATTATTGCAAATTCTGAAAAATGTTAAGACCCAATTCATTCCACAGCTTGGAAATTCTTTGTGATAACCAATTATATAGTTAGATCCAAATTCTCTACCAAACTAATCAAGTATGATAGCAGGAGAGATGGCAAAATCGTGAGATTTAAAAGTGTGGGTTTTTAAAATGGTTCCAATAGTCAAGCAGATTTCGCAATATAAAATTGTCAACACAACTTGCATTGTTCTTGTCCGCCTTTTTGATATCTTTAACTGGCCAAAGGTAATTTCGATGGTGGTTTGATACTATCTTCTTCTATCTCATACCATCCCTGTGATTTGTCGTTATCTAGATGCATAAGTGTGAACATTGATAAACAGACTCTGGAGTATAGATCATTGCTAAGAAGACCGATATATAATAAATGTATAGGTGACTAAAAATATATGTTATAAAGCACTTCAAAATGTGTCCTAGTTGTAAAAAGCTTTTTAGAGATTTTAATCAGCTGCTCTTACCACCTCAAGTTACCTTTTAAATATCTTTATTTTTATTTTTATTTTTTTTTTAAATATAATTTATTTCATTTTTAATTGAGAGACTTACAAAACAATACCATCTACAGTAATATATATAGAAATTGCACAGTGACCGTTTTCCTCAAATTAGAGAGGACATAAGACTAAAACATTGCCATATTCCTAATTCGTGGTTATTCCACTTATCTTGTGCTCATAACAATTATTACATACAATAAATCCATATTTATAGTTTAAAGTACATTATATTTATCCATACAAATCATCCTCATTTTCTTATTTATATAGTACCACTTCTTAACTATTTAACTTCTTACACCTTCATTACTGTGATAGACTTAACACACATTACAAAAACAAACACTGTTATGCATTGCAAAACCTACTTGGGGAACATCAGTGGGCCACTATACCATTGACTCATATTTAAAAAGAAAAAGAGAAAGAAAAAAAAAAAAAATATTATCCTAATTATTTTGTCTAGGAATTTATATAGTCAATCTCTCCATTTTTTTTTCCAAAATCTTTTAAATATCTTTAAATATCCAAAAATGTGTAAGTTGTTATGGTGGAGCGCTTACTGAATTATTCTAAAGTGATATTAATTTGTATAAATACCTTCTCAAAGTGCCAATCTTACAAAGTGCAATGTCAACTTTCAAGTGTTTGTGCAAATATTTCTAAGTAGTTCCAATCTTATAAAACATTTTAATTAATCTCAAGCAATTTACTTACCTTGTGGATCTACTATTTACACTAATTAGGGACTTGCTATCGTCTTCTCGAAATTTCAGAGTTTGTTACAGGGTCAAGTAAGAATCAGAGGGGGATCTTAGAGTTCTGAAATCGGAAAGGTTTTTCATCAAAGCTGTTTCTATTTTTTCCATTAGTGTAAATAATCTTTTTAAAATATCACATAGATGACAGTCTTCATCAGTGACGATGTGTAAAATTAATCCATGAATTGGAGAGGAGGTGTGAAATAAGAAAACCTATAGCAGAAGATGCCTTTATGGTCCCACATAGCACACTCGGTGGCGGTGGCCCTGACCATAGTGAAACCAGCAGTAGCAATCTAGGTGCCTTTATGCATTTTTTCTACCTTTGAACACATTTGAGCATGTAGCGGAGTAGAGGTATGATCCAAGGTAGCTCCGCTGGTAGACAGGAACAGCAATCCAATACAGGTATCAAACGGGTAGCGTGGTTACAATCCCTTCCCTCCAAGAACTAGACGACACATAGCTTGGAGGTCAACTGTCAGCTTTATTCACACAATTTCTTTTATGGCTTTTTCCCATGCAAGGGAGGTAACTCAAAACAACCAATCACCTCACAATCACCTCCCCTCCCTCTCCTCCCCTTAGATTAGCAGGTAAATTAATTAGAGGGAACCGAGTTTTCCCCATTTTCTGAATGTCCCCTAAATACGGGGGGTACGAGGATAAACGAGGGGTCCCCTGGTAGGTCTGCTCTGGGTGAGTAACATATTCAAATTTCACCCAGATCAGACCAGGGGTTCGGGAGTTACAGGTATTTAAAGATTTGACCGACTGCAGGGACACAGTAGCCGAAAACGGCTCCATAGATTCTGGCCCTGTAGTCGGTCTACTTCACTGCATAGAAAGTGCCGAACAGCTCAGCCATCCGACCCCAATCTTTGGTTCGGATGAATCCCCTAGACTGGGGAATGCAAACTACCGAACGGCGGGCCGTTCGGCAGTTTGGATCATACGATTTGGTGATCCTGGAGGTCTGAGCGGTGTCTGGGTAGTCGAGCGTCCGATTTTAGTTCCAGACGCTCGACGACCAAACACCGCTGTTCGGCAGTTAAGATGGCCGCCGCCACATGGAGATTAGGCGAACGGCGGCCACCCACGGACCCAATAACGGTATGTGCACATTGGTTCTTTCTTAACATGCTGGTACAATATACAAGATGCATGGACATATAGAGTTAGGGACAAATAACATTGTAAATACGAGTTTCTGGTGGCTGCTTCTGCCACAATGCTCCCCCAGAACCAAGCCAGCATACACAGTCTGATCCCAACGGATCGGCTTGGGGATGTCTGGAGGAGTACCCACAGATCACTTGTCTAGTTCCGTTTGTCGGGATAACCCGTCAGCATTTCCATTGAGCTTCCCCGGGCAATATTGGATATTGAAATCAAAGGGCTGAAGCGCTAAGCTCCAGCGCAGCAGTCTGGCATTGTCTCCTGACACCCGGTTCAGCCAGACCAACGGGTTGTGATCTGTGAGCAGGGAAAATGTTTGTCCATACAAATAGGGCTGTAGTTTCTTGAGGGCCCACACCACGGCAAGGCATTCCTTTTCGATGGCGGCGTAGCTTACTTCTCTGGGTAAAAGCTTTCGGCTGAGGTAAGCTATGGGGTGTTCACCGCCATCGGCTCCGATCTGGCTCAGTACTGCTCCCAATCCGAACATCGAAGCGTCTGTATGGACGAGAAAGCGTTTAGTCGGATCGGGAGCAGCCAACACAGGGGCATTAACAAGGGCATTTTTTAGGAGTTGGAAGGCCTGTTCACACTCTGGGGCCCATATTACTAGTTTGGGAAGGTTCTTGCGGGTCAAGTCGGTAAGGGGCTTGGCTAGGGCGCTGTAGTTAGGTACAAACTTTCGGTAATATCCTGCCGTCCCCAAAAAGGCTAGTACCTGGGTTTTAGTGCGGGGGGTTGGCCATTTAGCTACGGCCTCTATTTTGGCTGGTTCGGGTTTTTGGTGGCCGCTGCCTACTCGGTGTCCGAGGTATTGGACCTCGGCCATCCCTATATGGCATTTACTGGGCTTGAGGGTCAGTCCGGCTTCCCTGATGCGGTCTAGTACTGCTCCGATATGGTCTAGATGATCGTCCCAGGAGTAGCTAAAGATGGCTATGTCGTCTAGATAGGCGCAAGCGTACTCCTGAAACCCGTCCAACAGTCGGTCCACCATCCTCTGGAAGGTGGCCGGGGCGTTCTTCATCCCAAATGGCATGACCCGGAATTGGTACAGGCCAAATGGGGTGACGAAGGCCGACTTGGGAATGGCGTCCTCGGCTAGAGGAATTTGCCAATACCCTTTACAAAGATCAATGGTGGTTAGGTATTTCCCCCTAGCCATTTTGTCTAATAGCTCGTCTATCCGGGGCATGGGATAGGCATCGCATATGGTTTTATCATTGAGCCTCCGGTAATCTACACAGAAGCGGGTAGTTCCATCCCGCTTCGGCACGAGTACTACGGGGGATGCCCAGGGGCTATCTGAATGCTCAATTACCCCTAACTGCAACATTTCCTTCAATTCCTTGTACATGTTCCCCCTCACTGCTTCGGGAATGCGGTAGGGCGGTTGACGGAGTGGGATCGGGTCTAGGGTTTCTACCCGATGGGTAGCTAACGGGGTATATCCCGGGAGGTTGGAAAAAGTGGCTCCTTTTTCCCTAATTAAACTTTGGGCCTGAGCTTTTTCCTGGGGATTCAAGCGGTCTCCTAGCTGTACGGCTGCGAGATCCTCTTGTAGCGTTCCTCGGGCCAGCATGTCAGGGAGGGGTAGGTTATCTGTGTCCTCTGCAGCCGAGGCGCAGATGGCGGATACTTCCTCTGTGCGCTCGTGGTAGGGCTTCAGCATGTTCACATGGAACATGCGTCTGTCCCCGGTCCCGGCGCAGGGGCCGATTATATAGGTGGTATCGCAGACCTGCTCTACCACCTTGAATGGGCCCCGCCAGGAAGCCTGCAGCTTGTCAGTAGGGACGGGGCGTAGGACTAGTACTTTCTGGCCGACCTGAAAGCTGCGGTCCCTGGCTCCCTTATCATACCATTGGCGCTGGCGTGTCTGGGCCGCCTGGAGGTTGTTGCGCACAGCCCGGGTCAATTCCTCCAGGCGGTTCCGAAACTCCAACACATAGGGTACGATAGGGGTGCCGTCAATGGTCGTTCCCCCCTCCCAGTGTTCCCTTATTAGGTCTAGGGGTCCCCTTACCCTCCTTCCGAACAACAGTTCGAAGGGAGAGAACCCAGTGGACTCTTGGGGCACCTCTCGGTAGGCGAACAGGAGATGGGGTAAGAACCGCTCCCAGTTCTTCTGAGTGGCTACGAACGTGCGGATCATTTGTTTTAAGGCCCCATTAAACCGTTCGCAGAGGCCATTTGACTGGGGGTGGTATGGGGAATTAAGGATAGCTCGGACCCCGCATACTTTCCAAAGCTGTTGCGTGACCTCGGCCGTGAATTGGGTACCCTGATCTGAAATGATCTCCCGGGGGATCCCCATACGGGTAAATATACGCATGAGGGCGTCTACTATGGTCTCTGCGTGTACATTCGTCAGGGCTACTGCTTCGGGGTATCTAGTGGCATAGTCTACCACAGTCAATATGTATTTCTTACCAGACGGGCTTTTTTGTCTCAGTGGTCCGATAATGTCTACCGCTACCCGACTAAAGGGTTCTTCAATAATGGGCAGGGTGTGTAGTTTGGCCTTGTATCGGTCCCCCCGTTTTCCCACTCTCTGACAGGTATCACAGGTATTACAGTACTGCTTAATATCCTGTGATATCCCTGGCCAGAAGAAGTTCTGTAGCAGCCGATGTTTGGTTCGGCTGATCCCTAGGTGTCCGGACATGGGAATGTCGTGGGCGATCCGCATTAACTCTTGTCGATACTTTCGAGGCACAATTAACTGTTTAATGGGTACAGGAATTGATCCGGCTACTACTTTTTCGGCATACCGGTATAATAACCCCTTATCCCAAGCATATCTCTCCCCCTCTCTGCCAGTCTGGTCTTTATCTATCCTGTCCTTGTAAACCTGTAGGGACGGGTCCAGGGCGACCTCGCTACCAAATTCTAATGGGGCAGCCCAGGGTAATACAGTGTGATCAGGGGGGTTTGTGCTTACCTGAGCCTCAGAGTCAAGGTGGGGTGCCGTGGTGCAAGCCTGTTGGCGGGTGACGACCGGGTAAGCTTCCTGTGGAGGAGGCCGGGTAACAAAAGCGGAAGTTAGCTCCCCCAAATCGTTCACCAAAATCACATCGGCAGGTAGATCCTGCATCATCCCCACTTCAATTTGTCCTGCCCCCGATCCCCAGTCCAAATGTAGTTTAGCAGTGGGTACCTTGTAGATAGCTCCCCCTGCCACTCGAACTGCAATGCAATCCCCAGTGAGATGGTTCGGGGCCACTAAATGGTTCCGTACCAGAGTGATGGTGGCCCCAGAATCTCTTAACCCCTCCAGCCGCTTGCCCTCCACATGGACCACTTGCCGGTGGCCCTGGCGGTTGTCTGAGGCCGCCTGGACCGGGTTTACCTCATGGAGGGTGCCCAAGGGTTCTTCTATTTGGGTAGAGGTGAAAGGTTGAGCCCAGGGCCTGCCCTGATAGCAGTGTACCGCGGCTCGGGGGGTGGTTGGTGGTCGTTGAGGGGTCCAGGCCGGTCTGGCCCGGTTTTGGGGACAGTCTCGTTGCATGTGACCCAGCTGGTTACATGCATGGCACCGGACAGATGCCCGGTTGTTGTACCGGGGGGGTTGGGACTGGTAGGTCCCCCCTGGTCGGGGCGGATTTGCTGGGGTAAGCTGGGGAACAGCTGGCGTAGGTTGCACTCTACTGGAGAAATGCTTTTCCCGCCGGGAGTCCTGATGCTCATCTGCTAGTTCAGCGGCCTCATGCAGAGTACGGGGCTTACGGTCTCTTACCCAGATCTGTAACTGTGGAGACAAGCGTGTGTAGAACTGTTCCAGCATCATCAATTGCTGGATCTCTTGGGCCGTGACGGCTTTGGCTGCCTCAAGCCACCCGTTAGCTGCCCGTTGTAGGCGGTGTGCAAATTCTGCATGTGAGTCTTTTTCTGATTTGGGTAATTTCCGGAACTGTGTTCGGTATGCTTCAGGTGTAATGGCATACCGTGCGAGCAAGGTTTGTTTTACCTTCTGATAGTCTCGGATATCCTCTGCCGGCATAGCTCGGTAGGCATCTGCTGCGCGGCCGGATAGGTTACCCGCTAGCACTCGTACTTGTTCTTCAGGGCTAATGGCGTGCAGCTGGCACAAAAGTTCAAAGTTCTGTAAATAGCCATCAATGTCCCCCTCGGTATCATTAAATGCTTTGAATACCTGGTACGGTATTTTAGCTTTCGCTGGCGGGGTGGGGGCCGATGTTGCGCTTCCCTGCGCTGATCGCTGCATAAAGAGAGCCTGTACATCGTTGTACACCTGGTCTGCTTTCTGTGCTGCCATGGCTGGTGAGAATAGAGCCATCCTGGCCCTATATTCTCTGGTAAACTCAGTTTCTTCCCCCTCCCTTGGAGGTGCTGCAGCAGCTGCGACTCTGTCTCCTTCCATGAGTTCTGCGATTAGGATAGCCTTTGTTTTGTTGCTTGCTATCCTCCCTCTCGCTTCCAGTAACTCCTTTAGCGTGTCCCGTTTCAAGAGGGTATAATCTGTTTCCATTCAGTCCTTTTTAATTCCTGCTGAATGCCTCTTGCTGTGTAGTACGATCCCGTCGCTTGCCACCAATTGTAGCGGAGTAGAGGTATGATCCAAGGTAGCTCCGCTGGTAGACAGGAACAGCAATCCAATACAGGTATCAAACGGGTAGCGTGGTTACAATCCCTTCCCTCCAAGAACTAGACGACACATAGCTTGGAGGTCAACTGTCAGCTTTATTCACACAATTTCTTTTATGGCTTTTTCCCATGCAAGGGAGGTAACTCAAAACAACCAATCACCTCACAATCACCTCCCCTCCCTCTCCTCCCCTTAGATTAGCAGGTAAATTAATTAGAGGGAACCGAGTTTTCCCCATTTTCTGAATGTCCCCTAAATACGGGGGGTAGGTCTGCTCTGGGTGAGTAACATATTCAAATTTCACCCAGATCAGACCAGGGGTTCGGGAGTTACAGGTATTTAAAGATTTGACCGACTGCAGGGACACAGTAGCCGAAAACGGCTCCATAGATTCTGGCCCTGTAGTCGGTCTACTTCACTGCATAGAAAGTGCCGAACAGCTCAGCCATCCGACCCCAATCTTTGGTTCGGATGAATCCCCTAGACTGGGGAATGCAAACTACCGAACGGCGGGCCGTTCGGCAGTTTGGATCATACGATTTGGTGATCCTGGAGGTCTGAGCGGTGTCTGGGTAGTCGAGCGTCCGATTTTAGTTCCAGACGCTCGACGACCAAACACCGCTGTTCGGCAGTTAAGATGGCCGCCGCCACGTGGAGATTAGGCGAACGGCGGCCACCCACGGACCCAATAACGGTATGTGCACATTGGTTCTTTCTTAACATGCTGGTACAATATACAAGATGCATGGACATATAGAGTTAGGGACAAATAACATTGTAAATACGAGTTTCTGGTGGCTGCTTCTGCCACAGAGCATAAAATAAATAATAATATATAATATAATCTTTATGTACTTTATAGTGTGTAAACATTATTGAGCTGTGTTCTTAATTTAGCTTTAAAGGTGGAACTCTTATTCATCCTCTATTCAGAAAATTTAAATAAAATAACATTCACTGCTTCACTTGTGCAAATGATTACTGGGACCCTAGATTCTACCAACCCCAGCTCTTCATTCATTAGTGGAAACGTTACATAGTTACATAGTTACATAGCTGAAAAGAGACTTGCGTCCATCAAGTTCAGCCTTCCTCACATTTGTTTTTTGCTGTTGATCCAAAAGAAGGCAAAAAACCCAGTTTGAAGCACAATTTTGTAACAAGCTAGGAAAAGAATTCCTTCTTGACCCCAGAATGACAGTCAGATTTATCCTTGGATCAAGCAGTTATTACCCTACATTGAAAGATTATATCCTTGAATATTCTGTTTTTGCAAGGGCCTTTATTCATTGCCACATAAAGGTGAAGACTGAAAGATCCTATATTTAGTGTAACGGACCGCCTGGCACCCCGACTGGGTACCTCCGTTACTGGATGCTCCTAGCGCTTCCAGAGGATTCCAATCGCTCCGCCAGACACCACAACCACCTCAGACCCCATGAACCACCGTAGCTTGGTTGGGGTCTCGCCGTCTCCTGCCCAACCTGGACCTCCGACAAGGCTCCAGGTTACAGTGGGTGAACCTCTCCTCCAAGAGAGGGAAACAGGAACAAGCTCTTAAAAGAGCTTAGAAGTGATCATCCAAGGGAGCATGCAGAGAATAGTAATCCCTTGTAGTGATATAGCTGGTTACCCCCAATAAGAGACAGGACTCTAGATTGAGGGTGAAGAAGAACTGACTGCACTGAGCATTTATTACTGCTTATATACAAGTTTCCCAGGAAGGTTACCACCCACGTGGACCTTGTGGGGCACTGAAACTGTAAACGTTGCAACCAATCACGTACAGGCACACAGATAATCACACCCATTTATTACAGTAAGAATCCTCCCCTCTGCTTGGGAGATAATTTAGTTAATTACTGTATCAACTCAATTATCTCCAAGCTAAAAAAACATACTTTTTTACAACTTTTTGATTATACATCCAATCTTAATAAAACAAATAATTATGTACAAAAAGAAAAAAATATACTCACTAAAAAAGAAAAAGAACTACCTAATGATATCTATGTGTAAGCTGTCATTCTGATTATTATCTTTAATATATTAATGTTCCAAAGCTGCGGCATGGCAGATTGGCAGTGGGGGAGAACAAGTAATACAATGGTTTATGTCTGGGTTCTTTACTGGATTAATTCATAAACAATTTGACCCAGAAAGAAGCAAAGCGAAGAAATCAATGAATGTCATTGAAATGATACTATAAAACTGATTGTATCAAAGAAAAAAAAAAATCAAAACTCCGTCAATGGAGGATTGGGGCTAAGCCATCAGAGAAAATACTAATGCAGTATAATACCAAGACACTTGTACACAGGTTACACATGTACACATGTACACTACATGAAAATACTCTATTCTAAATCAAGGATCCATAGATATTTCCATATGAGACAAGCAAATATTAGAGCTTTTAACTATGTGGATACAACTGGAAACTCCCCAAAGACCTAGCACGTCCACATCAGTAAATAAGTTTATATTATGCGTAGACCAAAGCAGGCCATAACCTGTCACTGGCACAAGCCCATTCTAGCGCTGCAACCTTCCGTTCCCGGTTTCTCACCTCTAAATAGTCACAACCAATTAGTCACTGGGATTGTCCCTTGTAATGTATGTTTATTAACCATGGGCTATAGTGGCAACTTGAGAAATCAATATACCCATTTGTTACTACTTGTTTAAAATGCCTGCAATTTGTAAAAATAAATTGACATTATACCAAAAAAAATTATTTCTCCAATTTTAGCTTTATGTCCTTCAGTATGAACTTAACTTAACATTTTGGCCCTTATGGGGTTAATAACTTGACTATTTACACTAAGTGGGAGGCAGAGCCCTCCAGGCACCATAACCACTACAGCATATTGTATTAGGTACAGTGCCAGGAATCCCTATTTAAGTAGTCAAACCCTTTTTAAACAGTTTGACAATTTCCAGGAGCCCACTGTCATTCCAGGTCCCAGTTATAGCTAAAGCAGACGTTCGTACTTATTACAGTACATATATCAGTTTAGCCCATCCGTGGATGATCACATGGCCGTATTAGCAAGCTATAAGACTGCCTGCAGGGGGACTGACTGGGTTGTCAGGCAAATCACCAAAGCTGAAATACACACTTCTTTAATTAAAAAAAAAAGATGCCTTTATCTAAACAGACAAAATTGACGGATTCGACAAGATATGCAAAGAAAGACAGGCAGCGACAAATACAGGAGGAAGAAGATGAGGCTATGGCCGTTGCTGGTGTAAGAGATATGGAAGAGGAAGAGTGTGATCTCATGCAAGATAATAAAGATGAAGGACACATATCTAAGACATTTTTAAAACAAGTACTCCAGGATTTAAGGATAACTATAAAGGAAGATTTTGCCAATATTATAACTAGTATACATCAGGAGTTATCTGAATTAGGAGTCCGCACTGATCATTTGGAGAAAAAATCGGATGATTTGAGTAAAGCGCATAATGAATTAGATGAGAAATTCATAAAATTGGAAGAAGAAAATAGAAAATTATTGCACAAAGTAGCAGATCTGGAGGACAGATCACGCAGAAATAACGCAAGATTCAGAGGCGTTCCAGAATCAGTTGAGTCTAATAAAATTGTGGAGTACATTACAACATTTTGCACAATTTTGCTCCCATCTATGGATAAGAGCTGTTGGGGGATTGAAAGAGCTCATAGACTGCCAAAACCTGCAAGATTTACGTCGGATATACCACGGGATATTATGGTTTGTTTTTACCGTTATACTGCGAAGGAAGCTTTATTTTCTGCAATACGTAAGATATCAATATTACCTACTCCATATGAAGCAGTAACAGTTTATACAGACTTATCACCTCTCACTATGGCAAGACGCCGGGAATTCTCCCAGTTTACTCAAGTACTACGTGATAAAAATATAGCTTACCGATGGGGATTCCCTACACAAATTATAATATGGAGGAATGGGAAGTTGACAGTATTGCAAGATCCAGCAAAGGGCGAGACTATCTTAAAAGAATGGGGATTTGAAAATGAAGGGGGAAAAGTATTGAGACAAGTTGCCGCATCCCAAAGTGTACGACCAGAATGGAAGATGGCAGGAAGATACTCAACAAAATCTTAAGGACAAAACTATATTCCTAAAGTTGTGTTTGTTGTTGTTTTTTTCCTCTCCCTCTTCCTCTAAATATATTTGTATATTTTCAAACTAATAGGCAATGGGATATTATTTTGGGACTAGGAGGGGTTAGGGAACCACTGCAAGGTTAACATTTTGCTTTTTTTTTTGTCTAGCAATACTAGTTTTTTGTATGTATACGGAATAGAATGTAAACGTGGTATGGCAGAGGTATGTCTTAAAACGGCTTTTGAAATAGCTTAATATACATACTTTATGAATAGGTTAACAATAAGTTTGGATAAGGTTTATGGGACTGTGTATTTGATGATTTAATGAGTGGGTATTGGTGCAGTTTGTGTCCCAGCCGCTCTAAAGAGATAATAGGTATATGTTTGGTTCTGGATTGAAAGCGGTGTGGTAACATATGATCAGGTATTTTCGATGGATTGTCTACCCTGTATATGTATGCCCTTTTTGTAGAGGGGAGGAAAAGGAGGGAGAGGAGAAAGAAGGAAGGAAAGAAAGGGAAAGGGGAGAGAAAGGAAAAAGAAAGAAGAAGAAGGGGAGGAAAAGGAGGGAGGAAAAGGGAAAAAGAGAAGGGGAAGGGAACGAAGAAAGGGGAAGGAAAAAGAAGGGGAAAAGAAAGTAGGAACAAATATATAGATTGGTTATGCTTATGGAAATAGTATAACTAATATCACTAAATAACGGTAGTAGGGAAAAGTACTTAATATAAAATAAATAAGTATACATTATTAAGGACATTGGTTTTGACTGAGCTACAGGATAGTCCCCCGGCTTCTGTCTTTGGAGGGAGATTTGCCCGACACGTTCCATAATGGGATTTGAACTGGAGCATGCCGATGGGCACTATCCAGCTTATCCCCAGGTTAACTCTCTTACTCGAGAGTTATTGTACATTTTTTTAATGTTTTTTTTATTTTTTTTTATGTTTTTAGTGTTTGTTTCTTTTTTGTGGTGTATATATTTAGTATGAAAAGTTCCATGAAAAGGTTAATTATATTTATAAGAATATCTCTTACAACAGAGTAAGATGAGTAATTACTTATCGTGTTTATCGCTAAATGTAAATGGCCTTAATAGTCGAATAAAAAGACAATTAGTTAGACAAGAACTAATTAAATCAAAGGCATCAATAATATGCCTTCAAGAAACTAATTTACGAAGACAGAATCCGCAATATTTTGAGTTGTCTAGATATCCTCAAATTTTTCATGCATATTCACCCCATAAATCTAAAGGTGTTGCAATTTTATTCCATTCAGATTGGCTATTTCAATTAGATAAAATTTATAGGTATGATATGGGAAGACTTTTGATTGTTGTAGGATTACTGAATGGGATACAGATTACAATAGCCTCGGTCTATGCTCCAAATAAAGATTAATATGCATTTTTGGCAAAAACTTTTGTATTAATTAATAAGTATCAGAGAGGCCACATAATGGTTTGCGGAGATTATAATTCTACATTAGATACTAAATTAGATATTATTAGGGTGCTTGACAAAAAAACATTCTCTCAGGCTATCTCTTTAAGCAAAAGGTTTGCTTCATTATTATTTAAATACGACTTATATGATACTTGGCGGAACCTATACCCGACTGGTAAAAATTATACTTACTATTCGCATGCTCATCATACATATTCTCGTATAGATATGTGCTTAGTTGATAAACAAACATTACAAAATATTTCTGAGGTAGAGATAGGGAGTAAAATCTGTTCAAATCATGCCCCTGTAATTACTAAGTTTAGGACTTTATATCCTGTAAGAGGCAGGAGTACATGGCGCTTAAATGAAACTCTTTTGGGTGAAGAATCTTTGTTAAATTTATTTAGGATAAGGATTCAAGCATTTTATGATGAACATGTTCAGGATAAATCCCATATTACTATTAAGTGGCTGGCGTTTAAGGCAGTAATGAGGGGACTGTTTATACAGGTGGGTTCTTGAAAAAAGAAGCAAGAGTATGGAGATAAAGAACGACTCTTAGAAGAGCATAAGGGGTTGGAGGAAGAAAATAAACGGAACCCATCAAAAATAATATCTTCTCAACTTCTCAAGAAAGGTTGGAATAAAAATTCAGGAATTAAATTTGAAACTTTTGGAAAGCCAAATGAGAAAACTAAAATTGACTCATTATACGCAGAGTAATAAAGTTGGGAAAAAGCTAGCTAGAATACTAAAAAATAAAGTCCAACAATCAAAAATACCATTTTTGTTAGCAGCAAATGAAGCAAAACTGTTTAATCCTCAAGATATTGTAGAAGAACTCTCCGCTTATTATAAAAAGTTATATAATTTAAAAAAAATGAGCATGATACATACCAGCCCACAAAAGAAGAAATTAGGTATTTTTTAGCAGATATAGATCTGCCTACCCTATCAGAAATTCAAAGCCAGTCATTATTAAAATCTTTTGAGGAGGAGGAAGCATTGAAAGTGATTAATGATCTTCAGAAAAAAAAAGGCCCCCGGCCCCGATGGGTTCTCAAATCTTTTTTATATAAGTTTTGCAAATTTATTTATTTCTCACCTTACGGACGTATTTAATTTTTAAAAAAATTCTGTGACTATGCCGGCTGAAATGCAATTGGCCAATATAATTACTCTGCCCAAAACCAGGGAAGTCACCTACTGAAAGTGTAAATTTAAGACCAATTTCACTTTTAAATGTTGACACAAAAATTTATGCAAAATTATTAGCATTAAGAATAAAACCATTTTTGATTGAGTTGGTTTCTCATGAACAAACAGGTTTCGTTCCTTCAAGGCAATTAGGGGATAATACCCGCCCATTGTCTGAATATATTGAACTGGGCCGATATTAATAAACAACAATTATTAATTTTAGCTTTAGATGCCGAGAAGGCCTTTGATCGCCTAAATTGGCAATATATGAAAGAAGTTTTGGTAAAGATGGCCTTCCCCTCAGCTTTTTTAGAGAGCATTTTTGCCCTTTATACTTATCCATCAGCGAGAATATATAATACGGGGTTTTTATCATCGACGTTTCAGATCACAAATGGTACAAGGCAGGGGTGTCCTCTCTCCCCCTTGTTATTTATTTTAAGTTTAGAACCACTAATAAGACACATTAAAAAACAAAACAATATTCGTGGTATTCGCACGCCTGCAGGAGAATTGAAAATAGAGCGATTTGCGGATGATGTTTTGTTATTCTTAACAGATCCGCCAACATCACTTTCAAACTTGATGCAATTATTGAATAGTTATGGACAAGTGTCATATTATAAGAATAATATATAAAAAAAACAAGCTATGCCAATTCATCTTCCGAAACATTTAGTAAAAGAACTGCAAGATTTATACCCATTTGACTGGCGCTTATCATCAATAAATTACTTAGGGGTTAAATTATCTAGCAATCCAGCCCAGTTAATAAAAGATAATCACTTCCTATTGATTCATAAAATGAATAAACAACTTAAAGTATGGGAGGGGAGAGAGATATCCTGGCTTGGCCGTATTAACACAATAAAAATGATGATCCTGCCCCTTATTTTATTTTTATTTAGAACTTTAACAATTGTGTTAACAAATGCTCTTCTAAAAAAGTTTCAAACAACTATTAATGCACATATTTGGAAAAGGAAACCACCGCGGCTTGCACAGAATTGCCTTTGGAAACCATATATGAATGGTGGTTTAAACATACCAAATATTTCATTTTATTATAAAGCAGTTTTCCTTGCACAGGGTATGTCTATTCTTGAGCAGGGTTTAGCCCCAATTTGGTTGGGGTTAGAGAATGCTTGTATTAAGGAGGGCTCAGTGGAACAGTTACTCTGGCTTGGCCCAGGGAAACAAGAAAAATTATGCAATATGTTGCCTGCTACGAAAGCATTGATAAAAATTTGGGGACAAGCTATTTTTAGGCTAAGAATATCTAAGTTGTTGGCATTGGAAGCTCCTTTCAAAATGACGTTTTTGAGCCCTGATCTATTTTTAGATACATGGTTGGAGCGAGGGGTAAGACAGATAGGCGATTTATATAATGCAAGTGGAATAAAACCATTTCCGGAGCTTCAGAAGCAATTTGCTTTGCCGTCACATGAATTATTTACTTTTTTACGTATTAAACATATTTTTAATAAAATAGGTGGTACTTTAAAAGATAGGATGAATAGTTCCCCTTTTTTAGGCAAATGCATAGGGAAAATGCCAAATAAAAAAGCTCTCTCATTTTGCTATAGCCTTTTAGTTTCTACAGATGTGGATACTATAGGTTATATGCAAAAATGGGAGAGAGATTTAGATAAGCAAATAACGCAGGAAAGTTGGTATAAGGCCTTAAAAATTATGGAACAGCTCACAGCCTCATTACGGGGAACAACGGTACGCTATCTACAGACCTGGACACCCTGGCTCAAATTTATCTCGGGTAGAACGGCGTAGACACCGGGAAAATGGAGCCTCTGCATGACCCCCACAGGATTCACAAGTAAATAAACGCAGTGACGTGGCAGCGATTCCCAGAGGAGCCGCGGACACACACTTGGCCGAGGAGACTCTGAGGGGGACGGGATGAGCCGATACAGCGAGTACGACGCTGAGGAGGTCTCTCTTTATCCCTCCCCCCTACCCTATAACCCTCACCCCTTTCCCGACCCTCGCTATATCTCACATCCGGGCCACTCAAGGAACGGATACACGCACACGTTCGCTCCCCTCCATCCTTTCCCTGCCCACCACACACACAAATACACACCAAACTAGACACACCATCCGGGAAGCAAATCCTGAAAGATCAAAGGACGAAAAAACAGGGATTGAGCGTGACAGAGATTAAAACCTAGTCAGACAAGCAGAGGAAGCAGAGCTGCGAAAAAGAGGCATAATGGATCACAGGACACCGTGACCCAGCTGACCAAACACCGACGCACCAGACCTGGGAAGGGCGGTCACCTAACGCGCCACAAAGGCCCAGACTATGTGGGAGGAAAAACTCAGTCGTACTGGATCCCCATAAAACACAACTTAGAACGCACACAAACAGAGACGGGGGACATCTCACGAGGACCCCAACCTTAGAATAACCACTGGCTGTCGCCCTAACAAAATCGAACAAATATACAGGAACCTACCAACCTCAACCCGCTTCATGACACGTAGTTAGGCAAGACTCAAGGACAAGCAGTAATGAGCTAAATAACATGAAGGAAGGGGGGGATAGGAGGGACAAGTAAAGAGAAAAGGGAGGTTAGCCCACACTAGCATTCAGCACTACGGTGCACTCACAGTACGACAAACGAGGGTGGCCGCGGAGGCGACCCAGGTTCATCTGTCCTCCTAAGATATAGCTATATATACACGAATGCATAATAGATAGGACTTGTTCACATGTTTTACTGTTAAATCGCAAAACGTATTTAGTGAAGACTGTTATGCCTATCGAGACAATCTCGAATACTCTAACTTCCCGTTGTATCTGTTAACAGTACTGATGTCAATGTTACTTTTCAAACTTGAAATAAAAACCAAGATTGACAAAAAAAAATGTAAAAAAAATTACGAAACATGCTTCTAGAAGCTTATCACATTGGGAGGCATTCAGCAAATTAAATATGAGATGGTATATGGTACCCTCCAGAGTAGCTCAACAGTTTCCAGGAATATCTACAGCTTGCTGGAGATGCCAAAAGAGCATAGGCAACTTGTTGCATATTTTTTGGGAGTGTCCATTGATAATACCACTTTGGCAGGAAGTGGAATCCTTTTTCAAAAGGGGATTAAAGGTAGATATTAAGTTGCAACCAGAAAGCTATTTGCTTCATATGTTTCAGATAACACCTAAGGAGGAAGTATTAACAATAATGATACACTGTTTATTAGCAACTAAAATAGCTATAGCTTATAGATGGAAACAAATTCAGCCACCTTTGTTCAAAGAGGTTATGGTACGCTTATGTCACGATTCGGGGAACCTAACACGCTAACACACACACACACACAGAAAAGGTGCAGTACCGGACCTTAGAGTGGCCGGGCTAAGCACACACAGAATAGTCAGGAGACAAGCCGAGTAAGGGGAACAAGAAGACAGAATAACGAGAAACAAGCCGAGGTCAAAGGGTAGGAGAAAGTCACAAGTCAGTTTAACAAGCCAGAGAGTACGTAACCAGAAAACACAAGTTCAGTATCAATACTAGCAAGCAAAGACCACAACAGGGCAGGGAGAAACAGGAAAGGTAAGTATTTAAACCCTGAGGTTAATTCTGATTGGAAAACTTCCAATCAGAATTAACAATCACACGTGGGAGATATCTATGTCTCCCACTGTGATTGTCGTACTGTATCTTTAACGCCGGGTCAGGTGGCTGACCGCGGCGTGTATAGGAGTGGGCGGTCCCCCAGCGTTCAGCGTCATGCATGCTGCCGCTGGGGGATGGAGAGGAGGACGCGGGTGGCATCCGAGGCTGGGAGGATGCCGCCCAGCGAGCGAATGCCGGGAAAGGACCCGCGGACGGCTGGAGGGTGAGTGCCGCGAGCGGACTGCAGCCTCCCCTCGCAGCCGCCCGCGGGATCCTGACAGCTTAGACTCCTCAAGTTGGTATGAGAGAATGGCAAGTCGTTTGGCAGGAAGGGAAGGAACATTCAAATTTTTGTGGCAAAAATTGTTTAATGTTAGAAATATGTTTATATATATGTGATATGTTTTTATGTTAGTTTCTCTCTTTTTTTTTTCTTTCTGTTTTCTGGTTTTTGGTTTCTGTCTATGTAATTGTTGTATGAATGTATATATACTGAAATAAAAATAAATATAAAAAAAAGAAAAAAATACTTATTATATATATATACACACACACGTATAAAATGAAATAAATACGTAAAAGTATATCTTTCCTGGCAATATCTATGGGAGAAAAAAATGGGAATTGGGGGAACACCCAGAACATGCAATTATAAGCAGTGGTACTGCCATAAAGACCAAAACGATCACATGGCCCGAGGGGGCCTAGTTTGCAAGGTGGGGGGGTGTCTGTCTGGGTTGTCAGGCTGCCCACCGAATCGGATCATGGTGGAGGTGAGTGTCCTCGAGATCCTGGGGCTGAAAACCTTTGTGGTGTTATGAGGTCAAGGGCTTAATGGACAACTGTCCCCTCAACACTATGGTTTAAATATACTAATCCTTCGATGAAGCTTTGAAAGGAAATAGATTATTTTGCTTAATGTAAAAGAAATAGAGAAACTCCCAACCCTCGGGATATAACGTATATGCACACCTTGGATAAGAGAGTGTTTGAAAACGGGCAGTTAGTCTCTATGGTCTAGCAGGAAAGACCATAGAGAGTATATTTACCATTGAGACTATATAGACTATATGGTTAATATAATCTCTCTATGGTCTTTCCTGCATCGCTCTTGAAATCGCTGTTTATTGAATGAGCGAGTGCGCTGGATTGTGCACAGGGCCGGTGCACGGATCTTTAGCTGCACAAGCTACACAAGATGCATTTTGCTTCCCTCCTCTCCCCCTTTAAAAAAATAAATAAATAATGCATCTTCACCTTTGTGTCTTGTTGTAACCCCCCCCCCCCACCCTTTTTAATATCTTACTCATTTTGTGCTCTGCTGTATTTTATTACCCCTTTAGTGTGTCTTACAACCCCCTATGTATGTATCTTACTTCCCCCACCCCTTTGTGTGTCTCTTACCTCCAGCCCCTTTCTGTGTCTCATTCTTACCCCAGCCCCTTTCTGTGCCTCTTTTTTACCCCAGCTCCTTTCTTGTCTCCTTGTCCACTGCAGTCCATCCTTCTCTGCCTTTTTTCCCCCTCAGTCTGTTTTGTGTGTCTTTCCTCCCAAGCCTCAAGTCGCACTCCTTCTTTGCCACAAAAAAGAAACCAGCACCAGCAGGAGAGGAGGACGTTCTAATAAAACCTTTACCCAAGGATTCCCGTATGTACTCCTCCATGATCTGGTTTTCTTTCTCAGAAAGAGGGTAGACCTTACCCCTAGGAGGCATAGTGCCTGGTAACAGGTTTATGGCACAGTCATACTCACGATGTGGAGGTAGCTTATCTGCCTCCCTTTTTTCAAAAAACAATGCAAGGTCTGCATAGACAGAAGGGACAGAAACAGAAAGTGGTTTAGCCGTGGGCACATTGAGTGAACAAACAGGACGTACATGAGCCATACAGTCTCGTTGACAAGATTCCCCCCAGGAGAGTATGTCTAAACAACCCCAGTCAAGTACAGGGTTGTGCTTCACTAACCAGGGAAAACCAAGAACGATGGAGGCAGTAGGAGAATCAATTATTTGGAAGGTTAACCTTTCCTTGTGCAAAGCACCCACAGACATAACTATTTCCTGGGTTTCATGGGTCACCAGGGGTTTCTCAAGTGGTCTACCATCTATGGCCTCAACGGCCAAGGGTGTGGCCTTTCGGATCAAAGTCAGGGCTGCGGTTTTGGCAAAGTTCTCATCCATAAGGTTGTCTGCCGCACCTGAATCGATCAAGGCTTTGGTTGTTATAATGGTTTTATTGACCAAAAGAGAAAGCGGAATAAACGGTCTGGAGATGGACACATGAGGGGACGAAGTCATAACACCCGAGGCCGACCCCTCTCTAGGCCTTAGGTGCTGTAGTTTCCCTGTACCTTAGGGCAGGCATTACAGTGGTGCCCCCTCTTTCCACAATAAAGGCATAACCCCTCCCTTCTACGGTACGCTCTTTCAGCCTCAGTTAACCCCGTAGCATCCAATTGCATGGGCTCAGGGGATGGTTGCCAAGGAGCGGGCAATGCTAGCAATGCAGTACTGGGTAGAGCAGGTAACACCCGTGTATCCAGCCGTCTTTGACTACGCCTCTCTCTAATACGGTTATCAATAAGAATCATATAGTCTATAACATCATCCAGAAGAACAGGCAATTCCCTGGATGCTATTTCATCCAGTATGTAAGCGGCCAAACCCTCCTGAAAGGCTGTTACGAGGGCGTCATTATTCCAAACCACTTCAGCTGCTAGAGTGCGGACTTCGATAGTGTAATCCGCTACAGATCTGCTACCCTGTCGGACCCTAAGCAGAGCTTTGCCAGCAGAAGCAACCCTACCGGGTTGATCAAACGTGCATTTGAAAGCTGTCAGAAAATCTGCAAAGGACATAGGAGACGTATTCTCCCACATGGGGTTGGCCCATGCTAA
This sequence comes from Pelobates fuscus, assembly GCF_036172605.1. Taxonomy (NCBI): domain Eukaryota; kingdom Metazoa; phylum Chordata; class Amphibia; order Anura; family Pelobatidae; genus Pelobates; species Pelobates fuscus. The sequence goes on along the minus strand of NC_086319.1, from coordinate 367,299,705 downwards.
AGCTCTCCCGGACAAGTGGTTTATCAAAAAGGCAATTTTAGATCTGTCAGTGGGATAGGAACGTGGATTCATCACTAAATGGATGTCAATTTGGTTGAGGAAACCACGACACAATGCTGGGTCACCGCTGTAGCGCTGTAGCGCTGTGGCGGCGTCATATGAACTACATGAGCAGGAACTGGTACTGGAGTGGGAATGGGTTCGGGCACAGCAGCAGCAGCCTCCTGAACGGCAGGTTGCAAGTGTGCAGTACGAGCCAGTATGGTTTGCAAAGCTTGAGCAAACTGATCCATACGGTGGTCTAAACCATCCATTCTAGCCTCCTGATTAACTAGGAGCTGTGTTATGTCAGCAGGTTCCATTTTGGCCCTGTTGTAATGTCACGATTCGGGGAACCTAACACGCTAACACACACACACACACACAGAAAAGGTGCAGTACCGGACCTTAGAGTGGCTGGGCTAAGCACACACAGAATAGTCAGGAGACAAGCCGAGTAAGGGGAACCAGAAGACAGAATAACGAGAAACAAGCCGAGGTCAAAGGGTAGGAGAAAGTCACAAGTCAGTTTAACAAGCCAGAGAGTACGTAACCAGAAAACACAAGTTCAGTATCAATACTAGCAAGCAAAGACCACAACAGGGCAGGGAGGAACAGGAAAGGTAAGTATTTAAACCCTGAGGTTAATTCTGATTGGAAAACTTCCAATCAGAATTAACAATCACACGTGGGAGATATCTATGTCTCCCACTGTGATTGTCGTACTGTGTCTTTAACGCCGGGTCAGGTGGCTGACCGCGGCGTGTATAAGAGTGGGCGGTCCCCCAGCGTTCAGCATCATGCATGCTGCCGCTGGGGGATGGAGAGGAGGACGCGGGCGGCATCCGAGGCTGGGAGGATGCCGTCCAGTGAGCGAATGCCGGGAAAGGACCCGCTGACGGCTAGAGGGTGAATGCCGCGAGCGGACTGCAGCCTCCCCTCGCAGCCGCCCGCGGGATCCTGACAGCTTAGACTCCTCAAGTTGCTATGAGAGAATGGCAAGTCGTTTGGCAGGAAGGGAAGGAAAATTCGAATTTTTGTGGCAAAAATTGTTTAATGTTAGGAATATGTTTATATAGGAGCTACGTTATGGTTAAGAAGGTAGTAGAGAAATTAAATTAATTTAAATAGAATAAGTTATTAGGTAGTGGCGTTATAAAAAGGTCTTATGCGCGCAAATAAGCTTTATATATTGGTTTATGCAATTCATAAAAGAATATATCAAATTATATGCAAGAATGGTTTAGGAATATAATAGAGATTGGAGTTAAACACCACTAAATAATGTTGATTAGTGATATGATATGTTTTTATGTTAGTTTCTCTCTCTTTTTTTTTTTTTTCTGTTTTCTGGTTTTTGGTTTCTGTCTATGTAATTGTTGTATGAATGTATATATACTAAAATAAAAATAAATAAAAAAAAAAAAGTTAAAAAAAACTTAGATTATATATATATACACACACACACACGTATAAAATGAAATAAATACATAAAAGTATATATTTCCTGGCAATATCTATGGCAGAAAAAAAATGGGAATTGGGGGAACACCCAGAACATGCAATTATAAGCAGTGGTACTGCCATAAAGACCAAAATGATCACATGGCCCGCGGGGGCCTAGTTTGCAAGGTGGGGGGGTGTCTGTCTGGGTTGTCAGGCTGCCCACCGAATCGGATCATGGTGGAGGTGAGTGTCCTCGAGATCCTGGGGCTGAAAACCTTTGTGGCGTTATGGGGTCAAGGGCTTAATGGACAACTGTCCCCTCAACACTATGGTTTAAATATACTAATCCTTCGATGAAGCTTTGAAAGGAAATAGATTATTTTGCTTAATGTAAAAGAAATAGAGAAACTCCCAACCCTCGGGATATAACGTATATGCACACCATGGATAAGAGAGTGTTTGAAAACGGGCAGTTAGTCTCTATGGTCTAGCAGGAAAGACCATAGAGAGTATATTTACCATTGAGACTATATAGACTATATGGTTAATATAATCTCTCTATGGTCTTTCCTGCATCGCTCTTGAAATCGCTGTTTATTGAATGAGCGAGTGCGCTGGATTGTGCACAGGGCCGGTGCACGGATCTTTAGCTGCACAAGCTACACAAGATGCATTTCGCTTCCCTCCTCTCCCCCTTTAAAAAAATAAATAAATAATGCATCTTCACCTTTGTGTCTTGTTGTAACCCCCCCCACCCTTTTTAATATCTTACTCATTTTGTGCTCTGCTGTATTTTATTCCCCCTTTAGTGTGTCTTACAACCCCCTATGTATGTATCTTACTTCCCCCACCCCTTTGTGTGTCTCTTACCTCCAGCCCCTTTCTGTGTCTCATTCTTACCCCAGCCCCTTTCTGTGCCTCTTTTTTACCCCAGCTCATTTCTTCTTCTCCTTGTCCACTGCAGTCCATCCTTCTCTGGCTTTTTTCCCCCTCAGTCTGTTTTGTGTGTCTTTCCTCCCAAGCCACAGGCACACAGGCATCGTTTTTAAGGCGCACAGTTAGTCATGCAGGTACACTTTCATACAAATACAGAAAATAATCATACAGAGATCAACAGACACATAGACATAGTCAGAGACATACAGACACACAGGCAGGGACATACAGACATACAGACACAGTCACATAGAGACATACAGGCAGAGACATACACACATACAGACATACATGCATACAGAGACGTTTACAGGCATAGAGAAACATACAGGCATACAGAGACATGCATACATGCAGAGGCATACCATCATACAGACACATACATACAGGCATACAGAAACATACATACAAAGACATACAGGCATACAGACACATACAGACACATACATATATGCGTACATACAGAGATATACAGGCATAGAGAAACGTACATACAAAGGCATACATGCATACAGAGGCATACCATCATACAGACACATACATACAAAGACATACAGACACATTCATACATACATACATACATACATACAGAGACATACAGGCATACAGAAACGTAAATACAGAGACGTATATCCAGAGGCATACCGTCAAAGAGACACATACATACAGGCATACAGAAACATGCATACAAAGACATACATACGTACATACAGAGACATAAAGGCATACAGTTAGATGCATGTATGCATACAGAGACATACATGCATACAGAGACATACATGCATACATACAGAGACATACATGCATACAGAGACATACATGCATACAGAGACATACCGTATATACTCGAGTATAAGTCATTTTTTGTGCTGAAAAACCCCAACTCGACTTATACTCGAGTCACTGTCTGTATTATGGCAATTTACAATGCCATAATACAGACAGGGGGCTGGCAGAGAGCTGTTACTTACCTCTCCTGCAGCTCTTGTCAGCTCCCTTCTCCTCCGCGCCGGTCCAGTCAGCTCCCCTGTCAGCTCACACTGTAAGTCTCGCGAGAGCCGCGGGGTCATAGCGCGGCTCTCGCAAGACTTACAGTGTGAGCTGACAGGGGAGCTGACCGGACCGGCGCGGAGGAGAAGGGAGCTGACAGGAGCTGCAGGAGAGGTAAGTGCTTCCTGCCAGCCCCCCTCCACTGAACTGCCAATGCCACTGGACAACCAGGAAGTGAGAGCCCCCCTCCCTGCCATGTATCAAGCAGGGATTGAAAAAAATAATAATAATAAAACAAAATAAAATAATAATAAAATAAAATAATATTTAAAAAATAATAGTAATAAAAAAATTATTAAAATATTTTTTACAAAAATTATAAGAAAAATGCCCACCCCCCACCAAGGCTCTGCAACACAAACACACACACACTGCATCACACACACTCACACTGCATTCATATACACACACACTGCACTCATACACACACACACTGCACTCATACACACACTGCACTCATACACACTGCACTCATACACACTGCACTCATACACAGACTGCATTCACACACACTGCACTCATACACACACTGCACTCATACACACACTGCACTCATATGCACACTGCATTCATACACACACTGCATTCATACACACACACTGCACTCATATACACAAACTGCACTCATATACACAAACTGCACTCATACACACACACTGCATTCATACACACACACTGCACTCATACACACACACTGCACTCATACACACACACTGCACTCATACACACACACTGCATTCATACACACACTGCATTCATACACACACACTGCATTCATTATATACACACACTGTAAATAAATATTCAATTAATATAATTTTTTTAGGATCTAATTTTATTAAGAAATTTACCAGTAGCTGCTGCATTTCCCACCCTAGTCTTATACTCGAGTCAATACTTTTTCCCAGTTTTTTGGGGTAAAACTAGGGGCCTCGGCTTATATTCGGGTCGGCTTATACTCGAGTATATACGGTAAATACATACATACATACATACATACATACATACATACATACATGCATACAGAGCATACAGCCTTCATACATACATACATGCATACAGCCTTCACACAGTCACAATTACATACTTACATCTGGTAAATCTGGTCTCTGGAGTGCATGCTGTCCGGCTCTGTGGAGTCCTGTCTTGCAGCCCAGCTGCATATAGGGGCGCCAACCTCGCTGTGTTGTACACAGGGAGCAGAGATATGATGTCATTCATATCCCGCCCCTCCACACAGCGTGCGGAAGACAACAGGGTAAGAGGCTCGGCTCAGTGGGCGGAAAGTTCTGGGCTGCGCTCGGCCACGCAACAAGACGTAACAGGCTGGAGGGGAGCGCAGTGCGCTTCCCTGCAGCCAGTCAGCCTGACATTGCACCCTAGGGCCGTTGCACCCTAAGGCAGCCGCCTGGGCCACCTTATAATAGCGCCGGTTCTGATTGTGCATTTTGTATATATTGGCCCCAGCAGCACTCTATAATATATGCATGTTCAGGTGAGTGCAGCCCTAGTCATCTTTGGTTTCATTTCTTTATATATTTGGGAGTTCAAGCCAACTCCTTGGTTTTGCACCCCTCCCTGTTATAGATGCCTCTTTCAAGGACCCTACTTAGCCCTGACCTGCAGAGAGTGCCAGGAGGAAGCTTTTCCCAAGTAAGTGGATTAATCTCATAAGAGCAGACATTAATCTGCTAGAGTAGGACCTGCCAAGAATTGGGTACATTGTAGTTGTGGCAGGATTATGTAATATATGATCATATACTGTAACTAAATTCCTATTATTATCTTGCCTAGGTGAGGTGTTTTTAAATAAAACTATTACAATCTCTAAGATTTGAAATCATTGTTTAGTAAATAAGCGAGTGCGCTGGATCGTGTATTTTCTATGTTGTATATATTGGCCCCAGCAGCACCCTATAATGTATGCATGTTCAGGTGAGTGCAGCCCTCTTGGTTTCATTTTTACATATATACTTTGGGCATTGATAATTATATTTTGTAATTTTTTTTCCAAGTTTGAGTTGTCGGGCAGTCCCCCTGCAAGCAGTGCTTTTCGGTCTTGTGATCGCAGTGTAATTGTGATCACATGGCCCAGAAGGGCCCTATTTGCTTCAGGGGTTGTCCGCCTTAACAACGTCAAAGCAATCCTTTTTCAGGACTGCATATTATGCCCTAAGGCATTAACAGGTTAATATAAGATAGGTACCTAATGTTACAAATTATACAGAATACATTGCAACAAATTGTGTGTAACACTTTAATAATATGTCCAGATTTAAAGCACACACTATCTTTCTTAGCTAAGGGTTTATTTAGAGGTGTTTTTTCCAATTAAAGCAGTAGTTCCCAACCCAGTCCTCACGTACCCCCTAACAGTCCAGGATATAGGGATTACCCAATTGTGTCTAAGGTTTTTTTTTAGAAAGAAATAAAAAAAAAAAACACTCTAGACCAGGGCTTCCCAAACTTTTATGGGCCGAGACCCATTTTTGAAAACTGTAATTTTTTGAGACCCACTTGCTTCTAATGCATATTTTAAAAATGAACACCATGGCATTCCGCTTAGAAGCACACAATTGGCACACCATGGCAATCATCTTTAGAGACATACAATTGGTACACCATCGCAATCAGCTTTAGATACATACCAATGGCAGTCCATAGCAATCAGTTTTAGGGGAATAACATTGGCACATCATGGCAATCACTTCTAGATGTATAAACTTGGCACATCATGGCAATCAGCTTTAGAGGCATAAAATTGGCACACCATGGCAAACAGTCTTAGATGCACAAAATTGGCACACTATGGCAATCTGTTTTAAAAGCATACAATTGGCATACCATGGCAAACAGTCTTAGATGCACAAAATTGGCACACTATGGCAATCTGTTTTAAAAGCATACAATTGGCATACCATGGCAAACAGTCTTAGATGCATAAAGTTGGCACATAGCAGCCATGAGCGGTGGGTGGGGACCCTTAATAAAAAAATAATGTTCCCCCAGGTCCCCATCCATCAGCAGCAGTTGGGGACCCTTATTAATTAAAAGGGGGACCTAATGTTCCCCCTGGTCTCCACCCATGAGTCGCGGATGGGGACCCTAATTAAATAAATAATGAGGAGGACTTAATGTCCCCTCCAGGTCCTGACTCATGAGCGGTGGGTAGGGACCCTTATGAATTAAAGGGGGGACTAGCGTGTGGGGACAAATAATAACGTGACTAGGGGTCCCCCTAGTCACTCCCCCCCCCAATAAAAATACACTACCTACCCCCCTCACCCTAATAATATTGAGGGGGGGCAATAAACTAACCTGTCAAATAAAATGTCATACTTACAATTAGATGTCTTCTTTCTTCTTTTCTTTTCTTTCTTCAGCCCCAAAAAATGCCAAATAAAAATCCATAATACTCGTCGCAACTGTTAAAATGAAAAAAACCTGAACGCTGCAAAAAAATAAAATGAAAAAATGACAGGAAAAATAATCCATCTTCACCCATGGAGGGCTCTGCGCAGAATGAGCTCTGCAGGGCGGGGGAAGCCTTATATATACTACCCACGCCTTGCAATTTGATTTAGAGCACTCTGATTAGTTGATTCCAAGCCAACCAATCAGAGTGACAGGTAAATGGGGATTTGATTAGAGGAAGCTAGAATCTATTATTGAGGCAGTTAGGAAGACATTGACCTTAGAGGAATCCTCGGTTCAAAAACCTTTATGCAGTAAACATTTTGCTAGCCTCAAGAAGAAATTGCTTTTCCCCTTCACAAGACTATTAGGAACCTAGTTCTTGAAGAATGGCGGCAGTCGGAAAAATGGGTCTATTTCCAGGGTAAGTGGTCCAAATTATACCTATTCAAGAAATCTGACTCTGCTACTTTGATCTTAGCTCCCAAGGTGGACACGGCAGTTGTCAGGCTGCCTAAAAGACCACTTTGCCGCTATATGACTTTTGCTCTTTGAGAGAACCCATGGAGAGAAGAATTGATATATTTTCCAATGCCTATTTAGCAGCAGTGGTCAGTATGCACCCAGCAGCTGCCTTAACTTTGGTTTCCAGGGCCCTTATACAGTGGCAAAGGATCTGGAAGCTAATATTAAATATGGAGTTAGTAGATACCATCTCCTCAGAGCAGTGGACGTTATTATTCTTATTCATTATTGCCTAGTGATAGAAGAAACAGGTGTTCCTCTCATTCAGACAAAAGGTCATTTGTAATGTCATCTAAAGGCACCAAAGCCATATCAAATCCATGAAGTGGTTATAGTGCCCAGAATCCACCAGCGCTTTTTAAATTAAGTTTTAAACCATTTAACCCAGTCACATGTCTGAAGCATTTGCTTGAGCAGGAGCCTCAAATGACACTCTCAGCCCATCACTGGCTGGCCATTGTGAGTATTTATGCATCAAAGTACATATATACCATATTTAAAAGGAAGCAGGAACGACACCTGGGGGACTCCTCTTAATTATTAAATCAATCGAAAACAAGACCTAAAGTGGTGTTTGTGCGCAAAGTGGCTTTTAAATGCATCAAAGCCAAGGACTTTTGATTTCTTACTTAGTAAATAAGGCATAAAATCGTCTTATACCAAGCCCGGACTGGCCATGCGGGCATACGGGCAAATGCCCGGTGGGCCGCGATGGCCGTGGGGCCGAGGCCGGCAGGGGAGATCACAGGATCTCCCCTGCCAGCGCCTGCAGGGCCAGCGCTACCCGAGCGCCGGCCCTGCTCTGTGCCTCCATGGGCCGGTGGGGAGATCAAAGATCTCTCTCACCGGCCCAGAGACACTGACAGGCGGCCGCCGGCAGGAGAGGGTGTGAGGGAGGAAGGCAGGCGAGAGGACCGCAGAGCTCTAGCCAGCAGCTCCGCCGGGTCCTCTCGCGAGGTCTGAGCGTTGCCGCGGTAACCGCGGCAACGCTCAGATCTCGCGAGAGTGTACTATAGCCTTCAGGCTAAAGTTCACTCTCACCACTGGACCACCAGGGAAGGAAGCTGCACGGCACCCCCCCCCCCCACCCCCCAGGCAGAACGGATCCCCTCTCCCCACAGGCCAGAACAGCTCCCCCCCTCCTTCCCGGGCTAAAAGGTAAGAAGGAGGAGGGGGGATATAACTTTTTTTTTATTATTAATAAAAAATATATATTTAAATGTAAATAAAATATACATTCACACTCACACACACAGCACACAAACACACACAGCACCCTCAAACACACACAGCACCCTCAAACACACACAGCGCCCTCAGACACACACACACAACACCCTCAGACACACACAGCACCCAGACACACACAGCACCCCCAGACACACACACAGCACCCCAGACACACACACAGCACCCTCAGACAAACACAGCACCTCAGACACACACAGCACCCCCAGACACACACAGCACCCTCAGACACACACAGCACCCTCAGACACACACAGCACCCCCAGGCACACACAGCACCAGCACCCCAGACACACACAGCACCCCCAGACACACACACAACACCCTCAGACACACACAGCACCCAGACACACACAGCACCCAGACACACACACACAGCACCCCCAGACACACACACAGCACCCTCAGACAAACACAGCACCCAGGACACACACAGCACCCCCAGACACACACAGCACCCTCAGACACACACAGCACCCTCAGACACACACAGCACCCCCAGGCACACACACAGCACCAGCACCCCCAGACACACACAGCACCCCTCAGACACACACAGCACCCCCAGACACACACAGCACCCTCACACACACACAGCACCCCCAGACACACACAGCACCCAAACACACACAGCACCCTCAGACACACACAGCACCCTCAGACACACACAGCATCCTCAGACACACACACAGCACCCTCAGACACACACAGCACCCTCAGACACACACACAGCACCCTCAGACACACACAGCACCCAAACACACACAGCACCCTCAGACACACACAGCACCCTCGCTCACACATATACAGCACACTCCCACACACTTATATATATATATATATATATATATATAAATAAAATAACCCTCAGTGAGTTAACAGACAAAGAAAATTAGAAACCTAGAATGTGACGGCACATAAAAACACCCTCACACGCAGCACCCCTCTTACATACACACACACTGCGCCCCTCACGCATACAATATGTCCAAATAAATATATATATATATATACACACACACAACACACACACACTAAAGCACCTCTCACACTGCACCACTACACACATTACGCCAGGGGCGGGCTGGGCCGGGGGGCAGGGAGGCAATTGCCCCCCAGGCCGCCCGAAATTCTTTTAGGACCGGCCGCGGCGGGCCGGTCCTTTAAATGCTGCAGCCGCCGAGCGCTCTGTAAGAGCGCTCAGACGGCTGCAGCTGCTTTTCCCTCCCTCCCCTGTAGGTGGCCGAGCTGCACCCCGGTCCGCGGTCCGGCCGGAGTGATAGGAAAGTGCACACTGAGTGTGCACTTCCTGTCAGTCCGGCCGGGTACAGGAAACAGAAACTCCTGTTCCGCGCGGAACAGGAGTTTCTGTTTCCTGTACCCAGCCGGACTGACAGGAAGGTGCACACTGAGCACCTTCCTATCACTCCGGCCGGGACCGCGGACCGGAGTGCAGCTCGGCCACCTACAGGGGAGGGGGTAAGAAGAAGGGGGGAGGGGAGAGTAAGAAGAGGGGAAGGGGGGGGAGAGTAAAAAGAGGGGAGGGGGGAGGGAAAGTAAAAAGAGGGAGGGGGAGTGAGAGTAAAAAGAGGGGAGGGGGTAGTAAAAATAGGGGAGGGGGGAGAGTAAGAAGGGGGGAGAGTAAAAAGAGGGGAGGGGGGAGAGTAAGAAGGGGGAGAGTAAAAAGAGGGGAGGGGGAGAGTAAGAAGAGGGGAGGGGGGGAGTAAAAAGAGGGGAGGGGGAGAGTAAAAAGAGGGGGGGAGAGTAAAAAAGAGGGGAGGGGGGAGAGTAAGAAGGGGAGGAGAGTAAAAAGGAGGGGAGGGGGGAGAGTAAGACGAGGGGAGGGGGGAGAGTAAGAAGAGGGGAGGGGGGAGTAAAAAGAGGGGGGGGAGAGTAAAAAGAGGGGAGGGGGGAGAGTTAAGAAGAGGGGAGGGGGGAGAGAGTAAGAAGAGGGGAGGGGGGAGAGTAAGAAGAGGGGAGGGGGGGAGTAAGAAGAGGGGAGGGGGGGAGTAAGAAGAGGGGAGGGGGGAGTAAAAAGAGGGAGGGGGGAGAGTAAAAAGAGGGGAGGGGGGAGAGTAAGAAGGGGGGAGAGTAAAAAGAGGGGAGGGGAGAGTAAAAAGAGGGGGGATAGTAAGAAGAGGGGAGGGGGAGAGTAAAAAGAGGGGAGGGGGGAGAGTAAAAAAGAGGGGAGGGGGGAGAGTAAAAAAGGGGAGGGGGGAGAGTAAAAAGAGGGGGGGAGTAAAAAGAGTGGGGGGGAGTAAAAAGAGGGGGGGGAGAGTAAAAAGAGGGGAGGGGGGTGAGTAAAAAAAGGGGAGGGGGGAGAGTAAAAGAGGGGAGGGGGGAGAGTAAGAAGGGGGAGAGTAAAAAGAGGATAGGGGGAGAGTAAGAAGAGGGGAGGGGGGGAGAGTAAGAAGAGGGGAGGGGGGAGAGTAAGAAGAGGGGAGGGGGGGAGTAAAAAGAGGGGAGGGGAGAGTAAAAAGAGGGGAGAGTAAGAAGAGGGGAGGGGGAGAGTAAGAAGAGGGGAGGGGGGAGAGAGTAAGAAGAGGGGGGGGAGAGTAAGAAGAGGGGAGGGGGGAGAGTAAGAAGAGGGGAGGGGGGAGAGTAAGAAGAGGGGAGAGTAAAAAGAGGGGGGAGTAAAAAGAGGGGAGGGGGGAGAGTAAGAAGAGGGGAGGGGGAGTAAGAAGAGGGGGGAGTAAGAGGGGAGGGGGGAGTAAGAAGAGGGAAGAGAGGGAGTAAGAAGAGGGAAGAGAGGGAGTAAGAAGAGGGAAGAGAGGGAGTAAGAAGAGGGGAGGGCGGATAATAAGAGGGGGGGAGTAAGAAGAAGGGGGAAGTAAGAAGGAGGGGAGATAAGAAAAAGAGGGGGGTACGAAGAAGAAGGGGGGGTAAGAACAAGAGTGGGGAGTAATTAGAAGAAGGGGGTAAGAAGAAGAAGGGGGTAAGAAGAAGAAGGGGGTAAGAAGAAGAGGGGGTAAGGAGAAGAGGGGGTAAGAAGAAGAGGGGGTAAGAAGAAGAGGGGGTAAGAAGAAGAGGGGGGAGTAAGAAGAAGAGGGGGGAGTAAGACGAAGAAGGGGGTAAGAAGAAGGGGGGGTAAGAAGAAGAAGAAGAATGGGGTAAGAAGAAGAAGGAAGGGGTAAGAAGAAGAAGAAGGAGGGGTAAGAAGAAGAAGAGGGGGTAAGAAGAAGTAGGAGGGTTAAGAAGAAGAAGGGGGTAATAAGAAGAAGGGGGTAAGAAGAACAAGGGGGGGAGCAAGAAGAACACAGGGAGGAGGGGGTAAGAAGAACACAGGGGGGTGAGAACACACAGAGGGAGGAGTGAGAAGAACACAGGGAGGGTGGAGGGGGATGAGAAGAGCACAGGGAGGGTGGGTGAGTGTGAGAAGAGACCGCTAGGGGAGGGTGGGGGAGAGGAGAGACCACTAAGGGGCAGGGGAGAGCTCTAAGGGACAGAAGGGACAGCTCTATAGGACAGGGGGCAAGACAGGGAGCTCTTTAACACTACGCGCACACACACACAATGCATCCCTATACATACACAGAAACACACAATGCACCCCTATACATACACGGAAACACACAATGCATCCCTATACATACACAGAAACACACAATGCATCACTATACATACACAGAAACAGAACATGCTTCCCTTACACACAGAGAAACACACAATGCATCCATTACACACACACACAATGCAACCCTTACACACAAAGACAATGCATCATTTGCACACATACACAGAAACATACAATGCAAACCCTTACACACACATGCAAACACACACACTGTTTTTCTTACATACACACAGAAACACAATGCATCTCTTACACTCAATGCACACACATACAGACACACACCTTGCATCCCTTATGCATACAAACACAGATTCACACAATGCATCCCTCACACACAACCAGAAACACATAATACATCCCTTATACACAAATACACACTGCTTCCACTACACACAAACACACTGCATCACCTGCACAAACTGGTATCCCTATACACTACATACCATAAGCACACATATTAGATAACACATAACACATCCCCTACACACTCCACTCCCTGTGAGCGAGCTCATGGGTGGGTGGAACATATAAGTGGACTTATGAGTGGGCCTTATGGGCATACTCACCGTCAGGCACTGGGGCCCAGACCTTGAGCTGTGTAAGAGGCCCCCAAAAAATGGAGCTGCTTCCAATTCTCCCAGAACGTTGAATTTTGTGACCACAGTTGCAAACAGCCTCCAGAGATCCTGTTCTACACCAGACCAGTGGAGCCAAACTGCAGCCCATCATCATCCTCATCTAATTGTAAGTAGGCAATCTAGTATATTATTAGTGACACTAATCTATAATTTACCTCACATTAAAGGGACACTATAGCTTAATGAAGTGGTTCTGGTGTGTATAGCTGGTCCCTGCAGGCTTTTTAATGTAAACACACACTGTGTGCAGCACTGGCGTTCATATGGCAGATCATATGGGTGGGGCATTGTGATGTCACATGGGGGGGCGGCAAATTTATATTTTGTCTAGGGCGGCAAAACTCCTTGCACCGGCTCTGATCCTGGGCAGGTGCACCAGTACTCTCCTCCTGCCCAGACCCGTCTTGACCGCAGTGCAAGTGCCCTCTGCCCCTAATTTACAGTGGCTCACACTCACAACAAGCAGTGCCTGGAGCCCTTTGCAGAGACGGAAACAAAGAGGTTCTGCGGCAGCTGGCCGTCCTGCAAGCATTACATTAAACAGCTGTTCCCCATGCAGCCACAGGTGGCGTTGTGCTGGGAGACTGTGATTACTCTTCACTTCCTCCCAGCCTACAGAGCAGCGCATGGGGGAGAGAGGAGGAGGCATGATTTAATCTTGACTAAATCCTCTAAGCAAACCTTTATAAATTTGGGGGGATCAGCTCTGTTTCCACAGTTTATTGGTGTTTACTCTCATCTCTGTATTAATATTGAGGGATGTCTAAGTAGTAACATCAGTGTGTGTCAGCAGGGCCAGCCGTTGGGGTGGGCAAGCTGTGCGGTCACGCAGGGTGCCATGACAACAGAGGCGCCCGGCGGCCAACACAGCTCACAAGTTGGGTACACCAGCATATTTAATTTAAATGATTCGCTGGTGGTCCACTGGTGCGCACCAGCAGTAGGTGCAGTCAGATCATATCCTCTCCCTCGTGGTTCCGGCGCTCAGTTAGTGAGTCAGAGCACAGGCTCAGAGATTCTCAGCCTGTGCTCTGACAACATTGAAAGTCAGAGCCGTGAAGGAGCGGGTATGGCAAAGAGCTACTGATTAGCATAACATCCATATCCGTTATAAAACCAGAAAAAGGTGGGCATGGATGGTGAACTGATTTGGTGGCGCAATGGGCCACTTGACTGGTTTTGCCCCCCAGGCCTAAGGCTGCCAGCCCTCCCCTGCATTACGCTCCAGATACACGCTAGATCCCTTACCCTATATGCACTCAGGGGCGGACTGACAGGTCGGGAAGTCAGGGGGCCCGGCAGCACAGCCATGCTTCTGCTGTGGAAATCAGAGATCTCCACAGCAGAAGGAAGTTGTGCAAAAAAAAGTGCAGTAAGAAGGTTGCAGGGGCCCATAATGACTCGAAGGGCCCCTGCAACCCATCAATCCCCCCACTCCACTCAGTGAGAGACCTGGCAGCATTATACCAGCTCTCACTGCCAGGTCTCCTCTCTCTCTCCCTGCAGCACTCAGTGCTCCGCGTGAGGATTGGAGGCGGGGCAGGAAGTGACATCACACCCCCTGCTTCCCTCTCACACGGAGCGCACTGACAGCGTGGATGGAGGGTGAGAAGGAGCCTGTCTGCCCCACTGCTGATGGAAGAAGATGGAGGGAGAAAACATCAGATTGTATAGGTAAGCAGGCACCTCTATACACATACACTGCCCACCCATATACACACACTGCCCACCCATATATACACACTGCCCCCCCATATATACACTGCCCACCCATATACATACACTGCCCACCCATATACACACACTGCCCCCCATATATACACACTGCCCCCCCATATATGCGCTGCCCACCCATATACATACACTGCCCACCCATATACATACACTGCCCACCCATATATACACACTGCCCCCATATACATACACTGCCCACCCATATACACACACTGACCCCCATATATACACACTGCCCCCCATATATACACATACTGCCCACCCATATACATACACCGCCCACCCATATACATATACTGCCCACCCATATATACACACTGCCCACCCATATACATACACTGCCCACCCATATACACACACTGCCCCTCCATATATACACACTGCCCCCCATATACACACTGCCCCATATATACACATACTGCCCACCCATATACATACACTGCCCACCCATATACATACACTGCCCACCCATATATACACACTGCCCCCCATATATACACACTGCCCCCCCATATATCCACTGCCCACCCATATATACACACTGCCCACCCATATACACCTACTGCCCACCCATATATACACACTGCCCACCCATATACATACACTGCCCACCAAAATATACATACTGCCCACCCATATACATACACTGCCCACCCATATGCATACACTGCCCACCTATATACATACACTGCCCCCATACACATATATACACACTGCCCCCCATATATACACACACTGCCCACCCATATATACACACTGTGCACCCATATATACACACTGCCGACGTATATACATAAACTGTCCACCCATATACACACACTGGCCACCCATATATACACACTGCCCACCCATGCACATACACTTCCTACCCATATATACACACTGCCCACCCATATATACACACTACCCCCCATATATATACTGCCCACCCATATACATACACTGCCCACCCATATACACACACTGCCCCCCCATATATACACTGCCCACCCATATACATACACTGCCCACCCGTATACACACACTGCCCACCCATATACACATACTGCCCACCCATATACTGCCCACCCGTAAACATACACTGCCCCCCATATACACACAATGCGCCCCATATATACACACTGCCCACGAATATATACACTGCCCACCCATATATACACACTGCCCCCATATATACACTGCCCACCCATATACATACACTGCCCACCCATATACATACACTGCCCACCCATATACACCTACTGCCCACCCATACATACACACTGCCCACCCATATACATACACTGCCCACCTATATACGTACATTGCCCCCCATATACACATACTGCCCACCCATATACATACACTGCCCATCCATAAACATACACTGCCCACCCATATACACACACTGCCTACCCATATACACACACTTCCTACCCATATATACACACTGCCCACCCATATACACACACTTCCTACCCATATATACACACTGCCCACCCATATATACACTGCACCCCATATATGCACTGCCCCCCATATATACACTGTCCCCCATATATACACACACTGCCCACCCATATATATACACTAGCCACCCATATATACACACTGCCCACCCATATACATACACTGCCCGCGCATATACGTACACTGCCCACCCATATACACACACTGCCCACCCATATATACACACTGCCCACCCATATACATACACTTCCTACCCATATATACACACTGCCCACCCATATATACACACTGCCCCCCATATATACACTGCCCACCCATATACATACACTGTCCCCATATACACTGCCCCCATATACATACACTGCCCACCCATATACATACACTGCCCCCCCATATATACACTGCCCACCCATATACATACACTGCCCACCCATATACACACACTGCCCACCAATATACATACACTGCCCACCCATATACACCTACTGCCCACCCATATACACCTACTGCTTACCCTTATACATACACTATCCACCCATATACACATACTGCCCACCCATATACACATACTGCCCACCCATATACATATACTGCCCACGCATAAACATACACTGCCCACCCATAAACATACACTGCCCACCCATATATACACACTGCCCACCCATATATACACTGCCCACCCATATACATACACTGCCCACCCATATATATACACACTGCCCCCATATATACACTGCCCACCCATATATACACACTGCCCCCCATATATACACTGCCCACCCATATACATACACTGCCCACCCATATACATACACTGCCCACCCATATACACCTACTACCCACCCATATATACACACTGCCCACCCATATACATACAAAGCCTACCCATATACATACACTGCCCACCTATATACATACACTGCCCCCCATATACACATACTGCCCACCCATATACATACACTGCCCACCCATAAACACACACTTCCTACCCATATATACACACTGCCCACCCATATACATACACTGCCCCCATATATACACTGCCCCCCATATATACACTGCCCCCATATATACACACACTGCCCACCCATATATATACACTGCCCACCCATATATACACACTGCCCACCCATATACATACACTGCCCACCCATATGCACACACTGCCCACCCATATATACACACTGCCCGCCCATATATACACACTGCCCACCCATATATACACACTGCCCCCCATATATACACTGCCCACCCATGTACATACACTGCCCACCCATATACACACACTGCCCCCATATACATACACTTCCCCCATATACATACACTGACCACCCATAAACATACACTGCCCACCCATATACACACACTACCCACCCATATACACCTACTGCCCACCCATATACACCTACTGCCCACCCATATACATACACTGCCCACCCATATACACACACTGCCCACCTATATACATACACTGCCCACCCATATACACATACTGCCCACCCATATACACACACTGCCCACCCATATACACACACTGCCCACCCATATATACACACTGCCCACCCATATACATACACTGCCCCTGATATATACACTACCCCCCAATATATACACTGCCCCGAATATATATATATACACCTCCCACCCATATATATACACTGCCCACCCATATATACACACTGCCCTCCCATATATACACACTGCCCCCCATATATACACACTGCCCCCCCATATATACACTGCCCACCCATATACATACACTGCCCACTCATATACATACACTGCCCCATACACTGCCCACCCAAATACATACACTGCCCACCCATATGCACCTACTGCCCACCCATATACACACACTGCCCACCCATATACATACACTGCCCCCCAAATATACACTGCCCCCATATATACACGCGCTGCCCCCATATATACACACACTGCCCACCCATATATACACACTGCCCACCTATATACATACACTGCCCACCCATATACATACACTGCCCACCCATATATACACACTTCCTATCCATATATGCACATTACCCACCCATATATACGCACTGCCCCCCATATAAACACACTGCCCCCATATATACACTGCCCACCCATATACACACACTGCCCCCCATATACATACACTGCCCACCCATATACATACACTGCCCACCCATATACACCTACTGCCCACCCATATACACCTACTGCTTACCCATATACATACACTGCCCACCCATATACACATACTGCCCACCCATATACACACACTGCCCACCCATAAACATACACTGCCCACCCATATACACACACTGCCCACCCATATATACACACTGCCCACCCATATACATACACTGCCCCTGATATATACACTACCCCCCAATATATACACTGCCCCGAATATATATATACACCTCCCACCCATATATATATACACTGCCCACCCATATACACACACTGCCCACCCATATATACACTGCCC
Organism: Pelobates fuscus; assembly: GCF_036172605.1. NCBI lineage: Eukaryota > Metazoa > Chordata > Amphibia > Anura > Pelobatidae > Pelobates > Pelobates fuscus. The sequence goes on along the minus strand of NC_086319.1, from coordinate 367,281,173 downwards.
GCCCATATACATACACTGCATACACCTACTGCCCACCCATATACACCTACTGCCCACCCATATATACACAGCCCACCCATATACATACACTGCCCACCCATTTACACACACTGCCCACCTATATATATATATATATATATATACACAAACACTGCCCACCCATATATACACACACTGCATACACTGCCCACCCATATACACACATACACTGGTCACCCATATATACACTGTGCACCCCCCACACACACATTGCCCCCCATACACATACACACAGGTCCCCACACATATACTGCCCCCCCACACACCATACACATACACACATTTCCCCACACACACACTGCTCCCCATACTCACATTGCCCCCACACACACTGCCCTCCCCACACACACATTGCCCAACACACACATACACTGCCCCCCCACACACACACCATACACATACACACATTTCCCCACACACACATACACTGCCAACACACACACACAGCCACACACACATTGCCCCACACACCCTACACATTCACTCACTGCACCCTCCCCCTCACACACACACTGAACCTTTCACACATACTGCACCAATCACACACACCACTGCTCCTATGCCCTACTACAGCCTCATATCCCAGCAGACCCCAGGTAAGTTGTCAAACTGTTCTTAAACAGTTTAACCCCTACAGCCCAGCAGGTGGGGGGAACCTAATGGCCCTATTGTGCCAGGAAAACGAGTTTGTTTTCCTGGCACTATACTGCTCCTTTAATATTTTGTCTTCGTAGGGCCCTGGATCTAATTTTGTCCGGGGGCCCAGAAGGCTGTCGATCCATCCCTGTATGCACTCTTAATCCTCTACACACACACACACACACACATACAATCTCCTATACACACTCTGGGTCCTTTACACAGTAGATCTCCTACACACACACTACATTCCTTGTCAGCAAACACATACAACATTCTCTAAACACACCCTCTCTACAACCCCTACACACACTACGTCACCTATACACACACACTACAGCCCGTATGCACACACTCGCTACATCCCCTATAACACTATGCTCCCTATACACACACTCTCTACAGCCCCTAGCCACACATATTACACCACAAACACAAATAAAATTGACCTATTTGCACAATACCACACCACACTCTACACACACGCTATCCCACAAGCAGGCTCATACACATGCACCATACACTTTCCTGGCCCTTTTGTCCTCTGGTATCCCACTTGTGGAGACACCAGAGACAATTTAAAAGCAAACTCAGCGCAAGCATGTTATTAAATTTGCTTGCGCTGCGCAGAACAAATTCAGGGCCTTTTTCTAATGCCAGAGCTCTTCAGCGGGGCTCTGCGCATTGAACTAACATGCTCACTTTGAGAGGGGCTGTGATTGTCATTAGTGATGACAAAACACACCCTCTCTGGCCCCGCCCCCTTCTTAGGGGGCCGCTCTGATTGAAAAAATGCCCGGGCCTAATTTTTTTCCCAGTCCGGCCCTGTCTTATACTTACATATTATTAATGTTCCCAACAATGTATAATAGGGTTTCAGTCATTGTATTCTATGTTCTTTCTCTAACCATAAGTCTATCCCTTTCTTTTCTTTTTTAAAACAGATATTAAGAAATAAAGATGGAAGTCGACAGCAATGTGGTGACTCAAGATTACAGAATGCTCCATGGAAAATCTCTGGCACTAAACTGGAGAATTAATTAAAAATACAAATATGTCCTGAAAGAGAAATTAAATTAATGAAAATAAAATGTTATATTGTCATTGTTTGGCCATCATTTTTTCCCAGTTTTGTAATAACAAATATTGAAAAAATAGTTCCTTCTGTAAAGAGAGCTGGAAATTCAGAAACCAAAATATTTTTGCTTAAGGATGAGCTAAATGAAAAGGTATGTCAGGTGTTAGAAAACTGAAATAATCTTTCACATTTAAAAAAAAAAAAAAACACTCCAGACAAGGAAGATGCAGTGCTTAAGAAAATCTCAAGCTCAACAGGTTTTTTACCTACTCCAAATTTAGCTAGTTTGCTTAATCCCAATCAATTCTGCAGCAATAACAAACAGAAATGTGTTAAAATGGCAGGGATAAAAAAATAAATACACATTCTCTGTAGGTAAAAGGACCTTCTGCACTCTGGCTGTTGTTGACTGCATCTCACATGATGCTTTGCCACCATTATGGCTGTAATAGCATTACATATTGCTGCACCATATCTGAAAGGTAAAAAGGCAAATGAGTGTTACTCTCTCTCAAGGCCTCCTATCATTAAATACATCCAAAAAATAACATAGTTCACAAATGAGCACTCTCAGCCACACTGTGGGTACCTAATTCCTAGTTTCTAAAATGGGGTCATTTGACGTGAATCATTCCAAGCAGCATCACATACATGAAGTTGTAATGGCCACTAAATTCACCAAAGCCATATCAAATCCATGAAGTGGTTATAGTGCCCAGAATCCACCAGCGCTTTTTACATTATGTTTTAAACCATTTGACCCAGTCACATGTCTGAAGCTTTTGCGTTGTTTGACCATAATTTTTTTCTCAATTTTGTAAAAAGAAATATATATATATATACATATAGTTATTTATTACATTATACCCCGGTTTGTTTGTTGTATCAATATTTTACTTATCTCATATTGATTGTTCATTGTATTGTAAAATTTTAAATCTTTCAATAAAAACTATTGGAAAAGAAATCTTGAAAAACAAATTCCTTCTGTAAAGGGAGCTGGAAATTCAGAAACCAACTCAATGAAAAGATATGTCAGGTGTCAGAAATAGACTTTAAAATTTGAAAAAGACTACTCCACACATTTAGCTTAATGAAGATGTAGTGCTTCAGAAAATCACAAGTTCAGCCCCAAGTTCTGACCTATTTCAAATTTAGTTAGTTTGCTTAATTCCAATCAATACTCCAGCAATAACAAACATAATGTTTTAAAATGGCAGGGATAAAAAAAAAAAAACAACAACATTCCCTGTAGGTAAGAGGACAGGGTAGGCAACCATCGGCACTCTGGTTGTTGTTGACTACATCTCCCATGATGCTTTGCCACCATTGTAGTACACAAGATGTAGTCCACAAGGTTGCCTACCCTAGTTATAGGTCTAACTTAGCTTGGGCAGGCTGTCTCACAAGAATTCAGTCATAGAATAACCACCTAACTCATTGATTCATAACAGATCCTTTCCTTTAGCTGTGACACCAAGACAAGCTATCTTCATTTTAAGTTCAATTTTAACAGCAGTGATCTCACATTTTCTTTATTATTACTTTTTCAAATTTGCAGTTATGCCATCGCCAAACCTCCTTTAGACATTGTCTATATATCCGAGTATTTATCTCAAACAAATCTTCTTGCCTTGTGGAGCTAATATTGCACTAATTAGGGACTTGTTATTGTCTTCTCTAAAATCCAGAGCTTGTTACATGCTCAAATAAAAATCAGAGGGTGATCTTAGAGTTCTGAAAATGGAATGGGGTTCAAAGTTGTTTCTATTGTTTCCATTAGTGTAAATAATAATTCAAAATATCACATAGATGACAATCTTCATCAGTGAATCCATGAATTGGAGAGGAGGTGTGAAATAAGAAAACCTATAATCATGGACGGTGGCCTTTAGCAGAAGATGCCCTTCTGGTCTCACAGAACACACTTAATGCTTTTTTCTACCTTGGAACAACACATTTTAGCATAAAATAAGCATTATCATTATGTACATTATAGTGTGTAAACATGATTGAGCTGGGTAGTGAGTCAGGGAGCAGCTGTGACTTTGGGGTTTAATCAGTAAGTGGAGAATCAATAAGGAAATGGCACATCTAAAGTTAAAGTAACATGGGTGGAAACATAGCTGAGCTGGGGAACTTTCACAGTTCCTCTATTTTGTCCTGAAATTTGCAATCCCCTAAAAAATCCACTACTCCTGGTTTAGTGAATAAACCTCATTAAATAAATGGACATCGGGGGCGGGGCCTGGCAGCCAAGATGGTCGGTCGCACACTCTAAGAGCTCGTGCACTACAGAGTACAAACACGCCACCACTGATCGACCCAGTAACGCAATCGACAAACGGTGACCAGGGAACCACTCGCGAACTCGTGAGAAACAGAATGGTACCGGTCCGGCACCGATGTGGGGCGGAACGACACAAAACAACCATGCGGCCTACACCAGAGCGGAGCCTAAGGCCTGGGGGTGACGGCCGAACTCCCGGCACGGGACCCGCTCACAGGCATGAACCCAGCACAACCCTGCTAACCCCCCCTCTGGACCGGCGGGGGATATCCCGGTCCTCGCTGGGGACGATTACCCCCACACCTGCACCTGACCAAGCGACAAAGTCCAAAGCAAAGTGGGTCTGTTCAGGCCCACACAAGATGGCGGCACTGCTACAGCCTACTAAAAAACTGCCTACTAAAAAACGCACACTGCTTAAGCCTCCCAGGAACTTACAGGAGTTTTTCGACCAGATCTGCGCCAGCCTGTGGATTAGGCCCCGGGCCCAGAGACAGCCCTACAAGATGGCGATCAGAGAGGTGGCGGCGTGGTTCCGCCCGGCAATCCGGCTCCACATGCGCGGGAATCCTCCTCGTACACCCAGAGTGGCCCCCCCGATGGGACTGGAGACCAGCGCAGAGAGAAGCAACGCCAGGGGACTGTGGCACCAGCACTTGCACACCCAAGCCCAGGAGGGGGTCCCACCAACAAGCCCGATCTACCTACACCCCAGCGGCACCAACCGACATCACCAGGGAAAGAGGTGCTCCACATTTGAATACTCACAGCACCGGCCGCGCAGTGAGGCTAGATACCGGCGAGAGACACGAGCAGAGTTCCCCCCAGCGTCCCACAGGGGACAGAACCTCGATCCAAGGGGCCCACGTGCAACGCCAACGTCCCAGCAGAACAGGCGTTGGCTGACGGGGAATAATTATGGGCAGAGGCCTAACCACCTCTATTAAGCACCGGGGGAAGTACCAGCACCACCGCACAGACTCTCGGTGCACCACAATACGTTGCCCAGCTGTCTCCTGGACAATTGTATGTACATTTGGCTAGCAAAGGGCTAGGAGCAATGTCTTCGCCATCATTTCTTTTTTTATTTAGTGTGCAAGATAGACATGCACCTTACACACTAGTTTGCAGACCACCACATAATGTTATCTCTGCTAGTTTATCAACTGGACAGCCCCAACACTATGCCTTAGCAGCAAATGTGTCGCATTACAAACAAGCTGCACATTCACTGCCATAAGCGTAACCAAACCAACTATCAGTGTCCCTACCCTAACAGGTTATCCCGCACAAGCTAACTGTTAAACAATTACCTGGAACAAAAGCATTAGTCAAGTGACGTTACTAGCGAGTAAAAACTGCATTATCTGTACTGTTAATGCTATGCGGCTTATATTGCATACTGCTTAAAAATGTTTACAAAAAGCATTGTTAAATCTTTCTACTTAGACTTGTGCACATAACCTCACTATACCTAATATCCTTCATGTCAGCACGTAGAAGTACACACAGTATATCGTTGAACCAAACTTGTTATAAATATAAAAATGTGCAAACTCTCATGCCACTACCTAACTCTTGTGAACCTTTGAAACACGCTGTTGTGGCGTATGTGATAGCCTGTAACCACCTGCACAATAAATATAAAGAATTTTAAAAAAATAATTAAATAAATAAAAAAAAACATGATTGAGCTGTGTCCATAATTTAGCTTTAAAGGTGGAACTTTTATTCATTCTCTTTGCTGAAAAGAAAAGACAAAATGGGAGACACTAGAAAAACTGGGACTCTAGACTCTAACAATCCCATATATAGAAATTATATATAGAATATATATCAATCTCTTGGTTTTTTCAGATCAGGCCTTTGAACAATCAAATGACATCACAACGATGAAGTCACAGACCAACTTCATGACCTATTCATATCAGAGCTTGCTTGGTATCTGAAGTGGTTGGACATAACACTGCAGATCTAAAACCAGAAAACTCAATTCATAAAAAGTGAACATAGGGATCTCCCTCCTAATTATCTGGATATCAGAGTCATTAGGTAAGTGCGAGAAGGGGTACAGTTATATAGAATATCTGGAGAATTTACACTATACTAAATCTGAAAAGGAGAGAATTAAAAAAGTCCAGAGGTGGTTGGATCATATTAGATATCCTACAGAAAAGGGATTTTTTTTTAACACTAATTGAATCAGCCAATTAGTAAGAGCAGGTTTCAGGATCATATAAGAATATAGGATATGGAACTAATTTAGAGCAATGTCTGAGGATATCAACACAATGGTAAATGGGACGGAAGAATTACAATTGATGTTCATGTCTAGAACATAGTATTTACTGGCCATCAGCATAATCTGCTCTTATTATTAAGCTTTTACTAGAATAAATAAGGCACAAGCATATGAACTTCAGCAAAAACAGTGGTTCCCAACCCAGTCCTCAAGTACCCCCTACCAGTCCAGGATTTAGGGATTACCCATTTCTGATTAAGGGGTTTTTAGAAGAAAAAAACAATTTAGACACAACAGGATAATCCCTAAATCCTGGAGTGGTAGGAGGTACTTGAGGACTTGGTTGGGAACCCCTCCTCTAATACCTAGTGAGTAGGAAAGAGATGTTTCACTGCTCTGGAGTAATGATTCCAGCTTATCTAGGCTTTGGCTGACACAGGAGATACAGTCCATAGTCAAATTACTATTTTGGCATTACTGGTCTAATGTGTAGGGTATCACCCTTAAGGTTACTTATTAAAGTGAGAAATTATGGGAATTAAAAAGGAATGTCAAATTTAAGGCACAAATAGCAAAAATAGCAACTAAGCTATGCTTCCAGTTTAAAGGACCACTAGAGGCACCCAGACCACTTCAGCTTAATGATGTGGTCTGGGTGCCAGGTCCATCTAGGGTTAACCCTGCCTGCTGTAAACATAGCAGTTTCAGAGGCAACAATTCTTACCTTGGTATATAACCCTGTAAGTCTCTTTCACCCACTATTGAAGGCTAGAAATGAACTCCGAGATACAGTGTGTGTGGAGTCAGCATTATTCCATGCAAAAACATGAACTAAAAGTAACCTCACTCTAGCCACCACAACTTTTGGCTTTATAATTGGCAACATTAGTTAGGTTTGGATTAGATAAAGAGTTATTGTTTAATTATATTTTTTTCCCCAGGTCACATCATTCATTTTAGTTTAAACCAATTACCAAAGCTTTTTTCGTTGGTTGATGCAAATCTATGAAGTACAAAAGTGATACTTTTTAGAAATTAGTATTGATCACTTTGAAGAATTTTTTGATTAAATCATTGTATTGTTATGTATAATGCTGGTACATCTGTACATATAAGTCTGTTTGAGACATCAAATACCAGCACCATGCAAAACTATTTGTTTGTATATATTTTTCAGACCAGACTTTATTGAATCAAGTGACATCATAACGAAGAAGTCCCATACCAACTTCCAGGCTTATTCATCTCAGAACTTGCTTGGTATCTGAAGTGGTTGGACATAACATTGCAAATCTTACAAAAGAAAGCTCACTTCGTTAAAAGTGAACATAGGAAATTTATTCCTAATTAGTTGGATATAAGAGTCATTAGGTGAGTGCGGAAGGTGTACGGTTATATAGAATATTTGGAGTTTGTACAGTCTACTAAATCTAACAAAAGGGACAATTAACAAATGAAAAGTCCATAGGTAAATGGATCATATTAGATACTCTACAGTACAGGGATATATTTTTAACACCAATTGAATAAGCCAATTAGTAAGAACAGGTTTCAGGATCATTTAAGAATATATTAGCAGATGAGATATGGAACAAATTTAGAGCGATTTATGAGGATATCAACACAATGGTAAATGGGATTGAAAAATGACAATTGATGTCCATGTCTAGAACACATTATTTACTGGTCATCAATATAATCTGATCTGATTATTAAACTTTTATTAGAACAAATAAAACACAAATATATGACGTTCAGTAATGAGTGAAAAGGAATGTTTTACCGTCTGCTATATAGCTTTATATGCTAATGACCAGACACCAGGATAACGCCAATGGATCATGATGTAACAGTCATATATTCTATTCCGCTATGTTACAATTCCAAACAGTTACTAATAAATATGAAGAACAAACAGGAGCATTTGTAGATAAATAAAATGAAAAACATAGCAAGATAATCTAGTTGACGGTACAAACCGCTGAATAGTATTTCAGTCATTATTTAAGTAGTTACGTAAAAAGTAAATTGTAGGTTGACATTTATCTTGAATGTTATTAGGAGAATGCCATAGTGGCAAAGGCACATCTTCATAGGGAAAAAAAATGAGAAAAAATGACAAGGTGAAAATCTTCATATTCTGACTATGGGAAAAAAAGTTAAAATCCAAGTATTTTACATTATGTACGGTCAAGTGGAGGCGATATTTATAAATGATAGTTACTCTTGATTTTGCCTTCCCCCATAGCCTATTGATGTCTCAGTAAATCAACCTTCACCAATGGTGGTCTGCATGCCAACTCACATCTTTTATTTCCAAATTACATGTACTAAACTTTTTGTTTTATTGATGATATTTCAGAGTTCTTCCAGTAACGCAGAATACTAGAGGAAGCTGCTATTAGAAGACAATTTAGGATTTTTTTGGTAGGTTTATCTATGTTACTAGAGCGGTTTTAAAATAGGAATAGTTTAGATGACAATGTAATTATGGACCCAACAATCATTTTAACTAAATTATGAATAGCATCCCAAAGATTTCTAATCTTTGCACATGACCAAACAATATGGTACAGAGAACCAGTTTGGACACAACCTCTCCAACATGCACTACAGGCTAGTAGGTTCATCTTAAATAATCGAGATGGTACCATCTATAAAGCATTTTATAATATTTTTCCAAGTTCGGGACGCATTCAAATTTGAGATTCACTATGAATTTGCTTTGAATTCCCAACTATTCTTACCTTGGTAAATAACCCTGTAAGTCTCTTTTACCCATTATTGAAGGCTAGAAATGAACTCCGAGATACAGTGTGTGTGGAGTCAGCATCATTCCATACAAAAACACGAACTAAAAGTAACCTCACTCTAGCCACTACTAGTTTTGGCTTTCTAATTAGCAACATTAGTTAAGTTTGAATTAGATCAAGTGTTATTGGAATGGTAGACATTTCCCACAGCACACATCATTAATTCGGAGTTGAAACAAATCAACAAAGTTTTTTGCGTTGGTTGATACAAATCCTATGGAGTACAAAATGAAATATTTTAATATTGGTATTGATCTCTGTGATTGATTTTCAAATAAAATAATCTTATTGTTATGCATAAGGCTGGTACATCTGTACAATCACAGACCATTACCATGCAAAACAACCTGTTCATATATGTATAGTTTTCAGACCAGACGTTTATTATTTGTTTCAGATCAGAGCTATTACAACAGAAAGCTTGCTTCATATAAAGTGAACAAGGAGCTCATTCCTAATTATATTTATATCAGAGACATTAGGTGAGTGCTTTGGAGTTTTTACACTTTCTTAAATCTGAAAAAGGGGAAAAATGACAAATGGAAATTACAGAGGTAGTTGGATGATATTAGTTATCCTATAGAGTAGTGATTTATTCTAACATTAATTGAATTAGCCAATTAGTAAGAACATATTTCAGGATCATATAAAAATATAATTGCAGATGATTCAGATTCAGATTAACATTTATTGTCATTGTACCACATACAAACAAGAGCAATGAAACCCAGTTGGGCTCTGAACAGATATGCAGCAGTAATCTAAAATACCGTATTTTTCGCTCCATAAGACGCACCTCACCATAAGACGCACCTAGTTTTTAGAGGAAGAAACCCAGAAAAAAAATATTCTGAACAAACTGTCCCATAGTGTTTCTTACTATGGGACAGTTTGTACAGAATATTTTTTCTCCCCTGTCCCATAGTGTCCCCCCCTCCCATAGTCTTCTCCTCTCTCCCATAGTCTCCACTCACCCCCTCCCCATAGTCTTCACCCACCCCCTCCCCATAGACTTCATCCACCCCCTCCCCATAGACTTCATCCACCCCCTCCCCATAGACTTCATCCACCCCTCCCCATAGACTTCATCCACCCCTCCCCATAGACTTCATCCACCCCTCCCCATAGACTTCATCCACCCCCTCCCCATAGACTTCATCCACCCCCTCCCCATAGTCTTCATCCCCCCTCCCCATAGTCTTCATCCTCCCCATAGTCTTCATCCTCCCCCTCCCCATAGTCTTCATCCACCCCCTCCCCATAGACCTTATCTCCCCCCCTCCCCATAGACTTCATCCACCCCCTCCCCATAGACTTCATCCACCCCCTCCCCATAGTCTTCATCCACCCCCTCCCCATAGTCTTCATCCACCCCCTCCCCATAGTCTTCATCAACCCCCTCCCCATAGACCTTATCTCCCCCCTCCCCATAGTCTTCATCCACCCCCTCCCCATAGTCTTCATCCACCCCCTCCCCATAGACCTTATCTCCCCCCCTCCCCATAGACTTCATCCACCCCCTCCCCATAGACTTCATCCACCCCCTCCCCATAGACTTCATCCACCCCCTCCCCATAGACTTCATCCACCCCCTCCCCATAGACTTCATCTCTCCCCCCCATAGACTTCATCTCTCCCCCCCATAGACTTCATCTCTCCCCCCCATAGACTTCATCTCTCCCCCCCATAGACTTCATCTCTCCCCCCCCATAGACTTCATCTCTCCCCCCCATAGACTTCATCTCTCCCCCCCCCATAGACTTCATCTCTCCCCCCCATAGACTTCAGACTTCATCTCTCCCCCCCATAGACTTCATCTCTCCCCCCCCCCATAGACTTCATCTCTCCCCCCCCATAGACTTCATCTCTCCCCCCCATAGACTTCATCCCCCCCCCCATAGACTTCATCCCCCCCCCCCCTTACTGTCCCCCTCCCCTTGTCCCATAATTACTTACCTGTCTTGCAGCGTTGTCCGGCAGCACAGGGCGCACCGCGGTAGTGGAACTTGAATTTCATGTTCCGGTTTCCGGCGGGACTGAAAGGAAGTGCGCACTCAGCTTGTGCACACTTCCTTTCAGTCCCGCCGGAAACCGGAACATGAAATTCAAGTTCCACTACCGCGGTGCGCCCTGTGCTGCCGGACAACGCTGCAGGACAGGTAAGTAAAGCTTCATATTCGCTCCATAAGACGCACAGACATTTCCCCTCACTTTTGAGGGGAAAAAAAGTGCGTCTTATGGAGCGAAAAATACGGTACTATTTTTTTTAAAAGTGTTACTTCCAGTGTAAGCTTTACAGTTAGTTCTTGATACCACAATTCCCTAGTACTTAATACAATCTTTCTACATTGCTACTAATTTCAAGCCCCAAAATACATCGACATTATAATAGTTCCACCACATACAAATCGGAACCCACAGCTCATGACCCCAATCTAAGTAAAAATGAAGTGTTCTACCTGTCATTCGGTTAACACTCTAGTGCAAATAAATGAGATGAGATAAGGAAGTAGTTTAGAACAATGTATGAGGGTATTAGCACAACGGAAAATGGGACGGAAGAATGACAATTGGTGGCCATGTCTAGAACACAGTATTTATTGACCATAGGTATAATCTGCACTGATTATTAAGCTTTTACTAGAATAAATAGGCACAATTATATCAACTTCTGCAAATAGCCAGTGATGCTCTAATACCCAGTGAGTAGGAAATAAATGTTTTGCTGTGTGCTATATAGCTTTATATGTTAATAATCATCAGACACCAGGATAACCCCAATGGATCGTGATGTAACATTGATATATTCTATTCAGATATGTTACAATTCCATTAATTTACTAATAAATATAAAGAATGAACAAGAGCATTTCTAGATAAATAATATGAAACAAGTTCGAATAACATTTATATATATATATATATTATACAACAAAATAATCTAGATAGAAGGTACAAATCGCAAAATATTATTTTATTCATATTCTGACAATGGGGGGAAAAAGGTAAATATTCATTAAAATTACTAATAAAGCCAAAACAATATATATAATTCTTACCTGTATAATACACAATTCTTAGTTAATTAGCAAGACCCATTTTACATTACAGAATTAGCCCAGGATGCGCCATATTCATGGCATTTATTTTATTAAAGCTCTTGACCTCCCTGGAGTAATGATTCCAGCTTATCTAACCTATGACCGACACAGGAGATCCAGTCCATAGCCGAAGGACTATTTTGGAATCGCTGGTTTAGTACATATGGTGTCACTCTCAGGATTATTTATTAAAGTGAGAAATGATGGGAATTAAGAATAAATTTCAAGAGCACTAATAGCAGAGTTGTAAAGACTCTGCAACTCAGCTCAGCTTCCAGTTGAACTATTCTGGTCTAAAATCTGAGATTACATCAAATTATTTTTATTGAAAATTTTAACAATTTTGTAAATAACAATAAACATAATAACAATAAAAAGAAAGGGGATAAAAAAAAACACACCAAATAAACTATATCAAATAAAAAAATCATCCAATGATATCTGCATGTATGGTACAATTACCAAATAACATATATACGGTAACATAAGTAAAGTTTTGAATTAAAAAAACTTACATGTTTTGAGCACAGTGTGTAGGCATTGAAGTATTATACATTATGTACGTCAAGTGGAGGCTATATTTATAAATAAAAGTCAGTCTTGATATGGTCTTCCCACATAGCCCATTGGTGTCTCATTAAATCAACCATTACCGTTGGTGGTCTGAATGCCAACTCGCATCTTTTATTTTTGAATAACTAATAAAAAACTTTTTTTTATTGATGATATGTCAGGACCTTTCCGGTAACGGAGAATACTAGAGGAAGCTGCTATTAGAAGACTACCTAGGATTATTTTGGTAGGTTTATCTATGTTATATGGGAATATATTAAATATACATAGTTTATAAATTATATTTGTATTTATTACCATATAAATAAATTACTAATCTTTGGACAATCCCCAAAAACATGGTACAGAGAACCTGTTTGGCTACAACCTCTCCAAAATGTACAAGCGGCTAGTAGGTTCAACCTAAATAATCGAGATAAGGTTAGGTACCATCTATAGAGAATTTTATAATGTTTTGTCAAGTCTCACCTACTATTGAAGGCTAGAAATGAACTCAGAGAAACAGTGTGTGTGGCCTCAGCATCATTCCATGCAAAAACATTAACTAGAAGTAACCTCACTCTAGCCACTACTAGTTTTGTTTTTTTAATTAGCAACATTAGTTAATATTGGATGAGATAAAGTGTTATTGGAATGATAGAGATTTTCCCCAGCTCACATCATTAATTCTAAGTCGAAACCAATCATCAAGGTTTTTTTTGTCCTGGATTATGAGGCTAGTGGTGTTGTGGAGAGAGGCACTGAGGCTAGTGGTGTTGTGGAGAGAGGCACTAAGGCTAGTGATGTTGTGGAGAGAGGCTTGGAGACTATGGTGAGACCCAATAGAAAGCAGTTGTTGTTAGGGGATTCCATCATAAGAGGTGTGGAGATGGACAATGGTGGTCTTGTGAGGTGTCTTCCCGGAGCTACTGCTCACAGATACAGGAGACGTATCTGTAATATTGTTAAGCGAGCAAAGCAGGAAGGGGAATTGGATGTACTTGTCCATCTAGGGACAAATGACTTGGCTTGCAATGAGGTTTCAGAGGTTAAGGAAGTTTTTAGTGTTTTTGCCAATGATATACGGCAGGTTGCTTCAACACTGTCATTCTCTGAAGTTCTGCCTGTGCATAACACGCAGAACGACAAGCGGATGCGTATTTCTATGTTTCTATGTTTCTTATGGAGTACAAAAGTAAGGTTTTTAAATTTAGTATTGATCTCTGTGAAGGATTTATGAATTAAAACATATTATATTTATGTGTAAGGCTGGTACATATGTGCAGATCAGTGTGTTTGTAACATGTCATATCATCACCATGCAAAACAACATGTTTATATATTTTGTTTCAGATCAGACCTATTACAACAGAACGTTCGCTTCATAAAAAGTGAACATGGAGATCATTGGGATCTCATTTCTAATTAGTTGGATAACAGAGACATTAGGTGAGTGCGGGAAGGGGTACGCTTATATACGATATTTGAGTTTTTACATTCTTTTAAATCTGAAAATGCAAAATATATTTTATTCCGCTATGTTACAATTCCAATAAATGATTAATAAATATGAAGAATGAACAAGAGCAGTTCTAGATAAATAAAATGAAACACGTTTGATAAACATGTATATATATTATATATCAAAATGATATAGATAGAAAGTACAAAATGCAGAATATTATATTACTACAATCTCCGCCATATTCAAGGCAATTTTTAATTCAAGGTCTTGTTCAGTAACCTAGTTAAGGTTGCATCACCTAATACATGCCACGGGCACGTCTAATCTATGGAATACTTACATATTAATAATGTTCATAACTTTCTGTGATTAGGATACTTAAGTTTTATTTTGTGATCTTTCTCTAACCATATGTTCATTATTTTTTGTTTAAAACAGGTTTGACGGCAAACAAAAACATTAAAGGTGATGGCTTTGTGGTAACTGTAAGTCCTGGTGAAAAGAAGAGCCGCAAGAATGCCAAAACACTGATTCAAAATGCAAAGACGATTATAAGAAAAATCAAAAGGAATGTTGTGAAAAAACTTGAAATTCATGGAAATAAAAGATTATGTGTTCAGATGAAGGCAAGCAAACGGCATATCAGGTGCCAGAAGAAACCATGTGTTCCCCGAAAAGAACAACCTGTGTCTGGTATAACCACACAGGACTCATGTGGTGCTTCAATCAATCAAGGAGTCACTACTTCCAATACCGTGGAATTAGACACAACAGATCATCTGAGAGGATGTTATCTCGATCCTAAGAAACAGAAAGCAAAGAAAACTTTGAGAATCAGAAATATTAACAAGGAAACATTACATCAGATTGCTGCTCATTACAAAAAAGAGGTTCTACATAAGAGCGAAACAACTTTATTGCAAGAATTATATCAGCCAATTGTGCCAGATAAAGTGGGTGAATCAACTTTTCCCCAAAACGTAAATGAACCAACCGTGCCAGATGAAGTGGGTGAATCAACTTTTCCACAAAACGGAAATGAACCAACCATGCCAGCTCAAGCTGATAAACGACCATGTGTTCCTCAAAAAGAAAAACCTGTGTCTGGTATAATCACACAGGACTCATGTGGTGCTTCAATCAATCAAGGAGCCACTACTTTCAATACTGTGGAATTAGACGCAACAGATTATCTGAGAGGATGTTCTTTCCCTCCTAAGAAACAGAAAGCAAATAAATATTTGAGCATCAAAAATATTAATAAGGAAATATTACATCAGATTGCTGCTCAATACAAAAAAGAGTTTCTACATAAGAGCGAAACAACTTTTCTCCAAGAATCATATCAGCCAATTGTGTCAGATAAAGTGGTTGAACCAACTGTTCCACAAAATGTAAATGAACCAATCGTGACAGATGAAGTGGATGAATCAACTTTTCTAGAAAACGTAAATGAACCCATCATACCAGCTCAAGCTGATGAACAACCTGTGTCACAAGAAACAGGTCCTAGTGACATACCTGAGAAGGACCAAGAACCACACACAGATGTGCATTGTGTTGACAAAAAGCAAGATGGGCAATGGCTACCATGGCTCAACCTCACACAAGAGCACAAGGACATTATAATCAATGATAAGTGGTTGGATGACACAATAATTGATGCTGCCCAGACTCTTCTTAAAATGCAGTTCGATACAGATGGATTGCAGAGCTGTGTCCTATCACAACTTGGCATGATGCCTGTGACCAGCGAGGCTGTTCAAATTCATTATGATGCGAACCGTCACCACTGGTTCACAACAGCCTTCAAGAAAGGGATTGTTGAGGTTGTGGACAGTTTACGAACATCACACCTGTCTCCTTCAGCCAGAAGAGAGATTGGCCAATGCTATGGTAATGTCATGAAGAACCCACTTCAACGAGTTCACATGCGGAAAGTGGACCAGCAACCAAACTATGACGATTGTGGTGTTTTCGCAATTGCAAATGCTTTTGAGTTGCTCAGTGGAAGAAACGCAACATGCAAATATCTTCATGGTCAAATGAGAAAACATCTGATCTCTTGCTTGGAGAAGGGAAAAATCACAGAATTCCCAAAGAGATTTTAAGATTTAGAAAATAAATAAATACATACACGCAGTCAGCTGAATACACACACAAACACTGCTGAATACACTTTGAGGGGTGCAGTGTATGTGTGTGTGTGAGAGGGGGTAGCGGTGCTGTGTGGGGTGGGGGGTAGGGGTGCTGTGTGTGGCGGTAGGGGTGCTGTGTGGGTCGGGTAGGGGTGTTCTGTTGCGGGGTAAGGGTGCTCTATTGGGGGGGTAAGGGTGCTCTGTTGGGGGGTAAGGGTGCTCTGTTAAGGGTGTAAAGGTGCTCTGTTGAGGGGGTAAAGGTGCTCTGTTGAGGGGGGTAAAGGTGCTCTGTTGAGAGGGGGTAAGGGTGCTCTGTTGAGGGGGTAAGGGTGCTTTGTTGAGAGGGGGTAAGGGTGCTTTGTTGAGGGGGGTAAGGGTGCTCTGTTGGGGGGGTAAGGGTGCTCTGTTAGGAGGGGGTAGGGGTGCTCTGTTGGGTGGGGGGGTTTAAGATACATTAAAAATATTTTTGTTTAAAAAAAAAAAAAGCATACTGAATCAGTATTTCCCCCCCCCCCCCCCCCTTTCATCTTACCTTTGGTGAAGGGGAGGGGGGGGAAGGGGAACACAGCCACACCTGGTGGTCCGGTGGTGGTTAGTATGTAGGACAGGAGCCTGCAGCTCTCCTGTCCTCCCACGTGATGCTGTGTGGAGCATTGCCATGGTAACGTGCGGCAACGCTCCACACAGCTCGCGGGAGGACAGGAGAGCTGTTTCCTAGATGACTCCCCCCTGCTTCCGGTCCTGCCGACACGGAAGCAGAGTAGGCGCCTGCCGTTTTGAGCAGGCAGGTGCCTACTCTGCAGTGATGCCAAACCTACGGCCGCATGCCCACAGAGAGGGCCTGGCGTGCCACCTTTGGCACGCATGCCATAGGTTCGCCATCACTGTTCTATACTTTTCACTATCCAATTCAAACTGCTAACACTAACATACAAAGCCCTCACAAACTCCACTCCAAACTCCATTTCCTCTTCTCTCAACAAATAGACCTCTTATACCGATCATTTCATTGCCTTCATCAGTTCCCTCACCTCCATAGCCCAGCTCACTCTCTCACCTGACACAGTTCTTCCACACACCATTTTTACTAAATTATTTTGACACAGACATCTTATCCATCAATCCCCTCTGACATGCTGCTATTTCTCCTATGTGTCTTTTCCCCTTCCTCAGATTGTAAGTTCGTTCGAGCAGGGCCTTCTTCTGTTATATTCTGTATGTAAATTACTTGTGAAAAAAACTTCTATTTTATAATTGTATATTTATAATAATAAATCTGACTAATAAATATATATATTTCTATATAATTAATATATGGTGTGTTTATTAAACAATACAATCTGTGCAAAACTGGATCTGTTTTAGATTAGTTAATCTATATTGTATATTATTTGTCTGTCTATATTTATGTCCAACTCAGTTGCAACTCTTAAGTAATGATGATCATATCTACAGTTATATGTACACTGGCACTGAAGACGCTTTACTTCGTGTCCCTTGTAATTTTCATTACCTAGCTACTGGTAAAAATCTGAAATTATTTTTTTTATTTTTTTTTATTTTTTTTATTAATTATCATGTTTAATCTATAAACATACATACATCATCATCTTAATAAATTATAAGATAGATAACAGACAACCTACAACGTAAAGATGGTTACAAAAGACATAGATTTGATTATAGCCTCAAAGGTGAAATGGGTGAGGTGAGAAAATACAGGATAAAACAATCGTCTCCATAAAGATTGTCTCAGGGTCTCAGCTCCCTAAATATGATATCGTATCCAATACTTTTGTCCAATTATTCCAAATAGTATATCTTTCTCGATTAACACAAAAGTTGGCCGTGATTTCACATTCCACTTTGCACTGCAATTTAATCGGCTCTTTAATTTGTGCCTATAATTTTCGACCTTGGGGGTTTTCCAGCTTTTCGCAATTGAGTTTTTAAAAACCATTACAATTGATATTAAGGATTGGTATGCTGCCTTACAATTACCGTTTGTAAGACAGCTAACCAATCCTTAATATCAATTTCTTTTTTCAGATCTCTACTTCACCTATCTTTTGCCTTTGGGGTAATTTTTCTCTTAATGGCATGTATTATAGTGATACATTTTGACAGCAATTTTAGCTCTTTTCCTTGCTTAATGATATTATTTTATTTGTCCACCAGACCACATGCATTTCCCCTGTACACTGAAGCCTTTGAAAAGCTTATAATTCTAATATATTTAAAGATTTCCTGCTTTGGTATATAGTAAGATTATTGCAAATTCTGAAAAATGTTAAGACCCAATTCATTCCACAGCTTGGAAATTCTTTGTGATAACCAATTATATAGTTAGATCCAAATTCTCTACCAAACTAATCAAGTATGATAGCAGGAGAGATGGCAAAATCGTGAGATTTAAAAGTGTGGGTTTTTAAAATGGTTCCAATAGTCAAGCAGATTTCGCAATATAAAATTGTCAACACAACTTGCATTGTTCTTGTCCGCCTTTTTGATATCTTTAACTGGCCAAAGGTAATTTAGGGGTGTTTCTGTTCCCTCCTAATATTCCACTCTCTGCACTAGCAGTTAATATTTTTTTAATATTCGGATTTCTAACGATAACCATATATAGGCTGTGGGTAAATCGGGAGGGATACTAAAGCTGTAGCCACCTATATGGACTGTGGTTATAACTTCCTTTGCGTGATTAACGCAATGTACGTCTGATAAGACTTTACTCTGGTTATACTTTAGCTATTTAGACGCAAGCTAGTGAGTTGTTTCTAAGGGAGGTGCCCTTGAAGGCACAGTTAGTATCTATTATCCGACTAACTTGTGATTAATTTATAACTCTCTCCTCCTGTACCTTTCTATTTTCTGTAGTTAGCTCTCCTATCTGGTAGGTGCCCTTGAAGGCACAGAGATATATATATCTTCCTATCTGTCTTTTCTCCTTACTAATTTTAGGGTGACTCACAATATTTACTACCCAGAGGAGGCAGCAGCTCAGAAATAGGAGATACCACGACCATAGCTTGCGGTGCAGTATAACTCTAAGACAGCATTTAGACAGCACCTGTCTCCTGTCCTAACTACTGCTATAGATAATACTTTTTGCAATCTGACAAACTACATCGAGACATTGCTAGTCACTACGGCAGAGACATTACTCAGACAGCACTGTCTCTTGCTTTGTGACCACAGTTATAGACAGTACCCTATAACTCTAGGACAGCATTTAGACAGCACCTGCCTCCTGTCTTACGGCTATAGATAAAATCTTTCGCAACCTGACAAACTACATCGAGGCATTACTAATCATAACGGCAGAGACATTACTCTGATAGCACTGTCTCCTGCCGTCTGACCACAGCTATAGACAGCATTCTGTGCAGTTGTACGAACTGCCGAAAGTACTATCAGTCGTGACAGTAGAGACATTGCAACGATTAACCTAAGAATAGCTGTGTTTCAAGTGCTGTTGATTTTCGTTTTTAAACCTTTTTTATTTCTGCATAGCACTTCCGTATGCCCCTGTATGTACTTATACAGACGGTTTAGGAGTGGATATACGAAATAATCACTTTGTATCTTGTTCACTAATAAATATATTTTTTATTTTAATTTAATTCAATTTCTCTGGACACACGTATACTTTATAGGCAGTGTTCCTCGCTCTCCTTTTCTCTCAACCAATTTCCATGTAGGGTTAACCCCTTCACTGCCTAGATATATTTTTACACTAGGCTCTCATTTTTGTAAAACAATTATATAGTTAGATCCAAATTCTCTACCAAACTAATCAAGTATTATAGCAGGAGAGATGGCAAAATCGTGAGATTTAAAAGTGTGGGTTCTTAAAATGGTTCCAATATTCAAGCAGATTTCGCAATAAAAAATTGTCAACACAACTTACATTGTTCTTGTCCGCCTTTTTGATATCTTTAACTGGCCAAAGGTAATTTCGATGGTGGTTTGATACTATCTTCTTCTATCTCATACCATCCCTGTGATTTGGCGTTATCTAGATGTATAAGTGTGAACATTGATAAACAGACTCTGGAGTATAGATCATTGCTAAGAAGACCGCTATATAATAAAAGTATAGGTGACTAAAAATCTATGTTATAAAGCACTTCAAAATGTGTCCTAGTTGTAAAAAGCTTTTTAGTGATTTTAATCAGCGGCTCTTACCACCTCAAGTTACCTTTTAAATATCTTTAAATATCCAAAAATGTGTAAGTTGTTATGGTGGAGCGCTTACTGAATTATTCTAAAGTGATATTAATTTGTATAAATACCTTCTCAAAGTGCCAATCTTACAAAGTGCAATGTCAACTTTCAAGTGTTTGTGCAAATATTTCTAAGCAGTGCCAATCTTATAAAACATTTTAATTAATCTCAAGCAATTTACTTACCTTGTGGATCTACTATTTACACTAATTAGGGAGATTGCTATCGTCTTCTCGAAATTTCAGAGTTTGTTACAGGGTCAAGTAAGAATCAGAGGGGGATCTTAGAGTTCTGAACTCGGAAAGGTTTTTCATCAAAGCCGTTTCTATTTTTTCCATTAGTGTAAATAATCTTTTTAAAATATCACATAGATGACAGTCTTCATCAGTGACGATGTGTAAAATGAATCCATGAATTGGAGAGGAGGTGTGAAATAAGAAAACCTATAGCAGAAGATGCCTTTATGGTCCCACATAGCACACTCGGTGGCGGTGGCCCTGACCATAGTGAAACCAGCAGTAGCAATCTAGGTGCCTTTATGCATTTTTTCTACCTTTGAACACATTTGAGCATAAAATAAATAATAATATATAATATAATCTTTATGTACTTTATAGTGTGTAAACATTATCGAGCTGTGTTCTTAATTTAGCTTTAAAGGTGGAACTCTTATTCATCCTCTATTCAGAAAAGAAAAAGAAAATAACATTCACTGCTTCACTTGTGCAAATGATTACTGGGACCCTAGATTCTACCAACCCCAGCTCTTCATTCATTAGTGGAAACGTTACATAGTTACATAGTTACATAGCTGAAAAGAGACTTGCGTCCATCAAGTTCAGCCTTCCTCACATTTGTTTTTTGCTGTTTATCCAAAAGAAGGCAAAAAAAACAGTTTGAAGCACAATTTTGCAACAAGCTAGGAAAAGAATTGCTTCTTGACCCCAGAATGACGGTCAGATTTATCCTTGGATCAAGCAGTTATTACCCTACATTGAAAGATTATATCCTTGAATATTCTGTTTTTGCAAGGGCCTTTATTCATTGCCACATAAAGGTAAAGATTGAAAGATCCTATATTTAGTGTAACGGACCGCCTGGCACCCCGACTGGGTACCTCCGTTACTGGATGCTCCTAGCGCTTCCAGAGGGTTCCAATCGCTCCGCCAGACACCACAACCACCTCAGACCCCATGAACCACCGTAGCTTGGTTGGGGTCTCGCCGTCTCCTGCCCAACCTGGACCTCCGACAAGGCTCCAGGTTCCAGTGGGTGAACCTCTCCTCCAAGAGAGGGAAACAGGAACAAGCTCTTAAAAGAGCTTAGAAGTGATTATCCAAGGGAGCATGCAGAGCATAGTAATCCCTTGTAGTGATATAGCTGGTTACCCCCAATAAGAGACATTACTCTAGATTGAGGGTGAAGAAGAACTGACTGCACTGAGCGTTTATTACTGCTTATATACAAGTTTCCCAGCAAAGTTACCACCCACGTGGACCTTGTGGGGCACTGAAACTGTAAACGTTGCAACCAATCACGTACAGGCACACAGATAATCACACCCATTTATTACAGTAAGAATCCTCCCCTCTGCTTGGGAGATAATTTAGTTAATTACTGTATTAACTCAATTATCTCCAAGCTAAAAAAACATACTTTTTTACAACTTTTTGATTATACATCCAATCTTAATAAAACAAAATAATTATGTCCAAAAAGAAAAAAATATATACTCACTAAAAAAAGAAAAAGAACTACCTAATGATATCTATGTGTAAGCTGTCATTCTGATTATTATCTTTAATATATTAATGTTCCAAAGCTGCGGCATGGCAGATTGGCAGTGGGGGAGAACAAGTAATACAATGGTTTATGTCTGGGTTCTTTACTGGATTAATTTATAAAAAATTGACCCAGAAAGAAGCAAAGGGAAGAAATCAATAAATGTCATTGAAATGATACTATAAAA
Source organism: Pelobates fuscus (assembly GCF_036172605.1). Lineage (NCBI taxonomy): Eukaryota > Metazoa > Chordata > Amphibia > Anura > Pelobatidae > Pelobates > Pelobates fuscus. The sequence goes on along the minus strand of NC_086319.1, from coordinate 367,258,617 downwards.
CTGATTGTATCAGAGAAAAAAAAAAATCAAAACTCCGTCAATGGAGGATTGGGGCTAAGCCATCAGAGAAAATACTAATGCAGTATAATACCAAGACACTTGTACACAGGTTACACATGTACACATGTACACTACATGAAAATACTCTATTCTAAATCAAGGATCCATAGATATTTCCATATGAGACAAGCAAATATTAGAGCTTTTAACTATGTGGATACAACTGGAAACTCCCCAAAGACCTAGCGCGTCCACATCAGTAAATAAGTTTATATTATGCGTAGACCAAAGCAGGCCATAACCTGTCACTGGCACAAGCCCATTCTAGCGCTGCAACCTTCCGTTCCCGGTTTCTCACCTCTAAATAGTCACAACCAATTAGTGACTGGGATTGTCCCTTGTAATGTATGTTTATTAACCATGGGCTATAGTGGCAACTTGAGAAATCAATATACCCATTTGTTACTACTTGTTTAAAATGCCTGCAATTTGTAAAAATAAATTGCCATTATACAAAAAAAAAAATAATTTCTCCAATTTTAGCTTTATGTCCTTCAGTATGAACTTAACTTAACATTTTGGCCCTTATGGGGTTAAATAACTTGACTATTTACACTAAGTGGGAGGCAGAGCCCTCCAGGCACCATAGCCACTACAGCAGATTGTATTAGGTACAGTGCCAGGAATCCCTATTTAAGTAGTCAAACCCTTTTTAAACAGTTTGACAATTTCCAGGAGCCCAGTGTCATTCCAGGTCCCAGTTATAGCTAAAGCAGACGTTCGTACTTATTACAGTACATATATCAGTTTAGCCCATCCGTGGATGATCACATGGTCGTATTAGCAAGCTATAAGACTGCCTGCAGGGGGACTGACTGGGTTGTCAGGCAAATCACCAAAGCTGAAATACACACTTCTTTAATTAAAAAAAAAAAGATGCCTTTATCTAAACAGACAAAATTGACGGATTCGACAAGATATGCAAAGAAAGACAGGCAGCGACAAATACAGGAGGAAGAAGATGAGGCTATGGCCGTTGCTGGTGTAAGAGATATGGAAGAGGAAGAGTGTGATCTCATGCAAGATAATAAAGATGAAGGACACATATCTAAGACATTTTTAAAACAAGTACTCCAGGATTTAAGGATAACTATAAAGGAAGATTTTGCCAATATTATTACTAGTATACATCAGGAGTTATCTGAATTAGGAGACCGCACTGATCATTTGGAGAAAAAATCGGATGATTTGAGTAAAGCGCATAATGAATTAGATGAGAAATTCATTAAATTGGAAGAAGAAAATAGAAAATTATGGCACAAAGTAGCAGATCTGGAGGACAGATCACGCAGAAATAACGCAAGATTCAGAGGCGTTCCAGAATCAGTTGAGTCTAATAAAATTGTGGAGTACATTACAACATTTTGCACAATTTTGCTCCCATCTATGGCTAAGAGCTGTTGAGGGATTGAAAGAGCTCATAGACTGCCAAAACCTGCAAGATTTACGTCGGATATACCACGGGATATTATGGTTTGTTTTTACCGTTATACTGCGAAGGAAGCTTTATTTTCTGCAATACGTAAGTGTGGCGAAACCAACCTCGCCACTGGGCCCTGGAGAAGCCTGTTTGCTAGCCTCCTACCTACTGACTATGGCCCCTGGGTTATTTGGGGCATATTGTACTGTATATTGCTGCTACTGGCCCTTTTAACAGCATCTATGGACATATTGGGACTTTTGGGACTACTGTCCCTTTGAGACTGTGAAGCATATTCAAGTGTACTGCCTGTAATATTATATATGTATTTATAGATGTGTTAAGTTTATCCTGGGTGATTTGTATGCAGCATTCTGATTGTTCGGTAGAATCACTCCATTCAGTATATTGAGTGAAACTACCGAACAACCAGACCACCCAGGAATGAGTGTGCCTCCAATTACCGTTTGCAACAATGTTGCAAACAGGTAATTGGCAATCAGTGCAGTGTGGTCTTTGTCCTCTGGGTGGCCGCCATTCGGGAAACAAACACGTGGCGGCGGCCATCTTAAACTACCGAACAGCGGTGTTTTGCCGTCGAGTGTCTGGAACTAAAATCGGACACTTGACTAGGCAAACACCGCTGAGACCTCCATACTTCCAGAAATTCGTATGGAAACTACCGAATGACCCGCCGTTCGGTAGAAAGAGCCCCATAAACAAGGGAATTCATTCAAACCCTCTCCAGGCTCTATAACACAGGCAATTCGCCTGTTTTCATTCCCTTGTTTGTGACCGACCGCAGGGCCAAAATGCATGGAACTGTTTTCGGATACTTTACCCATGCGGTCGGTCAAATCTTTGGAACCCCATATCTCACGAACCATTCATCCGAATTACTTGAATTTTGGATATGTTGTCCCCCTGAATAAGGGCTATCCAGCGATGCTGGATTTAAAGGTGTACCCCCGGGTTTTGGGGTACATCCAGAACTTGGCTGAAAAAGTGTACCGGATAATTGAGTTTAATGTTATCTGAGGGGAGGGGATGTGTGGGCTGAACCATGTATGTGATTGGTTATTTTATGCCTCCCCCTGGGTGTGGCCTGTATGTGGATTAGTGTAATAAAAGCCAGGCTGGATGAGCCAGTCCAGAGTTCCTGTTTTACCCTCAAAGTGATGTGTCGTCTCATTATTGGGGGGAAGGATTTATTGCATGCTGTTCCAGTTGACTGCTAGGAGTACAAGCCTATTCGTATGGTTCCTATTCAATGGTATACAGCATTCATATGCTTGGGAGAATTTAAAAGGTTTCTCGGATTCGGTGATTGTGGTGTCTGCCAGAGTGCTTGCAGTCCTCAGGAAGCACTAGGAGCATCCATTAACGGAGGTACCAAGTCGGGGTGCCAGGCGATCCGTTACATTGGTGGCAAGCGGTGGGATGGCGTCCTAGTGTGAGGTAAAGCAGCTCGGAGACACAGTTCGTTTGGATTTACAAATTGAGGGCAACGCTAGCAGTCGTGCAGCGCCCCTGGGAGCAGACAAGTATGGAAGGTTCTGGCTCTGGAGATGATTGGCTGGCCGAGGTGAGGCAGCGAGTGGCCGAGTATGGGGATGATATACCCATGGAGACACGCCGGGTGATCTGGAACCAGGTCATGGCTGAGCGAAACACAAGGCTGGACCGAGAATTCCGGTTGGCAAAAGAGAGGAAGTATGCTCAGCAGCAGGAGCGGTACAGCAGCCGAGTAGAGGCTGCATCCGAGGAGGTTAGCCGTCTTTCCCTGAGGCGGCGGGAGGAACCCGAAGTGGGGGTCCTCATAGACTGGTCCTGTGAGGAACCACAACAGGCAGGTAGAGATGGGACCAAGGTCTCTCCACCGGGCCCTTACTCACAAATGTTGCGGGGCCTCACGGATTGGTCCTGGGAAGACCCACAGATGGCAGGTGGAGATGGGACTGCGGTCTCTCTACCGGCCCTACAGGGATGCTGGGCAGTCGGCCCAGATCCCCAGCGGCAGTGTGCGTTACAGGGAGCTGAAAGTGCCGTTCTTGCTCCCCAGCGGCAGTCTACGGTGCAGGGAGAGGAGCCTGTTATCCCCTCTCCCCAGCGGTTGAAGGTGTGTAAGGGAGAGGAGTTTGTTACCCCCTCTCCCCACCGACAACCTAACCCACCAAGGGGAGACAGTAAACCCCTCACCAGCGCAGATGGGACCGTGGTCTCTGCGCCCAAGTTACAGGGAGCTGAAGGGGCCGTCCTCCCTCCCCAGCGGCAGTGTGATTTGTTGGGAATTGGGAGCCCAGTCTCCATTCCCCAGCGGCAGTGTGAATTGCAGGGAATTGGGAGCCCAGTCTCCATTCCCCAGTGGCAGGCTGAGTTACAGGGGACAGAGGTAGTTGGTCCTACCCCCCAGCAGCAGCGTGATTTTTTGGGAATAGAGAGCCCAGTCTCCGTTCCCCAGCAGCAGGACACTGAATTGGGAGGAGAGACAGTCGGTCTCCCTCCACAAAGACTGAAAGTAGGCATGGGAGAGGAGATTGTTACCTCGTCTCCCCAGCGGCAGATCATCAATGGGCAGAGTGTTCTAATGGGAGAGGAGATTGTTACCACCTCTCCCCAGCGGCGGATCATCAATGGGCAGAGTGTTCTAATGGGAGAGGAGCTGGTTACCACCTCTCCCCAGCGGCAGCTTAATGTACCAGGGGGAGACTGTAAGCCCCACACCTGTGCAGATGGGACCGTGGTCTCTGCACTTCCAGCACAGGGGGTAGGGACGGTCGGTCCTGCCCCCCCACAACAGGGCTGTTTAGCCAAAGGGGAGACAGTCTGTCTCCAGCAGCAGAGCTGTGTAACTAAAGGGGAGACAGTCGGTCTCCAGCAGCAGAGCTGTGTAACTCAAGGGGAGACAGTCGGTCTCCAGCAGCAGAGCGGTGTAACTCAAGGGGAGACAGTCGGTCTCCAGCAGCAGAGCTGCGCAGCTAAAGGGGAGACAGTCGGTCTCCAGCAACCAGGCTCCAACCAGACTACTCCTGTAGTAGTGCTGGCACCAGGGCAGAGTACCGCTGGTCTCTGCCCACTCAGCAACCCACCAAAACAGCCTACCAGTCCCCCACACAGCCGGGGTGAGGCACCTGGACCTGGACAAGTTTTTCCATTACTCAGGTGTAGTAACCATTCATTGTGGGTGGACTGTACTGCTGTTTCTGTTTTGTGGGTGGGCTGCTGGACTAACAAGGGCACTGACCGGCAAGAGGTCAGGTACCCTGTTAGTATGTTTGGAAAAGGGGAGAAATGTGGCGAAACCAACCTCGCCACTGGGCCCTGGAGAAGCCTGTTTGCTAGTCTCCTACCTACTGACTATGGCCCCTGGGTTATTTGGGGCATATTGTACTGTATATTGCTGCTACTGGCCCTTTTAACAGCATCTATGGACATATTGGGACTTTTGGGACTACTGTCCCTTTAAGACTGTGAAGCATATTCAAGTGTACTGCCTGTAATATTATATATGTATTTATAGATGTGTTAAGTTTATCCTGGGTGATTTGTATGCAGCATTCTGATTGTTCGGTAGAATCACTCCATTCAGTATATTGAGTGAAACTACCGAACAACCAGACCACCCAGGAATGAGTGTGCCTCCAATTACCGTTTGCAACAATGTTGCAAACAGGTAATTGGCAATCAGTGCAGTGTGGTCTTTGTCCTCTGGGTGGCCGCCATTCGGGAAACAAACACGTGGCGGCGGCCATCTTAAACTACCGAACAGCGGTGTTTTGCCGTCGAGTGTCTGGAACTAAAATCGGACACTTGACTAGGCAAACACCGCTGAGACCTCCATACTTCCAGAAATTCGTATGGAAACTACCGAATGACCCGCCGTTCGGTAGAAAGAGCCCCATAAACAAGGGAATTCATTCAAACCCTCTCCAGGCTCTATAACACAGGCAATTGGCCTGTTTTCATTCCCTTGTTTGTGACCGACCGCAGGGCCAAAATGCATGGAACTGTTTTCGGATACTTTACCCATGCGGTCGGTCAAATCTTTGGAACCCCATATCTCACGAACCATTCATCCGAATTACTTGAATTTTGGATATGTTGTCCCCCTGAATAAGGGCTATCCAGCGATGCTGGATTTAAAGGTGTACCCCCGGGTTTTGGGGTACATCCAGAACTTGGCTGAAAAAGTGTACCGGATAATTGAGTTTAATGTTATCTGAGGGGAGGGGATGTGTGGGCTGAACCATGTATGTGATTGGTTATTTTATGCCTCCCCCTGGGTGTGGCCTGTATGTGGATTAGTGTAATAAAAGCCAGGCTGGATGAGCCAGTCCAGAGTTCCTGTTTTACCCTCAAAGTGATGTGTCGTCTCATTATTGGGGGGAAGGATTTATTGCATGCTGTTCCAGTTGACTGCTAGGAGTACAAGCCTATTCGTATGGTTCCTATTCAATGGTATACAGCATTCATATGCTTGGGAGAATTTAAAAGGTTTCTCGGATTCGGTGATTGTGGTGTCTGCCAGAGTGCTTGCAGTCCTCAGGAAGCACTAGGAGCATCCATTAACGGAGGTACCAAGTCGGGGTGCCAGGCGATCCGTTACAGTAAGATATCAATATTACCTACTCCATATGAAGCAGTAACAGTCTACACAGACTTATCACCTCTCACTATGGCAAGACGCCGGGAATTCTCCCAGTTTACTCAAGTACTACGTGATAAAAATATAGCTTACCGATGGGGATTCCCTACAAAAATTATAATATGGAGGAATGGGAAGTTGACAGTATTGGAAGATCCAGCAAAGGGTGAGACTATCTTAAAAGAATGGGGATTTGAAAATGAAGGGGGAAAAGTATTGAGACAAGTTGCCGCATCCCAAAGTGTACGACCAGAATGGAAGATGGCAGGAAGATACTCAACAAAATCTTAAGGACAAAACTATATTCCTAAAGTTTTTTGTGTTTTTTTTGTTGTTGTTTTTTTTCCTCTCCCTCTTCCTCTAAATATATTTGTATATTTTCAAACTAATAGGCAATGGGATATTATTTTGGTACTAGGAGGGGTTAGGGAACCACTGCAAGGTTACCATTTTGCTTTTTTTTTTGTTTAGCAATACTAGTTTTTTGTATGTATACAGAATAGAATGTAAACGTGGTATGGCAGAGGTATGTCTTAAAACGGCTTTTTAAATAGCTTAATATACATACTTTATGAATAGGTTAACAATAAGTTTGGATAAGGTTTATGGGACTGTGTATTTGATGATTTAATGAGTGGGTATTGGTGCAGTTTGTGTCCCAGCCGCTCTAAAGAGATAATAGGTATATGTTTGGTTCTGGATTGAAAGCGGTGTGGTAACATATGATCAGGTATTTTCGATGGATTGTCTACCCTGTATATGTATGCCCTTTTTGTAGAGGGGAGGAAAAGGAGGGAGAGGAGAAAGAAGGAAGGAAAGAAAGGGAAAGGGGAGAGAAAGGAAAAAGAAAGAAGAAGAAGGGGAGGAAAAGGAGGGAGGAAAAGGGAAAAAGAGAAGGGGAAGGGAACGGAGAAAGGGGAAGGAAAAAGAAGGGGAAAAGAAAGTAGGAACAAATATATAGATTGGTTATGCTTATGGAAATAGTACAACTAATATCACTAAATAACGGTAGTAGGGAAAAGTACTTAATATAAAATAAATAAGTCTACATTATTAAGGACATTGGTTTTGACTGAGCTACAGGATAGTCCCCCGGCTTCTGTCTTTGGAGGGAGATTTGCCCGACACGTTCCATAATGGGATTTGAACTGGAGCATGCCTATGGGCACTATCCAGCTTATCCCCAGGTTAACTCTCTTATTCGAGAGTTATTGTACATTTTTTTTAATGTTTTTTTATTTTTTTTATGTTTTTAGTGTTTGTTTCTTTTTTGTGGTGTATATATTTAGTATGAAAAGTTCCCTGAAAAGGTTCATTATATTTATAAGAATATCTCTTACAACAGAGTAAGATGAGTAATTACTTATCGTGTTTATCGCTAAATGTTAATGGCCTTAATAGTCCAATAAAAAGACAATTAGTTAGACAAGAACTAATTAAATCAAAGGCATCAATAATATGCCTTCAAGAAACTCATTTACGAAGACAGAATCCGCAATATTTTGAGTTGTCTAGATATCCTCACATTTTTCATGCATATTCACCCCATAAATCTAAAGGTGTTGCAATTTTATTCCATTCAGATTGGCTATTTCAATTAGATAAAATTTATAGGTATGATATGGGAAGACTTTTGATTGTTGTAGGATTACTGAATGGGATACAGATTACAATAGCCTCGGTCTATGCTCCAAATAAAGATTAATATGCATTTTTGGCAAAAACTTTTGTATTAATTAATAAGTATCAGAGAGGCCACATAATGGTTTGCGGAGATTATAATTCTACATTAGATACTAAATTAGATATTATTAGGGTGCTTCAATATTATTTAAAAAAGTTTGCTTCATTATTATTTAAATACGACTTATATGATACTTGGCGGAACCTATACCCGACTGGTAAAAATTATACTTACTATTCGCATGCTCATCATACATATTCTCGTATAGATATGTGCTTAGTTGATAAACAAACATTACTAAATATTTCTGAGGTAGAGATAAGGAGTAAAATCTGTTCAAATCATGCCCCTGTAATTACTAAGTTTAGGACTTTATATCCTGTAAGAGGCAGGAGTACATGGCGCTTAAATGAAACTCTTTTGGGTGAAGAATCTTTGTTAAATTTATTTAGGATAAGGATTCAAGCATTTTATGATGAACATGTTCAGGATAAATCCCATATTACTATTAAGTGGCTGGCGTTTAAGGCAGTAATGAGGGGACTGTTTATACAGGTGGGTTCTTGAAAAAAGAAGCAAGAGTATGGAGATAAAGAACGACTCTTAGAAGAGCATAAGGGGTTGGAGGAAGAAAATAAACGGAACCCATCAAAAATAATATCTTCTCAACTTCTCAAGAAAGGTTGAAATAAAAATTCAGGAATTAAATTTGAAACTTTTGGAAAGCCAAATGAGAAAACTAAAATTGACTCATTATACGCAGAGTAATAAAGTTGGGAAAAAGCTAGCTAGAATACTAAAAAATAAAGTCCAACAATCAAAAATACAATTTTTGTTAGCAGCAAATTAAGCAAAACTGTTTAATCCTCAAGATATTGTAGAAGAACTCCGCTTATTATAAAAAGTTATATAATTTAAAAAATGGGCATGATACATACCAGCCCACAAAAGAAGAAATTAGGTCTTTTTTAGCAGATATAGATCTGCCTACCCCATCAGAAATTCAAAGCTAGTCATTATTAAAACCTTTTGAGGAGGAGGAAGTATTGAAAGTGATTAATGATCTTCAGAAAAAAAAGGCCCCCGGCCGGATGGGTTCTCAAATCTTTTTTATATAAGTTTTGCAAATTTATTTATTTCTCACCTTACGGACGTATTTAATTTTTAAAAAAATTCTGGGACTATGCCGGCTGAAATGCAATTGGCCAATATAATTACTCTGCCCAAACCAGGGAAGTCACCTACTGAAAGTGTATATTTAAGACCAATTTCACTTTTAAATGTTGACACAAAAATGTATGCAAAATTATTAGCATTAAGAATGAAACCATTGGGGGCGGAGCCAACGGCGTGCAGGAGCAGACGCCATTTCACCCAGCTCCTCGACCATCGCCCGAAAATCTGCCAAAAAACGGCACACTACCGGGCAATCCAAACCAAAATTGACACCCTCGTACAGGGGATACCATCCTGGACCAGTGGATGCCTTTTTTATGCCCGACGGGCGCAAAAATCCGGCGCAAGGTACCTCGGGCCTACCGAGCGGGTATTCCGCGACTACCACGCATCACCTCCTGGGACGGAGACTACTGGGACGGAGACTTCTGGAACATGTTCCCTCAGAAAGCGGACGAGACCGGGTCCATACCAGGATCCCCGATTGGCCGCAAATCTCAAAAGCCGACCCCGGCCGCGGGAGCCTCCAACCATGACATCAGCCAGATGCTGACCGCAACGACCCGCACAAGGGAGCCTGCATCCCCCAGAAGGGAATCCACACCAGGCCCAGTGGTGGACACTATACCCGAGAAAGTTACTAAGATTGCACCTGACCCAGAACCGCCTGTTACAAAGCGGGACATTCACGACCTTTTGGCACACTTCCAGGACATGTTCTTTGCGGAACTTAACCTGGTGAAAGCCGAAATGCAGGCCATAACAGAACGCCTCCGAGCATCCGAGGAGGATTCTGCAGACACAAAACAGGACATGGCCACCCAGGGGGAAGCACTAAAGCAGCTACAAACCTCTCACTCCCACATCACAGCTAGACTGGACGCACTGGAAGACAAAAGCATACAAAACAATGTCAAAATAAGGGGAATTGAGGATAATGTACCAGCTGAAGAACTGCCTCACCTCATCAGGTGACTCATAGCAGCTATTCTCCCCACCAAGCACGCTAAACTGTTCGCCCATGACGGACTTTACCGCATCGCGACACCCCTGCAAACACCAAACTCCCACCCTAGGGACGTTATTCTATGCTGCAAATCCTTTGCAGATAAACAAAGACTGTTACAAGCACTACGGGGGAACACCCCATTCCAGTTTGAGACTCACTCACTCACCTTTTATCAAGACCTTGGTAAGGCTACGCTACTGTGGCGGAAAGCGATGCGCCCAATTACGCAGCAATTACAAAAGGCTGGCCTCCCTTACCGGTGGACTAACTCAAGAGCACTGATGTGCACGAAAGACGGCAAAACCCACAAAGCTACGAACCCTTCTGAAGGCCTGCAACTCCTGGAACACCTAGGCCTGCCTAGGCCGGATCCTGCTACGCAGCCCCGAAGGACATGGGACGTTGACGTACCTCCTTTCGTCCCTGGAGGGGAACGGGACACTGCCACTTGAACGAAGCCCCACTTGCACTAGGCTTCCCAAACAAGAAGGCTCAATGTTTTGCTTTGAACTATCACGCTATTTGCGAACACGTTTGCAATCAACTTCAGTAGAAGCCACTTAGTTTAATTTTCGTTTAATTTTCAATTGATCATATATTACATACGACGTCCACTCTCCTCTGACACTCAACTGCTCCTGACGCTAACATTCACACAACCTCAGCGACCCTTACATCTGTTTAACCCAATACACACATATGGGTCCGTCTGATACCGACACGCACCTGTCCTCCCCCCCACACAATGACCAGTGAAGCGAGGGACACTTAGTCACTAGGGCCCTCTTTTAACGTTCCACTGCCCTCCTGGCACTCATGGCCCAATTACACTACGACTCAGCACACTGCCATAGCCGACAGACCATCAAGAAGTATAGCGTGTAACATACACAGTGTGAATACCTCCCTCTTATTAGCCCACACACATTCAAAGTACGACTCAATACTCACTCCAAACTACACGAGTATTACCAAAGTTTCGGTATTCTTAATTTGTCAGTGCTAATAAGAAAGGACCAAGCTTGTATAATTGTTGCCAGCGATATTGGTTTAGGTTGTGTACGTCCTCAGCCTGCATCTACAGGCCTATGCTCCGGCTTGTACAGTTAATCCATAAAAATTTACAAAACCTAACCCATACCTATAAATGTTAATTGCTTATACCTAACTGTTAACAACATTACAAAAAAATGTGCAGTACTACGATGCCAAATTGTGAATATTGATGCATACACTATGCGTGCTGTTGTGGCACTTTACTCATGTTTGTTATTTCCATGCACAGAAAAAAAAAAGAATTAAAAAAAAAAAAAACCATTAAACCATTTTTGATTGAGTTGGTTTCTCATGAACAAACAGGTTTCGTTCCTTCAAGGCAATTAGGGGATAATACCCGCCATTGTCTGAATATATTGAACTGGGCCGATATTAATAAACAACAATTATTAATTTTAGCTTTAGATGCCGAGAAGGCCTTTGATCGCCTAAATTGACAATATATGAAAGACGTTTTGGTAAAGATGGCCTTCCCTTCAGCTTTTTTAGAGAGCATTTTTGCCCTTTATACTTATCCATCAGCGAGAATATATAATACAGGGTTTTTATCATCGACGTTTCAGATCACAAATGGTACAAGGCAGGAGTGTCCTCTCTCCCCCTTGTTATTTATTTTAAGTTTAGAACCACTAATAAGACACATTAAAAAACAAAACAATATTCGGGGTATTCGCACGCCTGCAGGAGAATTGAAAATAGAGCTGTTTGCGGATGATGTTTTGTTATTCTGAACAGATCCGCCAACATCACTTTCAAACTTGATGCAATTATTGAATAGTTATGGACAAGTGTCATATTATAAGAATAATAAAAAAAAAAAAAACAAGCTATGCCAATTCATCTTCTGAAACATTTAGTAAAATAACTGCAAGATTTATACCCATTTGACTGGCGCTTATCATCAATAAATTACTTAGGGGTTAAATTATCTAGCAATCGAGCCCAGTTAATAAAAGATAATCACATCCCATTGATTCATAAAATGAATAAACAACTTAAAGTATGGGAGGGGAGAGAGATATCCTGGCTTGGCCGTATTAACACGATAAAAATGATGATCCTGACCCTTATTTTATTTTATACAGAACTTTACTAATTGTGTTAACAAATGCTCTTCTAAAAAAGTTTCAAACAACTATTAATGCACATATTTGGAAAAGGAAACCACCGCGGATTGCACAGAATTGCCTTTGGAAACCATATATGAAAGGTGGTTTTAACATACCAAATATTTCATTTTATTATAAAGCAGTTTTCCTTGCACAGGGTATGTCTATTCTTGAGCAGGGTTTAGCCCCAATTTGGTTGGGGTTAGAGAATGCTTGTATTAAGGAGGGCTCAGTGGAACAGTTACTCTGGCTTGGCCCAGGGAAACAAGAAAAAATATGCAATATGTTGCCTGCTACGAAAGCATTGATAAAAATTTGGGGACAAGCTATTTTTAGGCTAAGAATATCTAAGGCGTTGGCATTGGAAGCTCCTTTCAAAATGATGTCGTTTTTGAGCCCTGATCTATTTTTAGATACATGGTTGGAGCGAGGGGTAAGACAGATAGGCGATTTATATAATGCAAGTGGAATAAAACCATTTCCGGAGCTTCAGAAGCAATTTGCTTTGCCGTCACATGAATTATTTACTTTTTTACGTATTAAACATATTTTTAATAAAATAGGTGGTACTTTAAAAGATAGGATGAATAGTTCCCCTTTTTTAGGCAAATGCGTAGCGAAAATGCCAAATAAAAAAGCTCTCTCATTTTGCTATAGCCTTTTAGTTTCTACAGATGTGGATACTATAGGTTATATGCAAAAATGGGAGAGAGATTTAGATAAGCAAATAACGCAGGAAAGTTGGTATAAGGCCTTAAAAATTATGGAACAGCTCACAGCCTCATTACGGGGAAAAACGGTACGCTATCTACAGACCTGGACACCCTGGCTCGAATTTATCTCGGGTAGAACGGCGTAGACACCGGTAAAATGGAGCCTCTGCATGACCCCCACAGGATTCACAAGTAAATAAACGCAGTGACGTGGCAGCGATTCCCAGAGGAGCCGCGGACACACACTTGGCCGAGGAGACTCTGAGGGGGACAGGATGAGCCGATACAGCGAGTACGACGCTGAGGAGGTCTCTCTTTATCCCTCCCCCTACCCTATAAGACTCACCCCTTTCCCGACCCTCGCTATATCTCACATCCGGGCCACTCAAGGAACGGATACACGCACACGTTCGCTCCCCTCCATCCTTTCCCTGCCCACCACACACACAAATACACACCAAACTAGACACACCATCCGGGAAGCAAATCCCGAAAGATCAAAGGACGACAAAACAGGGATTGAGCGTGACAGAGATTAAAACCTAGTCAGACAAGCAGAGGAAGCAGAGCTGCGAAAAAGAGGCATAATGGATCACAGGACACCGTGACCCAGCTGACCAAACACCGACGCACCAGACCTGGGAAGGGCGGTCACCTAACGCGCCACAAAGGCCCAGACTATGTGGGAGGAAAAACTCAGTCGTACCGGATCCCCATAAAACACAACTTAGAACGCACACAAACAGAGACGGGGGACATCTCACGAGGACCCCAACCTTAGAATAACCACTGGCTGTCGCCCTAACAAAATCGAACAAATATACAGGAACCTACCAACCTCAACCCGCTTCATGACACGTAGTTAGGCAAGACTCAAGGACAAGCAGTAATGAGCTAAATAACATGAAGGAAGGGGGGGGATAGGAGGGACAAGTAAAGAGAAAAGGGAGGTTAGCCCACACTAGCATTCAGCACTACGGTGCACTCACAGTACGACAAACGAGGGTGGCCGTGGAGGCGACCCAGGTTCATCTGTCCTCCTAAAATATAGCTATTTATACACGAATGCATAATAGATAGGACTTGTTCACATGTTTTACTGTTAAATCGCAAAACTTATTTAGTGAAGACTGTTATGCCTATCGAGACAATCTCGAATACTCTAACTTCCTGTTGTATCTGTTAACAGTACTGATGTCAATGTTACTTTTCAAACTTGAAATAAAAACCAAGATTGACAAAAAAAAAAAAAATTATGAAACATGCTTCTAGAAGCTTATTACATTAGGAGGCATTCAGCAAATTAAATATGAGATGGTATATGGTACCCTCCAGAGTAGCTCAACTGTATCCAGGAATATCTACAGCTTGCTGGAGATGCCAAAAGAGCATAGGCAACTTGTTGCATATTTTTGGGGAGTGTCCATTGATAATACCACTTTGGCAGGAAGTGGAATCCTTTTTCAAAAGGGGATTAAAGGTAGATATTAAGTGTCAACCAGAAAGCTATTTGCTTCACATGTTTCAGATAACACCTAAGGAGGAAGTATTAACAATAATGATACACTGTTTATTAGCAACTAAAATAGCAATAGCTTATAGATGGAAACAAATTCAGCCACCTTTGTTCAAAGAGGTTATGGTACGCTTATGTCATGATTCGGGGAACCTAACACGCTAACACACACACACACAGAAAAGGTGCAGTACCGGACCTTAGAGTGGCCGGGCTAAGCACACACAGAATAGTCAGGAGACAAGCCGAGTAAGGGGAACCAGAAGACAGAATAACGAGAAACAAGCCGAGGTCAAAGGGTAGGAGAAAGTCACAAGTCAGTTTAACAAGTCAGAGAGTACGTAACCAGAAAACACAAGTTCAGTATCAATACTAGCAAGCAAAGATCACAACAGGGCAGGGAAGAACAGGAAAGGTAAGTATTTAAACCCTGAGGTTAATTCTGATTGGATAACTTCCAATCAGAATTAACAATCACACGTGGGAGATATCTATGTCTCCCACTGTGATTGTCGTACTGTATCTTTAACGCCGGGTCAGGTGGCTGACCGCGGCGTGTATAAGAGTGGGCGGTCCCCCTGCATTCAGCGTCATGCATGCTGCCGCTGGGGGATGGAGAGGAGGACGCGGGCGTCATCCGAGGCTGGGAGGATGCCGCCCAGCGAGCGAATGCCGGGAAAGGACCCGCGGACGGCTGGAGGGTGAGTGCCGCGAGCGGACTGCAGCCTCCCCTCGCAGCCGCCCGCGGGATCCTGACAGCTTAGACTCCTCAAGTTGCTATGAGAGAATGGCAAGTCGTTTGGCAGGAAGGGAAGGAAAATTCAAATTTTTGTGGCAAAAATTTTTAATGTTAGGAATATGTTTATATAAGCAGCCCGATCCTCCTTCTCCTACAGAGCACCGCATTTGTGGAACGACCTCACGCACAAATTAAAATCTTCCCTAAGCTTAAAGTCCTTTAAGAGATCCCTCTCTACATACCTCAAAACAGAATGCACCTGTCATGGTTGATTATATATTTCCTACCTGTTCTATGTTAAATTTTGTATATATTGTATATTAACCCCTTAAGGACACATGACATGTGTGACATGTCATGATTCCCTTTTATTCCAGAAGTTTGGTCCTTAAGGGGTTAATATTGGTTTTGTATTTTATTGTACACTAACTGTAACAATGCAATGATTTGTGGACCCAGGACATACTTGAAAACGAGAGAAATCTCAATGTATCTTTAATGGTAAAATATTTTATAAATAAATAAATAAATATAGGAGCTAGGTTATGGTTAAGAAGGTAGTAGAGAAATTAAATTAATTTAAATAAAATAAGTTATTAGGTAGTGGCATTATAAAAAGGTCTTATGCGCGCAAATAAGCTTTATATATTGGTTTATGCAATTCATAAAATAATATATCAAATTATATGCAAGAATGGTTTAGGAATATAATAGAGATTGGAGTTAAACACCACTAAATAATGTTGATTAGTGATGTGATATGTTTTTATGTTGGTTTCTCTCTCTCTTTTTTTTTTCTGGTTTTTGGTTTCTGTCTATGTAATTGTTGTATGAATGTATATATACTGAAATAAAAAAAAATAAAAAAAATAAAATAAAAAAATACTTAGATTATATATATATATACACACACACACAGGCAGTTAGTCTCTATGGTCTAGCAGGAAAGACCATAGAGAGTATATTTACCATTGAGACTATATAGACTCTATGGTTAATATAATCTCTCTATGGTCTTTCCTGCATCGCTCTTGAAATCGCTGTTTATTGAATGAGCGAGTGCGCTGGATTGTGCACAGGGCCGGTGCACGGATCTTTAGCTGCACAAGCTACACAAGATGCATTTCGCTTCCCTCCTCTCCCCCTTTAAAAAAATAAATAAATAATGCATCTTCACCTGTGTGTCTTGTTGTAACCCCCCACCCCCACCCTTTTTAATATCTTACTCATTTTGTGCTCTGCTGTATTTTATTCCCCCTTTAGTGTGTCTTACAACCCCCTATGTATGTATCTTACTTCCCCCACCCCTTTGTGTGTCTCTTACCTCCAGCCCCTTTCTGTGTCTCATTCTTACCCCAGCCCCTTTCTGTGCCTCTTATTTACCACAGCTCCTTTCTTGTCTCCTTGTCCACTGCAGTCCATCCTTCTCTGCCTTTTTTCCCCCTCAGTCTGTTTTGTGTGTCTTTCCTCCCAAGCCTCAAGTCGCCCTCCTTCTTTGCCACAAAAAAAGAAACCAGCACCAGCAGGAGAGGAGGACCTTCTAATAAAACCTTTACCTAATGATTCCCGTATGTACTCCTCCATGATCTGGTTTTCTTTCTCAGAAAGAGGGTAGACCTTACCCCTAGGAGGCATAGTGCCTGGTAACAGGTTTATGGCACAGTCATACTCACGATGTGGAGGTAGCTTATCTGCCTCCCTTTTTTCAAAAACCAATGCAAGGTCTGCATAGACAGAAGGGACAGAAACAGAAAGTGGTTTAGCCGTGGGCACATTGAGTGAACAAACAGGACGTACATGAGCCATACAGTCTCGTTGACAAGATTCCCCCCAGGAGAGTATGTCTAAACAACCCAAGTCAAGTACAGGGTTGTGCTTCACTAACCAGGGAAAACCCAGAACGATGGAGGCAGTAGGAGAATCACTTACTTGGAAGGTTAACCTTTCCTTGTGCAAAGCACCCACAGACATAACTATTTCCTGGGTTTCATGGGTCACCAGGGGTTTCTCAAGTGGTCAACCATCTATGGCCTCAACGGCCAAGGGTGTGGCCTTTCGGATCAAAGTCAGGGCTGCGGTTTTGGCAAAGTTCTCATCCATAAGGTTGTCTGCCGCACCTGAATCGATCAAGGCTTTGGTTGTTATAGTGGTTTTATTGACCAAAAGAGAAACCGGAATAAACGGTCTGGAGATGGACACATGAGGGGACAAAGTCATAACACCCGAGGCCGACCCCTCTCTAGGCCTTAGGTGCTGTAGTTTCCCTGTACCTTAGGGCAGGCATTACAGTGGTGCTCCCTCTTTCCACAATAAAGGCATAACCCCTCCCTTATACAGTAGGCTCTTTCAGCCTCAGTTAACCCCGTAGCACCCAATTGCATGGGCTCAGGGGATGGATGCCTAGGAGCGGGCAATGCTAGCAATGCAGTACTGGGTAGAGCAGGTAACACCCGTGTATCCAGCCGTCTTTGACTACGCCTCTCTCTAATAGGGTTATCAATAAGAATCATATAGTCTATAACATCATCCAGAAGAACAGGCAATTCCCTGGATGCTATTTTATCCAGTATGTAAGCGGCCAAACCCTCCTGAAAGACTGTCACGAGGGCGTCATTATTCCAAACCACTTCAGCTGCTAGAGTGCGGACTTCGATAGTGTAATCCGCTACAGATCTGTTACCCTGTCGGACCCTAAGCAGAGCTTTGCCAGCAGAAGCAACCCTACCGGGTTGATCAAACGTGCGTTTGAAAGCTGTCAGAAAATCTGCAAAGGACATAGGAGACGTATTCTCCCACATGGGGTTGGCCCATGCTAAAGCTCTCCCGGACAAGTGGTTTATCAAAAAGGCAATTTTAGATCTGTCAGTGGGATAGGAACGTGGATTCATCACTAAATGGATGTAAATTTGGTTGAGGAAACCACGACACAATGCTGGGTCACCGCTGTAGCGCTGTGGCGGCGTCATATGAACTACATGAGCAGGAACTGGTACTGGAGTGGGAATGGGTTCGGGCACAGCAGCAGCAGCCTCCTGAACGGCAGGTTGCAAGTGTGCAGTACGAGCCAGTATGGTTTGCAAAGCTTGAGCAAACTGATCCATACGGTGGTCTAAACCATCCATTCTAGCCTCCTGATTAACTAGGAGCTGTGGTATGTCAGCAGGTTCCATTTTGGCCCTGTTGTAATGTCACGATTCGGGGAACCTAACACGCTAACACACACACACACACACACACAGAAAAGGTGCAGTACCGGACCTTAGAGTGGCCGGGCTAAGCACACACAGAATAGTCAGGAGACAAGCCGAGTAAGGGGAACCAGAAGACAGAATAACGAGAAACAAGCCGAGGTCAAAGGGTAGGAGAAAGTCACAAGTCAGTTTAACAAGCCAGAGAGTACGTAACCAGAAAACACAAGTTCAGTATCAATACTAGCAAGCAAAGACCACAACAGGGCAGGAAGGAAGAGGAAAGGTAAGTATTTAAACCCTGAGTTTAATTCTGAATGGATAACTTCCAATCAGAATTAACAATCACACGTGGGAGATATCTATGTCTCCCACTGTGATTGTCGTATTGTGTCTTTAACGCCGGGTCAGGTGGCTGACCGCGGCGTGTATAAGAGTGGGCGGTCCCCCAGCGTTCAGCGTTATGCATGCTGCCGCTGGGGGATGGAGAGGAGGACGCGAGCGTCATCCGAGGCTGGGAGGATGCCGCCCAGCGAGCGAATGCCGGGAAAGGACTCGCGGACGGCTGGAGGGTGAGTGCCGCGAGCGGACTGCAGCCTCCCCTCGCAGCCGCCCGTGGGATCCTGACAGCTTAGACTCCTCAAGTTGCTATGAGAGAATGGCAAGTCGTTTGGAGGGAAGGGAATGAACATTCAAATTTTTGTGGCAAAAATTGTTTAATGTTAGGAATATGTTAATATAGGAGCTAGGTTATGGTTAAGAAGGTAGTAGAGAAATTAAATTAATTTAAATAGAATAAGTTATTAGGTAGTGGCGTTATAAAAAGGTCTTATGCGTGCAAATAAGTTTTATATATTGGTTTATGCAATTCATAAAAGAATATATCAAATTATATGCAAGAATGGTTTAGGAATATAATAGAGATTGGAGTTAAACACCACTAAATAATGTTGATTAGTGATGTGATATGTTTTTATGTTAGTTTCTCTCTTTTTTTTTTCTGTTTTCTGTTTTTTGGTTTCTGCCTATGTAATTGTTGTATGAATGTATATATACTGAAAAAAAAAAAATTACAAAAAAAAAAAAAAGAAAAAAATACTTAGATTATATATACACACACGTATAAAATGAAATAAATACATAAAAGTATATATTTCCTGGTAATATCTATGGGAGAAAAAAATGGGAATTGGGGGAACACCCAGAACATGCAATTATAAGCAGTGGTACTGCCATAAAGACCAAAACGATCACATGGCCCGCGGGGGCCTAGTTTGCAAGGTGGGGGGGTGTCTGTCTGGGTTGTCAGGCTGCCCACCGAATCGGATCATGGTGGAGGTGAGTGTCCTCGAGATCCTGGGACTGAAAACCTTTGTGGCGTTATGGGGTCAAGGGCTTAATGGACAACTGTCCCCTCAACACTATGGTTTAAATATACTAATCCTTCGATGAAGCTTTGAAAGGAAATAGATTATTTTGCTTAATTTAAAAGAAATAGAGAAACTCCCAACCCTCGGGATATAACGTATATGCACACCTTGGATAAGAGAGTGTTTGAAAACGGGCAGTTAGTCTCTATGGTCTAGCAGGAAAGACCATAGAGAGTATATTTACCATTGAGACTATATAGACTCTATGGTTAATATAATCTCTCTATGGTCTTTCCTGCATCGCTCTTGAAATCACTGTTTATTGAATGAGCGAGTGCGCTGGATTGTGCACAGGGCCGGTGCACGGATCTTTAGCTGCACAAACTACACAAGATGCATTTCGCTTCCCTCCTCTCCCCCTTTAAAAAAATAAATAAATAATGCATCTTCACCTGTGTGCTTAAACTCCTTTACTGTGTTAACCTCTACCACTTCTGCTGGAAGGCTATTCCATGCATCCACTACCCTCTCAGTAAAGTAATACTTCCTGATATTATTTTTAAACCTTTGTCCCTCTAATTTAAGACTATGTCCTCTTGTTGTGGTAGTTTTTCTTCTTTTAAATATAGTCTCCTCCTTTACTGTGTTGATTCCCTTTATGTATTTAAATGTTTCTATCATATCCCCCCTGTCTCGTCTTTCATCCATGCTATACATGTTAAGATCCTTTAACCTTTCCTGGTAAGTTTTATCCTGCAATCCATGAACCAGTTTAGTAGCCCTTCTTTGAACTCTCTCTAAGGTATCAATATCCTTATGAAGATATGGTCTCCAGTACTGTGTACAGTACTCCAAGTGAGGTCTCACCAGTGTTCTGTACAATGGCATGAGCACTTCCCTCTTTCTACTGCTAATACATCTCCCTATACAACCAAGCATTCTGCTAGCATTTCCTGCTGCTCTATTACATTGTCTGCCTACCTTTAAGTCATCAGAAATAATCATCCCTAAATCCCTTTCCTCAGATGTTGAGGTTAGGACTCTATCAAATATTCTGTACTCTGCCTTTGGGTTTTTACGTCCAAGATGCATTATCTTGCACTTATCCACATTAAATGTCAGTTGCCACAACTCTGACCATTTTTCTAGTTTACCTAAATCATTAGCCATTTGGCTTATCCCTCCTGGAACATCAACCCTGTTACATATCTTAGTATCATCCGCAAAAAGACACACCTTACCATCAAGACCTTCTGCAATATCACTAATAAAAATATTAAAGAGAATGGGTCCAAGTACAGATCCCTGAGGTACCCCACTGGTGACAAGCCCAAGCTTCGAATATACTCCATTGACTACAACCCTCTGTTGCCTGTCACTCAGCCACTGCCTTACCCATTCAACAATATTGGAATCCAATCTCAAAGATTGTAGTTTATTGATACGCCTTCTATGTGCAACAGTGTCAAAAGCCTTACTGAAATCTAGGTAAGCAATGTCTACTGCACCACCCTGATCTATAATTTTAGTTACCCAATCAAAAAAATCAATAAGATTAGTTTGGCATGATCTCCCTGAAGTAAACCCATGTTGTCTCTGATCTTGAAATCCATGTGTTTTTAGATGTTCAACAATCCTATCCTTTAACATGGTTTCCATCACTTTCCCCACTACTGAAGTAAGGCTTACTGGCCTATAGTTGCCCGACTCCTCCCTATTACCTTTCTTGTGAATGGGCACAACATTCGCTAACTTCCAATCTTCTGGGACTACTCCTGTTATCAATGATTGGTTAAATAAATCTGTTAATGGTTTTGCTAGTACACCACTAAGCTCTTTTAATAGCTTTGGGTGTATTCCATCAGGTCCCATTGACTTATTTGTCTTTACTTTTGACAGTTGAAATAGAACCTCTTCCTCTGTAAACTCACGTGTAATAAATGACTAATTTATCCTTTTTCTTAACTGAGGTCCCTTTCCTTCATTTTCATCTGTAAATACCGAACAATAATGATAATATATGATCATATACTGTAACTAAATTCCTATTATTATCTTGCCTAGGTGAGGTGTTTTTAAATAAAACTATTACAATCTCTAAGATTTGAAATCATTGTTTAGTAAATAAGCGAGTGCGCTGGATCGTCTATTTTCTATGTTGTATATATTGGCCCCAGCAGCACCCTATAATGTATGCATGTTCAGGTGAGTGCAGCCCTCTTGGTTTCATTTTTACATATATACTTTGGGCATTGATAATTATATTTTGTAATTTTTTTTCCAAGTTTGAGTTGTCGGGCAGTCCCCCTGCAAGCAGTGCTTTTCGGTCTTGTGATCGTAGTGTAATTGTGATCACATGGCCCAGAAGGGCCCTATTTGCTTCAGGGGTTGTCCGCCTTAACAACGTCAAAGCAATCCTTTTTCAGGACTGCATATTATGCCCTAAGGCATTAACAGGTTAATATAAGATAGGTACCTAATGTTACAAATTATACAGAATACATTGCAACAAATTGTGTGTAACACTTTAATAATATGTCCAGATTTAAAGCACACACTATCTTTCTTAGCTAAGGGTTTATTTAGAGGTGTTTTTTCCATTTAAAGCAGTAGTTCCCAACCCAGTCCTCACGTACCCCCTAACAGTCCAGGATATAGGGATTACCCAATTGTGTCTAAGGTTTTTTTTTTAGAAAGAAATAAAAAAAAAACACTCTAGACCAGGGCTTCCCAAAGTTTTATGGGCCGAGACCCATTTTTGAAAACTGTAATTTTTTGAGACCCACTTGCTTCTAATGCATATTTTAAAAATGAACACCATGGCATTCCGCTTAGAAGCACACAATTGGCACACCATGGCAATCATCTTTAGAGACATACAATTGGTACACCATCGCAATCAGCTTTAGATGCATACAAATGGCAGACCATAGCAGTCAGTTTTAGGGGAATAACA
Organism: Pelobates fuscus; assembly: GCF_036172605.1. Taxonomy (NCBI): domain Eukaryota; kingdom Metazoa; phylum Chordata; class Amphibia; order Anura; family Pelobatidae; genus Pelobates; species Pelobates fuscus. Next base: position 367,235,976 of record NC_086319.1, on the reverse strand, counting down.
TTGGCACATCATGGCAATCACTTCTAGATGTATAAACTTGGCACATCATGGCAATCAGCTTTAGAGGCATAAAATTGGCACACCATGGCAAACAGTCTTAGATGCACACAATTGGCACACTATGGCAATCTGTTTTAAAAGCATACAATTGGCATACCATGGCAAACAGTCTTAGATGCACAAAATTGGCACACTATGGCAATCCGTTTTAAAAGCATACAATTGGCACACCATGGCAAACAGTCTTAGATGCATAACGTTGGCACATAGCAGCCATGAGCGGTGGGTGGGGACCCTTAATAAAAAAAATAATGTTCCCCCAGGTCCCCATCCATCAGCAGCAGTTGGGGACCCTTATTAATTAAAGGGGGGACCTAATGTTCTCCCTGGTCTCCACCCATGAGTCGCGGATGGGGACCCTAATTAAATAAATAATGGGGAGGACTTAATGTCCACTCCAGGTCCCGACTCATGAGCGGTGGGTGGGGACCCTTACGAATTAAAGGAGGGACCAGCGGGTGGGGACAAATAATAACGTGACTAGGGGTCCCCCTAGTCACTCCCCCAACAATAAAAATACACTACCTACCCCCCTCACCCTAATAATATTGAGGGCGGGCAATAAACTAACCTGTAAAATAAAATGTCATACTTACAATTAGATGTCTTCTTTCTTGTTTTCTTTTCTTTCTTTAGCCCCCCAAAAATGCCAAATAAAAATCCATAATACTCGTCGCAACTGTTAAAATGAAAAAAACCTGAACGCTGCAAAAAAATAAAATAAAAAAATGACAGGAAAAATAATCCATCTTCACCCATGGAGGGCTCTGCGCAGAATGAGCTCTGCAGGGCGGGGGAAGCCTTATATAGACTACCCACGCCTTACAATTTGATTTAGAGCACTCTGATTAGTTGATTCCAAGCCAACCAATCAGAGTGACAGGTAAATGGGGATTTGATTAGAGGAAGCTAGAATCTATTATTGAGGCAGTTCTGAAGACATTGACCTTAGAGGAATCCTCGGTTCAAAAACCTTTATGCAGTAAACATTTTGCTAGCCTCAAGAAGAAATTGCTTTTCCCCTTCACAAGACTATTAGGAACCTAGTTCTTGAAGAATGGCGGCAGTCGGAAAAATGGGTCTATTTCCAGGGTAAGTGGTCCAAATTATACCTATTCAAGAAATCTGACTCTGCTACTTTGATCTTAGCTCCCAAGGTGGACACGGCAGTTGTCAGGCTGCCTAAAAGACCACTTTGCCGCTATATGACTTTTGCTCTTTGAGAGAACCCATGGAGAGAAGAATTTATATATTTTCCAATGCCTATTTAGCAGCAATGGTCAGTATGCACCCAGCAGCTGCCTTAACTTTGGTTTCCAGGGCCCTTATACAGTGGCAAAGGATCTGGAAGCTAATATTAAATATGGAGTTAGTAGATACCATCTCCTCAGAGCAGTGGACGTTATTATTCTTATTCATTATTGCCTAGAGATAGAAGAAACAGGTGTTCCTCTCATTCAGACAAAAGGTCATTTGTAATGTCATCTAAAGGCACCAAAGCCATATCAAATCCATGAAGTGGTTATAGTGCCCAGAATCCACCAGCGCTTTTTAAATTAAGTTTTAAACCATTTAACCCAGTCACATGTCTGAAGCATTTGCTTGAGCAGGAGCCTCAAATGACACTCTCAGCCCATCACTGGCTGGCCATTGTGAGTATTTATGCATCAAAGTACATATATACCATATTTAAAAGGAAGCAGGAACGACACCTGGGGGACTCCTCTTAATTATTAAATCAATCGAAAACAAGACCTAAAGTGGTGTTTGTGCGCAAAGTGGCTTTTAAATGCATCAAAGCCAAGGACTTTTGATTTCTTACTTAGTAAATAAGGCATAAAATCGTCTTATACCAGGCCCGGACTGGCCATCGGGCATACCGGGCAAATGCCCGGTGGGCCGCGATGGTCGTGGGGCCGAGGCCGGCAGGGGAGATCACAGGATCTCCCCTGCCAGCGCCTGCAGGGCCAGCGCTACCCGAGCGCCGGCCCTGCTCTGTGCCTCCATGGGCCGGTGGGGAGATCAAAGATCTCTCTCACCGGCCCAGAGACACTGACAGGCGGCCGCCGGCAGGAGAGGGTGTGAGGGAGGAAGGCAGGCGAGAGGACCGGCGGAGCTCTAGCCAGCAGCTCCGCCGGGTCCTCTCGCGAGGTCTGAGCGTTGCCGCGGTAACCGCGGCAACGCTCAGATCTCGCGAGAGTGTACTATAGCCTTCAGGCTAAAGTTCACTCTCACCACTGGACCACCAGGGAAGGAAGCTGCACGGCACCCCCCCCACCCCCCAGGCAGAACGGATCCCCCTCTCCCCACAGGCAGAACACCTCCCCCCCCTCCTTCCGGGCTAAAAGGTAAGAAGGGAGGAGGGGGGATATAACTTTTTTTTTTATTATTAATAAAAAATATATATTTAAATGTAAATAAAATATACATTCACACTTACACACACAGCACACAAACACACACAGCACCCTCAAACACACACAGCGCCCTCAAACACACACAGCGCCCTCAGACACACACACACAACACCCTCAGACACACACAGCACCCAGACACACACAGCACCCCCAGACACACACACAGCACCCCCAGACACACACACAGCACCCTCAGACAAACACAGCACCTCCAGACACACACAGCACCCCCAGACACACACAGCACCCCCAGGCACACACAGCACCAGCACCCCAGACACACACAGCACCCCCAGACACACACACAACACCCCCAGACACACACACAACACCCTCAGACACACACACAACACCCTCAGACACACACAGCACCCAGACACACACAGCACCCAGACACACACACAGCACCCCCAGACACACACACAGCACCCCCAGACACACACACAGCACCCTCAGACAAACACAGCACCCAGACACACACAGCACCCCCAGACACACACAGCACCCTCAGACACACACAGCACCCTCAGACACACACAGCACCCCCAGGCACACACACAGCACCAGCACCCCCAGACACACACAGCACCCTCAGACACACACAGCACCCCCAGACACACACAGCACCCTCACACACACACAGCACCCTCAGACACACACAGCACACTCAGACACACACACAGCACCCTCAGACACACACAGCACCCAAACACACACACACATCACCCAAACACACACAGCACCCTCAGACACACACAGCACCCTCGCTCACACATATACAGCACACTCCCACACACACACATATATATATATATATATATATATATATAAAATAACCCTCAGTGAGTTAACAGACAAAGAAAATTAGAAACCTAGAATGTGACGGCACATAAAAACACCCTCACACGCAGCACCCCTCTTACATACACACACACTGCGCCCCTCACGCATACAATATGTCCAAATAAATATATATATATATATATATATATATATATATATATATACACACACACACACACTAAAGCACCCCTCACACTGCACCACTACACACATTACGTTCCAGATACACGCTAGATCCCTTACCCTATATGCACTCAGGGGCGGACTGACAGGTCGGGCAGATCGGTCATGGACCGAGGGCCGAGTCAGTCAGGGGGCCCGGCAGCACAGCCATGCTTCTGCTGTGGAAATCAGAGATCTCCACAGCAGAAGGAAGTTGTGCAAAAAAAAGTGCAGTAAGAAGGTTGCAGGGGCCCATAATGACTCGAAGGGCCCCTGCAACCCATCAATCCCCCCACTCCACTCAGTGAGAGACCTGGCAGCATTATACCAGCTCTCACTGCCAGGTCTCCTCTCTCTCTCCCTGCAGCACTCAGTGCTCCGCGTGAGGATTGGAGGCGGGCAGGAAGTGACATCACACCCCCTGCTTCCCTCTCACACGGAGCGCACTGACAGCGTGGATGGAGGGTGAGAAGGAGCCTGTCTGCCCCACTGCTGATGGAAGAAGATGGAGGGAGAAAACATCAGATTGTACAGGTAAGCAGGCACCTCTATACACATACACTGCCCACCCATATACACACACTGCCCACCCATATATACACACTGCCCCCCCATATATACACTGCCCACCCATATACATACACTGCCCACCCATATACACACACTGCCCCCCCATATATGCACTGCCCACCCATATACATACACTGCCCACCCATATGCATACACTGCCCACCCATATATACACACTGCCCCCATATACATACACTGCCCACCCATATACACACACTGACCCCCATATATACACACTGCCCCCCATATACACACTGCCCCCCATATATACACATACTGCCCACCCATATACATACACTGCCCACCCATATACATACACTGCCCACCCATATATACACACTGCCCACCCATATACATACACTGCCCACCCATATACACACACTGCCCCTCCATATATACACACTGCCCCCCATATACACACTGCCCCCCATATATACACATACTGCCCACCCATATACATACACTGTCCACCCATATACATACACTGCCCACCCATATATACACACTGCCCCCCATATATACACACTGCCCCCCATATATCCACTGCCCACCCATATATACACACTGCCACCCATATACACCTACTGCCCACCCATATATACACACTGCCCACCCATATACATACACTGCCCACCCATATATACATACTGCCCACCCATATACATACACTGCCCACCCATATGCATACACTGCCCACCGATATACATACACTGCCCCCCATATACACATACTGCCCACCCATAAACATAGACTGCCCACCCATATACACACACTGCCCACCCATATACACACACTTCCTACCCATATATACACACTGCCCACCCATATATACACTGCCCCCATATATACACTGCCCCCATATATACACACTGCCCCCCATATATACACACACTGCCCACCCATATATACACACTGTGCACCCATATATACACACTGCCCACGTATATACATAAACTGCCCACCCATATACACACACTGGCCACCCATATATACACACTGCCCACCCATACACATACACTTCCTACCCATATATACACACTGCCCACCCATATATACACACTACCCCCCATATATATACTGCCCACCCATATACATACACTGCCCACCCATATACACACACTGCCCCCCATATATACACTGCCCACCCATATACATACACTGCCCACCCATATACACACACTGCCCACCCATATACACATAATGCCCACCCATATACATATACTGCCCACCCGTAAACATACACTGCCCCCCATATACACACACTGCCCCCCATAGATACACACTGCCCACCAATATATACACACTGCCCCATATATACACTGCCCACCCATATACATACACTGCCCACCCATATATACACACTGCCCCCATATATACACACTGCCCCCATATATACACTGCCCACCCATATACATACACTGCCCACCCATATACATACACTGCCCACCTATATACGTACATTACCCCCCATATACACATACTGCCCACCCATAAACATACACTGCTCACCCATATAAACACACTGCCTACCCATATATACACACTGCCCACCCATATACACACACTTCCTACCCATATATACACACTGCCCACCCATATATACACTGCACCCCATATATACACTGCACCCCATATATACACTGCCCCCCATATATACACTGTCCCCCATATATACACACACTGCCCACCCATATATATACACTAGCCACCCATATATACACACTGCCCACCCATATACATACACTGCCCACGCATATACACACACTGCCCACCCATATATACACACTGCCCACCCATATACATACACTTCCTACCCATATATACACACTGACCACCCATATATACACACTGCCCCCATATATACACTGCCCACCCATATACATACACTGTCCCCATATACACTCCCCCCATATACATACACTGCCCACCCATATACATACACTGCCCCCCCATATATACACTGCCCACCCATATACATACACTGCCCACCCATATGCACACACTGCCCACCAATATACATACACTGCCCACCCATATACACCTACTGCTTACCCTTATACATACACTGCCCACCCATATACACATACTACCCACCCATATACACATACTGCCCACCCATATACATATACTGCCCACCCATAAACATACACTGCCCACCCATAAACATACACTGCCCACCCATATACACACACTGCCCACCCATATATACACACTGCCCACCCATATATACACACTGCCCACCCATATATACACTGCCCACCCATATACATACACTGCCCACCCATATATATACACACTGCCCCCCATATATACACTGCCCACCCATATATACACACTGCCCCCATATATACACTGCCCACCCATATACATACACTGCCCACCCATATACACCTACTACCCACCCATATATACACACTGCCCACCCATATACATACAAAGCCTACCCATATACATACACTGCCCACCTATATACATACACTGCCCCCCATATACACATACTGCCCACCCATATACATACACTGCCCACCCATAAACACACACTTCCTACCCATATATACACACTGCCCACCCATATACATACACTTCCCCATATATACACTGCCCCCCATATATACACTGCCCCCATATATACACACACTGCCCACCCATATATATACACTGCCCACCCATATATACACACTGCCCACCCATATACATACACTGCCCACCCATATGCACACACTGCCCACCCATATATACACACTGCCCACCCATATATACACACTGCCCACCCATATATACACTGCCCACCCATGTACATACACTGCCCACCCATATACACACACTGCCCCATATACATACACTTACCCCATATACATACACTGACCACCCATAAACATACACTGCCCACCCATATACACACACTACCCACCCATATACACCTACTGCCCACCCATATACACCTACTGCCCACCCATATACATATACTGCCCACCCATATACACACACTGCCCACCTATATACATACACTGCCCACCCATATACACATACTGCCCACCCATATACACACACTGCCCACCCATATACACACACTGCCCACCCATATATACACACTGCCCACCCATATACATACACTGCCCCTGATATATACACTACCCCCCAATATATACACTGCCCCGAATATATATATACACCTCCCACCAGGGGGCACAGGGCTGGGATAGGTGAAAGAGGGCACTGGGGCTGAGATGGATTAAGGGGGCACTGGGGTGGGTGAAGGGGGGCACAGGGGCTGGGATGGGTGAATGGGGGGAACAGGGCCTGGGAAAGGTGAAGGGGGGCACTGGGGATGGGTGAAGGGGGGCACTGGGGCTGGGATGGTGAGGGGGGCACAGGGCTGGGATGGGTGAAGGGGGCACAGAGCTGGGATGGGTGGGGGGCACTGGGGCTGAGTTGGGTGAAAGGTGGCACTGGGGCTGAGATGGGTGAAGGGGGCACTGGGGCTGAGATGGGTGAAGGGGGCACTGGGGTGGGTTAAGGGGGTACAGGTGCTGGGATGGGTGAAGGGGGCACAGGGCTGGGATAGGTGAAAGGGGGCACTGGGGCTGAGATGGGTGAAGGGGGAGCAGGGCTGGGATTGGTGAAGGGGGGCACTGGGGCTGGGATGGGTGAAGGGGGGCACAGGGCCTGGGATAGGTGAAGGGGGCACTGGGGCTGGGTGAAGGGGGGCACTGGGGCTGGGATGGGTGAAGGGGGGCACAGGGCCTGAGATAGGTGAAGGGGGCACTGGGGCTGGGTGAAGGGGGGCACATGGTTTGGGTGGGTGAAGGGGCTGGGCTGGGTAAGGGGGGGATATTAGCTTAAAAAAAAGTAATATTTACTTACCTGCTGTCTGCCAGGGTTCAGCAGATTCTGCAGGACAGGAAGTGATGTAACTTCCCCTCTTTCGGCCCCGCCTCTTCCACTCACACGGAGCTCCGCAGACATTGAGGAAACCTGGCAGGAGCAGCAGGAGCAGCAGGATCAGCAGGATCAGCAGGATCAGCAGGATCACTGCCAGGTCTCAGAAGGTGGGGGTGGAGGGGTGGCTGAGGGGGGAAACAGAAAGAGATAGGTTGCAAGAGCAACCTATCCATAGAATATGTGCAACTCTGTTTGTTTCTGGCTGGGGAGATCTGTGATCTGATCTCCCCAGCCAAAGCATGTTTATGCAGCCAGCCGGGCCCCTGACTGCCTCGGGCCCTCCGTCCATGACCGATCTGCCCGAGTGGTCAGTCCGCCCCTGCCTCCCACCCATATATATACACTGCCCACCCATATATACACACTGCCCTCCCATATATACACACTGCCCCCCCATATATACACACTGCCCCCCCATATATACACTGCCCACCCATATACATACACTGCCCACTCATATACATACACTGCCCCCATACACTGCCCACCCAAATACATACACTGCCCACCCATATGCGCCTACTGCCCACCCATATACACACACTGCCCACCCATATACACACACTGCCCACCCATATACATACACTGCCCCCCAAATATACACTGCCCCCATATATACACGCGCTGCCCCCATATATACACACACTGCCCACCCATATATACACACTGCCCACCTATATACATACACTGCCCACCCATATACATACACTGCCCACCCATATATACACACTTCCTATCCATATATGCACACTACCCACCCATATATACGCACTGCCCCCCATATATACACACTGCCCCCATATATACACTGCCCACCCATATACACACACTGCCCCCAATATACATACACTGCCCACCCATATACATACACTGCCCACCCATATACACCAACTGCCCACCCATATACACCAACTGCCCACCCATATACACCTACTGCCCACCCATATACACCTACTGCCCACCCATATACACATACTGCCCACCCATATACACACACTGCCCACCCATATACACACACTGCCCACCCATATATACACACTGCCCACCCATATACATACACTGCCCCTGATATATACACTACCCCCCAATATATACACTGCCCCGAATATATATATACACCTCCCACCTATATATATACACTGCCCACCCATATATACACACTGCCCTCCCATATATACACACTGCACCCCCATATATACACTGCCCACCCATATATACACTGCCCACCCATATATACACTGCCCACCCATATACATACACTGCCCACTCATATACATACACTGCCCCCATACACTGCCCACCCAAATACATACACTGCCCACCCATATGCACCTACTGCCCACCCATATACACACACTGCCCACCCATATACATACACTGCCCCCCAAATATACACTGCCCCCCATATATACACGCGCTGCCCCCATATATACACACACTGCCCACCCATATATACACACTGCCCACCTATATACATACACTGCCCACCCATATACATACACTGCCCACCCATATATACACACTTCCTATCCATATATGCACACTACCCACCCATATATACACACTTCCCCCATATATACACTGCCCACCCATATACACACACTGCCCCCCATATACATACACTGCCCACCCATATACATACACTGCCCACCCATATACACCTACTGCCCACCCATATACACCTACTGCTTACCCATATACATACACTGCCCACCCATATACACACACTGCCCACCCATATACACACACTGCCCACCCATATATACACTGCCCGCCCATATACATACACTGCATACACCTACTGCCCACCCATATACACCTACTGCCCACCCATATATACACAGCCCACCCATATACATACACTGCCCACCCATTTACACACACTGCCCACCTATATATATATATATATATATATATATATATATACACAAACACTGCCCACCCATATATACACACACTGCATACACTGCCCACCCATATACACACATACACTGGTCACCCATACATACACTGTGCACCCCACACACACACATTGCCCCCCATACACATACACACAGGTCCCCACACATATACTGCCCCCCCACACACCATACACATACACACATTTTCCCACACACACACTGCTCCCCATACTCACATTGCCCCCACACACACTGCCCTCCCCACACACACATTGCCCAACACACACATACACTGCCCCCACACACACACCATACACATACACACATTGCCCCACACACACATACACTGCCAACACACACACATTGCCCCACACACCCTACACATTCACTCACTGCACCCTCCCCCTCACACACACACTGAACCTGTCACGACTAGTAATGTGGTCCAGCACGCAGAAACTATGTAAACATATACATAAGTAAGAAAAGGAAAATAATAGGATAGAGCGTAAACCGGACCTTAGAATGGCCGGACTAATACGCTAGAGACAGAGAATGGTCAAAGGGAAAGCCGAGGTCAAGGAAGCCAGAAAATACTCAATACCGATTAAACAAGCCAAGTCAGGGAAACCAGAGATCAGAATAACCAGGGAAACGCCAAGGATCAGGATACCAGGAAATCAGAAACACGAGAATAGCACTTTCAGGAAACCAGGAAACTGAAACCACGACATGGCAAAGTAATGGGGAAAGCTAGGGGTTTAAATACCCCTCTCTAGGCTATGATTGGTCAGAGGGCGACCTCTGACCCCAAAACGTGCGTGTGCGTTGACGTCGTGACGTCACGCACACGTTGGTATAATTCTCGGGGGCGGGGCTAGCAATAGACGCGACCACGCGGTCGGCGCCATCTTGGATCTGGGCGCGATGCCCGGAAGAACTACGTGCGCGGTTCCCGGCTCGCCGACGAGCAGGTAAGCTCGTGTAGTCGGAGCGGTCGTGCCGGTCGGGCACGACCGTGAGGCTCGGCGGGCCGGTGACCGCAACAGTACCCCCCACTCGAAGACCGCGCACCGGGCGGGAAGGACCCGGCTTAAGAGGAAAGCGGTTGTGAAATGACCGGATAAGACGGGGCGCATGGACCCGGTCAGCAGGAACCCAACAACGTTCCTCGGGACCATAACCCTTCCAGTCAACGAGATAGGACAAGACACCTCTGGATAATTTGGAGTCCATGATAGAATGGACTTCGTATTCTTCTTGATCACCCACTACCAAGGGCGGAGGAGGAGTGGATACCCTGGTGTAGCGATTGCAAGTAAGGGGCTTGAGTAGAGACACATGGAAAGTATTCGCTATTCTCATATGAGCCGGTAGTGCCAAAGAATAGGTCACTGGATTAATACGTTGGGTAACTCGAAAGGGACCAATGTACCGAGGGGCAAATTTCATGGATGGGACCTTAAGCTTGATATGTCTTGTGGAGAGCCACACCCTGTCACCTGGAAGATAGACAGGATTAGCGCCCCGTTTCTTGTCAGCTTGGACCTTTGCTCGGAATGAGGCTTTTTGCAGAGCTGAATGGACGGAATCCCAGGTATCATGAATCGATTCTAAACGGGTGTTCAAAGCGGGGATTTCTGTGTCTGAGAATGCAGAAGGTAAAACAGCGGGGTGATAACCCTGATTAACAAAGAATGGACTGTGATTAGAAGATTCATGAGTGGCGTTGTTTCTGGCGAACTCAGCCATGGGTAAGAGCTCATACCAGTTAGATTGATTGGCATTTATAAAGCAACGTAAATAGGCTTCTAAAGACTGATTCGCCCTCTCTGCTGCTCCATTTGTTTGAGGGTGATATGCTGACGAAAAGGAGAGTTCGACGCCCAATTGTTTGCAAAAGGAACGCCAAAACCTAGAAACAAACTGGGTACCTCTGTCAGATACTATGTTTTTGGGTACACCGTGCAACCGAAAGATCTCTCTCAAGAATATTTGAACAAGATCTTGAGCAGATGGTAATTTCTTAAGTGGGACGAAATGTGCCATCTTCGTGAATCTATCAATAACCATAAGGACTGTATTAAACCCGTTTGAACTGGGTAGATCCACAATGAAATCCATGGCCAAGTGGGTCCATGGAGCACTAGGTATGGGCAGTGGTTGATACAGTCCAGGAGGTGACCTAGGAGGAACTTTAGAAACTGCACATATTTGACATGCCCCAACATAATCTTTGATATCGTTTCTAAGAGCAGGCCACCAAAATCTCCTGGAGACGGCTGAGAGAGTTTTATGGACTCCAGGATGGCCCGCTGTGAGGTTGTCATGGAACAAATCTAGTACCTTCTTTCGAAACTGAGGTGACACATACAGTTTGTCCGGAGGTTTTCCCACAGGTGCCTGAGTTTGATCTGCTATTATGGCACAGAAGAGTGGAGAAGACACTTCGGAAACAGTAGTGGCAATGAGGCATTCAGGAGGTACAATAGGATATATCTCCTGTTCTGGTACTTCATCTGTCTCAAACTGCCGAGAAAGTGCATCTGCCTTGGTGTTTTTAGTACCAGGCCTGTACGTAATTACGAAATTGAATCGGGAGAGGAACAATGACCACCTAGCCTGACGAGAGGACAGTCTCTTAGCGTCCCCAATATAAGCCAAATTCTTATGATCAGTAAAGATCAAAAGTGGCTCTTTGGAACCTTCCAAGAGATGCCTCCATTCCTTAAGGGCAAGTACAATGGCCAAAAGTTCCCTATTCCCTATGTCGTAATTCCTCTCTGCAGGTGTGAGTTTGTGAGAGTAAAATCCACAGGGATGTAAAGGCGTATCAGGACTTTCTCTTTGAGACAGAATGGCTCCAACTCCTGTCTCTGATGCATCCACCTCTAGGATAAATGGTTTGGATGGATCAGGATGGGTCAGGACAGGTGCTGAGGAAAATAAAAATTTTAATTGTTCAAATGCCTCTCTTGCTTCTTTGGGCCAAGATATACAATTTGTTCCTTTTTTTGTTAAATTGGTTATAGGGGAAATCACGGAGGAAAATCCCCTTATGAATTTGCGGTAGTAATTTGCAAAACCTATAAAGCGTTGAGTAGCTTTAAGGCCCTTGGGTAATGGCCACTGTAAGACTGCCTCCAGTTTGCGAGGATCCATCTGGAAACCAGACGGAGATATAACGTATCCAAGGAATTGTATCTCCGTTTGGTCAAACTGGCATTTCTCCAGTTTACAGTAAAGGCCGTTTTGTAACAGGGTTTTCAGTACAATTCTCACATGTTCGTGATGTGTCTCTAGGTCTGGGGAATAGATGAGAATGTCGTCCAAATACACTAGAACGAACATGTGAAGGTACTCTCTTAGGACATCGTTAATAAAATCCTGGAATACCGCTGGAGCGTTACATAATCCAAACGGCATAACCAGGTATTCGTAATGTCCCATTCTGGTGTTAAATGCGGTCTTCCATTCGTGACCGTCCTTAATCCTGACTAGATTGTATGCACTTCGGAGATCGAGCTTGGTAAAGACTCGAGCTCCCTTCAATCTGTCAAATAGCTCTGATATAAGGGGAATAGGGTAGGCGTTTTTAATGGTAATCCTATTCAAACCCCTATAATCAATACAAGGGCGTAGGTCTCCTTCTTTTTTAGAGACAAAGAAGAATCCAGCCCCGGCTGGTGAGGAGGACCTACGGATATGACCCTTTCTGAGAGCCTCCTTAATGTATTCCTCTAAACAAAGATTTTCCTGGGGGGACAAGGCATAGATTCCTCCCTTGGGAGGCATAGTCCCTGGTAATAAGTTTATAGTACAGTCATAAGGTCTATGAGGAGGTAACCCTTCTGACTGGACCTTGTTAAATACCTCTTTCAAATCCATATACTGTTGTGGAATTTGTGTGGTCAAGGGAGGTGTAACAGGAACATTAATGGTGCCAATAGGTTGTGGGATTTGCTTAAAGCAGACACCTTTGCATCTCTCACCCCAACTCACAATCTCTCCTTCAATCCAATCCAAACGTGGATTGTGTTTAAGGAGCCAAGGGAAACCGAGTATTATCGGAACTGTAGGTGAAGATATAATTTGAAAGGTCATTTCTTCAGAATGGAGAATACCCACTGAAACAGTGATTGGCAGAGTTTTGTGTGTGATGAAAGGCTGGGTAAGAGGCCTTCCATCAATGGCCACGACTGCTATAGGTTTCTCTTTATGTCTTAAGGGCAGGAGATGTTTTGCAGAGAATTCTTTGTCTAGGAAATTCTCCGCTGCCCCAGAGTCAATCATAGCCTCACATTGAACAGTAGTGTTCTCGAAAGATAAGGTTACTTTGATAAGGAAACGGTTCTTAGTCAATTTAGGGGACATATACATCACACCTAAGGTCGGTCCCCGTACGTGCCTTAGGTGTGCAAGTTTTCCGGCCGAACCGGGCATGATGACCTTAGATGCCCCTTCTTGCCACAATACATACATAACCCCTCGTTACGTCTGTGTTGTCTCTCTGCCTCAGTGAGTTTAGCACTACCCAATTGCATGGGTTCAGGTTCTGGAAGAGGCGTTTGGCTACTCACCACTGGGTTAGAGAAACGAGGAGCTATGGACAAATTAGAGCGTCTGTTACGTTGTTTGTTTTTCTCTCTCTCTCTGAGCCGGTTGTCAATGTCTATCATGTAGGCAATAAACTCGTTAAGATTAACCGGAAGGTCTCTAGCTGCAGTCTCATCTTGTATATTCTCAGCTAAACCTTCAGAGAAAGCAGCCACCAGACCGCTATTGGTCCAATCAACCTCAGACGCTAATGTCCTGAACTCTATAGCATAATCGGCTACAGAACGACTGCCTTGCTTGATTCGCATAAGGGCTTTGGCAGCGTTCTTCTCCCTGCCTTTAGGTTCAAATGTAGCTTTAAAGGCCGTAAGAAAAGTATTGTAATCACGGGCTACTGCGTCACCACTTTCCCATAAGGGGTTAGCCCAGGTCAAAGCTTTTCCAGTTAATTGGTTCATCAGATAGCCTATTTTTGATCTATCTGTTGGGAATGAACCTGGGGAGGCCTCAAAGTGGTATTCAATTTGGTTTAAAAAACCTCTGAATCACCTCCATAGCGAGGGGGGCGGTGACAAGGTTATGGACGGTGGTTTATGTGGTACGGGAACCACTACAGGTGGCGGAACCACAGGTGGTACCGGAGGGACCTCTAAATAGGCAGTCCTCTGGAGCAAGGTCTGAAATGCCTGGGCAAATTGGTCTAACCTGTGGTCCATATCCTCCACCCTACTCTCACATGCGATCATATGCTTGCATAGTTCTGCAGGATCCATGGCCATGTCGTAATGTCACGACTAGTAATGTGGTCCAGCACGCAGAAACTATGTAAACATATACATAAGTAAGAAAAGGAAAATAATAGGATAGAGCGTAAACCGGACCTTAGAATGGCCGGACTAATACGCTAGAGACAGAGAATGGTCAAAGGGAAAGCCGAGGTCAAGGAAGCCAGAAAATACTCAATACCGATTAAACAAGCCAAGTCAGGGAAACCAGAGATCAGAATAACCAGGGAAACGCCAAGGATCAGGATACCAGGAAATCAGAAACACGAGAATAGCACTTTCAGGAAACCAGGAAACTGAAACCACGACATGGCAAAGTAATGGGGAAAGCTAGGGGTTTAAATACCCCTCTCTAGGCTATGATTGGTCAGAGGGCGACCTCTGACCCCAAAACGTGCGTGTGCGTTGACGTCGTGACGTCACGCACACGTTGGTATAATTCTCGGGGGCGGGGCTAGCAATAGACGCGACCACGCGGTCGGCGCCATCTTGGATCTGGGCGCGATGCCCGGAAGAACTACGTGCGCGGTTCCCGGCTCGCCGACGAGCAGGTAAGCTCGTGTAGTCGGAGCGGTCGTGCCGGTCGGGCACGACCGTGAGGCTCGGCGGGCCGGTGACCGCAACAGAACCTTTCACACATACTGCACCAATCACACACACCACTGCTCCTATGCCCTACTACAGCCTCATATCCCAGCAGACCCCAGGTAAGTTGTCAAACTGTTCTTAAACAGTTTAACCCCTACAGCCCAGCAGGTGGGGGGGAACCTAATGACCCTATTGTGCCAGGAAAACGAGTTTGTTTTCCTGGCACTATACTGCTCCTTTAATATTTTGTCTTCGTAGGGCCCTGGATCTAATTTTGTCCGGGGGCCCAGAAGGCTGTCGATCCATCCCTGTATGCACTCTTAATCCTCTACACACACACACACACACACACACAATCTCCTATACACACTCTGGGTCCTTTACACAGTAGATCTCCTACACACACACTACATTCCTTGTCAGCAAACACATACAACATTCTCTAAACACACCCTCTCTACAACCCCTACACACACTACGTCACCTATACACACACACTACAGCCCGTATGCACACACTCGCTACATCCCCTATAACACTATGCTCCCTATACACACACTCTCTACAGCCCCTAGCCACACATATTACACCACAAACACAAATGAAATTGACCTATTTGCACAATACCACACCACACTCTACACACACGCTATCCCACAAGCAGGCTCCATACACATGCACCATACACTTTCCTGGCCCTTTTGTCCTCTGGTATCCCACTTGTGGAGACACCAGAGACAATTTAAAAGCAAACTCAGCGCAAGCATGTTATTAAATTTGCTTGCGCTGCGCAGAACAAATTCAGGGCCTTTTTCTAATGCCAGAGCTCTTCAGCGGGGCTCTGCGCATTGAACTAACATGCTCACTTTGAGAGGGGCTGTGCTTGTCATTAGTGATGACAAAACACACCCTCTCTGGCCCCGCCCCCTTCTTAGGGGGCCGCTCTGATTGAAAAAATGCCCGGGCCTAATTTTTTTCCCAGTCCGGCCCTGTCTTATATTTACATATTATTAATGTTCCCAACAATGTATAATAGGGTTTCAGTCATTGTATTCTATGTTCTTTCTCTAACCATAAGTCTATCCCTTTCTTTTCTTTTTTAAAACAGATATTAAGAAATAAAGATGGAAGTCGACAGCAATGTGGTGACTCAAGATTACAGAATGCTCCATGGAAAATCTCTGGCACTAAACTGGAGAATTAATTAAAAATACAAATATGTCCTGAAAGAGAAATTAAATTAATGAAAATAAAATGTTATATTGTCATTGTTTGGCCATCATTTTTTCCCAGTTTTGTAATAACAAATATTGAAAAAATAGTTCCTTCTGTAAAGAGAGCTTGAAATTCAGAAACCAACATATTTTTGCTTAAGGATGAGCTAAATGAAAAGGTATGTCAGGTGTTAGAAAACTGAAATAATCTTTCACATTTAAAAAAAAAAAACTCCAGACAAGGAAGATGCAGTGCTTAAGAAAATCTCAAGCTCAACAGGTTTTTTACCTACTCCAAATTTAGCTAGTTTGCTTAATCCCAATCAATTCTGCAGCAATAACAAACAGAAATGTGTTAAAATGGCAGGGATAAAAAAATAAATAAACATTCTCTGTAGGTAATAGGACCTTCTGCACTCTGGCTGTTGTTGACTACATCTCCCATGATGCTTTGCCACCATTATGGCTGTAATAGCATTACATATTGCTGCACCATATCTGAAAGGTAAAAAGACAAATGAGTGTTACTCTCTCTCAAGGCCTCCTATCATTAAATACATCCAAAAAATAACATAGTTCACAAATGAGCACTCTCAGCCACACTGTGGGTACCTAATTCCTAGTTTCTAAAATGGGGTCATTTGACGTGAATCATTCCAAGCAGCATCACATACATGAAGTTGTAATGGCCACTAAATTCACCAAAGCCATATCAAATCCATGAAGTGGTTATAGTGCCCAGAATCCACCAGCGCTTTTTACAATATGTTTTAAACCATTTGACCCAGTCACATGTCTGAAGCTTTTGCGTTGTTTGACCATCATTTTTTTCTCAATTTTGTAAAAAGAAATATATATATATATAGGTATTTATTACATTATAACCCGGTTTGTTTGTTGTATCAATATTTTACTTATCTCATATTGATTGTTCATTTTATTGTAAAATGTTAAATCTTTCAATAAAAACTATTGGAAAATAAATCTTGGGGAAAAAAAATCCTTCTGTAAAGGGAGCTGGAAATTCAGAAACCAACTCAATGAAAAGATATGTCAGGTGTCAGAAATTTGAAAAAGACCACTCCACACATTTAGCTTAATGAAGATGTAGTGCTTCAGAAAATCACAAGTTCAGCCCCAAGTTCTGACCTATTTCAAATTTAGTTAGTTTGCTTAACCCCTTAAGTCCGGAGGACGTAATATTACGTCCTGCAGGAACCGGCTCTAAACGCCGGCGGGCGTAATATTACGTCCTCGCTTTTATTGCCGCCCACGTGGCCGGCGGTATTCTCCCGCTGCAGATCGCGGTCGGGGGGGGATGCCTGGCCCCCCAGGCAACCCCCCCTGTGGCCGGTGACCGCGATCTGCAGTCTCTGATCGCAGTGACAGGCTGTCACTGCGACCAGTATTAAGCATGTGTCAGCCGATTTCAAATCGGCTGACACATGCGGCCGGCGGCGTTCCCCTTCTGCAGATCGCGGTCGGGGGACTTACCTGGCCCCCCAGGCAGTCCCCCTGGGGTCAGTGACCGCGATCTGCTAAGTCTGAGATCGCAGTGACAGGCTGTCACTGCGATCTCAGAGCTCTCTGATCGCAGTGACAGCCTGTCACTGCGATCAGTGTTACATGTGTCAGCCTATTGGCTGACACATGTAACTGGCACAGTGATCCCCCTGCAGATTGGAAGGGGGGAGTGCTTGTACCACCCAGGCACTCCCCCCTGTGGTCAATTACCCAATCTGCAGGAGGTGATCACAGTGACAGGCAGTCACTGTGATCACTGATCCTGTGTGTCAGCCAGTGATGTGAAATCACTGGCTGACACTGTCATTGCCCCCCTGTCCTAAAATAAAATAAAATATTAGTTAAAAAAATTACAGTTACAAATAAGATATACTTAGATCATATATATTATATATATATGATCTAAGTATATATATATATATATATATATACACATACACACACACACACATTTACACATACACGACGTGTATTTAAATATTAATATATATATAAATATATATATTAATATCAAATTACACGTAGACTGATACTGATCAAATATATATATAATTATTGTTATATATATATTTATATATAATATAAAAAAATATGTAAATACGTAAAAAAATAAAATTAAAAAAATATTTAAAAATAAATAATTAAAAAATATATAGATGTGTTATTTCGTTCTAACTGTATTGTGATATTAATATATATATTTATATCAAAATACACGTAGAACAAAATAATATATATATCATAATATATATATATCTATATACATAAATATATACGTATATATCACTATATATATACCTATATATAAATAAAAATATTAAAAAAAAATTATATATATATATACGTATATATACACATATGTATATATATACATATATTAATTCTACACATATATTTATGTAATAATTTTACATAATTAGGTATCCTAATTAATTACAATTAGCGGGACCTGCCTGACAACCCATGCCGAAAGTATAGGGAATTTAATTTGCTAGCACTATATTTAACCCTATAACTTTCCAAGACACCATAAAACCTGTACATGGGGGGTACTGTTTTACTCGGGAGACTTTGCTGAACACAGATATTAGTGTTTCAAAACAGTAAAATGTATTACAACGATGATATCGCCAGTAAAAGTGACGTTTTCTGCATTTTTCACGCACAAACAGCACTTACACGGACGATATTATTGCTGCAATACTTTTTACTGTTTTGAAATACAAATATTTGTGTTGAGCGAAGTCTCCCAAGTACAACAGTACCCCACATGTACAGGTTTTATGGTGTTTTCAAAAGTTACAGCGTCAAATATAAGGCTTGTGTTTCATTTTTTTCACATTAAAATTCGCCAGATTGCTTACGTTGCCTTTGTGACCCTATGGTAGCCCAAGAATGAAAATTACCCCTATGATGGCATACCATTTGCAATAGTAGACAACCCAAGGTATTGCAAATGGGGTTTGTCCAGACTTTTTTAGTAGCCACTTAGTCACAAACACTGGCCAAAATTGGCGTTTTTTGCATTTTTCACACACAAACAAATACTAACGCTAACTTTGGCCAGTGTTTGTGACCAAATGGCTACTAAAAAAGACTGGACATAGCCCATTTGCAATACCTTGGGTTGTCTACTATTGCAAATGGTATGCCATTATGGGTGTAAATTTAATTCCTGGGCTACTATACAGTCTCAAAGGCAACGTAACCAATCTGGCGAATTTCAATTTCAAATGTAACGTGCTATATTTGACCCTGTAACTTCCCAAAACACGATAAAACCTGTACATAGGGGGTACTGTTTTACACGTGAGACATCGCTGAATACAAATATGTGTATTGTATTGCAGTAAAAGCAAACAGTATTTTGACATCCACAGTTAAAATGTCACATAGAACAAAAAAAAATTAAAAAATTCTTTTTTTCTCCCATTTTTTTATAAATTTTTTATATTAAATTATGTTCAATACCTAAATATTTGATGTTAAATGAAAGCCCTGTTTCCCCTGAATAAAATGATATATAATAAGGGGGGTGCATTTAATATGAAAGAGGTGAATTACGGTTGGACAGACATATAGCGTAAATGCCAGGTTTTGTTTACGTTTTGTTCTGTTCACAACTTGTACATTTGGCTGCGGTGTTAAGGGGTTAATTCCAATCAATACTCCAGCAATAACAAACATAATGTTTTAAAATGGCAGGGATAAAAAAAAACAACAACATTCCCTGTAGGTAAGAGGACAGGGTAGGCAACCATCTGGTTGTTGTTGACTACATCTCCCATGATGCTTTGCCACAATTGTAGTACACAAGATGTAGTCCACAAGGTTGCCTACCCTAGTTATAGGTCTAACTTAGCTTGGGCAGGCTGTCTCACAAGAATTCAGTCATAGAATAACCACCTAACTCATTGATTCATAACAGAGCCTTTCCTTTAGCTGTGACACCAAGACAAGCTATCTTCATTTTAAGTTCAATTTTAACAGCAGTGATCTCACATTTTCTTTATTATTACTTTTTCAAATTTGCAGTTATGCCATCGCCAAACCTCCTTTAGACATTGTCTATATATCCGAGTATTTATCTCAAACAAATCTTCTTGCCTTGTGGAGCTAATATTGCACTAATTAGGGACTTGTTATTGTCTTCTCTGAAATCCAGAGCTTGTTACATGCTCAAATAAGAATCAGAGGGTGATCTTAGAGTTCTGAAAATGGAATGGGGTTCAAAGTTGTTTCTATTGTTTCCATTAGTGTAAATAATAATTCAAAATATCACATAGATGACAATCTTCATCAGTGAATCCATGAATTGGAGAGGAGGTGTGAAATAAGAAAACCTATAATCATGGACGGTGGCCTTTAGCAGAAGATGCCCTTCTGGTCTCACAGAACACACTTAATGCTTTTTTCTACCTTGGAACAACACATTTTAGCATAAAATAAGCATTATCATTATGTACATTATAGTGTGTAAACATGATTGAGCTGTGTCCATAATTTAGCTTTAAAGGTGGAACTTTTATTCATTCTCTTTGCTGAAAAGAGACACTAGAAAAACTGGGACTCTAGATTCTAACAATTCTATATATAGAAATTATATATATATATATATATATATATATATATATATATATATATATATATATATATCTTGGTTTTTTCAGATCAGGCCTTTGAACAATCAAATGACATCACAACGATGAAGTCACAGACCAACTTCATGACTTATTCATATCAGACCTTGCTTGGTATCTGAAGTGGTTGGACATAACACTGCAGATCTCAAACCAGAAAACTCAATTCATAAAAAGTGAACATAGGGATCTCCCTCTTAATTATCTGGATATCAGAGTCATTAGGTAAGTGCGAGAAGGGGTACAGTTATATAGAATATCTGGAGAATTTACACTATACTAAATCTGAAAAGGAGAGAATTTAAAAAGTCCAGAGGTGGTTGGATCATATTAGATAACCTACAGAGAAGGGATTTTTTTTTAACACTAATTGAATCAGCCAATTAGTAAGAGCAGGTTTCAGGATCATATAAGAATATAGGATATGGAACTAATTTAGAGCAATGTCTGAGGATATCAACACAATGGTAAATGGGACGGAAGAATTACAATTGATGTCCATGTCTAGAACAGAGTATTTACTGGCCATCAGCATAATCTGCTCTTATTATTAAGCTTTTACTAGAATAAATAAGGCACAAGCATATGAACTTCAGCAAATACAGTGGTTCCCAACCCAGTCCTCAAGTACCCCCTACCAGTCCAGGATTTAGGGATTACCCATTTCTGATTAAGGGGTTTTTAGAAGAAAAAAACAATTTAGACACAACAGGATAATCCCTAAATCCTGGAGTGGTAGGGGGTACTTGAGGACTTGGTTGGGAACCCCTCCTCTAATACCTAGTGAGTAGGAAAGAGATGTTTCACTGCTCTGGAGTAATGATTCCAGCTTATCTAGGCTTTGACTGACACAGGAGATACAGTCCATAGTCAAATGACTATTTTGGCATCACTGGTATAATGTGTAGGGTATCACCCTTAAGGTTACTTATTAAAGTGAGAAATGATGGGAATTAAAAAGGAATGTCAAATTTAAGGCACAAATAGCAAAATTGAAAATACTCTTCAACTAAGCTATGCTTCCAGTTTAAAGGACCACTAGAGGCACCCAGACCACTTCAGCTTAATGATGTGGTCTGGGTGCCAGGTCCATCTAGGGTTAACCTTGCCTGCTGTAAACATAGCAGTTTCAGAGGCAACAATTTTTATCTTGGTATATAACCCTGTGAGCCTCTTTCACCCACTATTGAAGGCTAGAAATGAACTCCGAGATACAGTGTGTGTGGAGTCAGCATTATTCCATGCAAAAACATGAACTAAAAGTAACCTCACTCTAGCCACTACAACTTTTGGCTTTATAATTGGCAACATTAGTTCGGTTTGGATTAGATAAAGAGTTATTATTTTAATGATATTTTTTTTCCCCAGCTCACATCATTAATTTTAGTTTAAACCAATTACCAAAGCTTTTTTCGTTGGTTGATGCAAATCTATGAAGTACCAAAGTGATACCTTTTAGAAATTAGTAATGATCACTTTAAAGAATTTTTTTATTAAATCATTGTATTGTTATGTATAAGGCTGGTACATCTGTACATAGAAGTCTGTTTGAGACATCAAATACCAGCACCATGCAAAACAATTTGTTTGTATATATTTTTCAGACCAGACTTTATTGAATCAAGGGACATCATAACGAAGAAGTCCCATACCAACTTCCAGGCTTATTCATCTCAGAACTTGCTTGGTATCTGAAGTGGTTGGACATAACATTGCAGATCTTACAAAAGAAAGCTCACTTCGTTAAAAGTGAACATAGGAAATTTATTCCTAATTAGTTGGATATAAGAGTCAGGTGAGTGCGGAAGGGGTACGGTTATATAGAATATTTGGAGTTTGTACAATCTCCTAAATCTAACAAAAGGGACAATTAACAAATGAAAAGTCCATAGGTAAATGGATCATATTAGATACCCTACAGTACAGGGATATATTTTTAACACCAATTGAATAAGCCAATTAGTAAGAACAGGTTTCAGGATAATTTAAGAATATGTTAGCAGATGAGATATGGAACAAATTTAGAGCGATTTATGAGGATATCAACACAATGGTAAATGGGACTGAATAATGACAATTGATGTCCATGTCTAGAACACATTATTTACTGGTCATCAATATAATCTGATCTGATTATTAAACTTTTATTAGAACAAATAAAACACAAATATATGACGTTCAGTAATGAGTGAAAAGGAATGTTTTACCGTCTGCTATATAGCTTTATATGCTAATGACCAGACACCAGGATAACGCCAATGGATCATGATGTAACAGTCATATATTCTATTCCGCTATGTTACAATTCCAAACAGTTACTAATAAATATGAAGAACAAACAGGAGCATTTGTAGACAAATAAAATGAAAAACATAGCAAGATAATCTAGTTGACGGTACAAACCGCTGAATAGTATTTCAGTCATTATTTAAGTAGTTACATAAAAAGTAAATTGTAGGTTGACATTTATCTTGAATGTTATTAGGAGAATGCCATAGTGGCAAAGGCACATCTTTATAGGGAAAAAAATGAGAAAAAATGACAATGTGAAAATCTTCATATTCTGACTATGGGAAAAAAAGTTAAAATCCAAGTATTTTACATTATGTACGGTCAAGTGGAGGCGATATTTATAAATGATAGTTACTCTTGATTTTGCCTTCCTCCATAGCCTATTGATGTCTCAGTAAATCAACCTTCACCAATGGTGGTCTGCATGCCAACTCACATCTTTTATTTCCAAATAACATGTACTAAACTTTTTGTTTTATTGATGATATTTCAGAGTTCTTCCAGTAACGGAGAATACTAGAGGAAGCTGCTATTAGAAGACAATTTAGGATTTTTTGGGTAGGTTTATCTATCTTACTAGAGCGGTTTTAAAATAGGAATAGTTTAGATGACAATGTAATTATGGACCCAACAATCATTTTAACTAAATTATGAATAGCATCCCAAAGATTTCTAATCTTTGCACATGACCAAAAAATATGGTACAGAGAACCAGTTTGGCCACAACCTCTCCAACATGCACTACAGGCTAGTAGGTTCATCTTAAATAATCGAGATGGTACCATCTATAAAGCATTTTATAATATTTTTCCAAGTTCGGGACGCATTCAAATTTGAGATTCACTATGAATTTGCTTTGAATTCCCAACTATTCTTACCTTGGTAAATAACCCTGTAAGTCTCTTTTACCCATTATTGAAGGCTAGAAATGAACTCCGAGATACAGTGTGTGTGGAGTCAGCATCATTCCATACAAAAACACAAACTAAAAGTAACCTCACTCTAGCCACTACTAGTTTTGGCTTTTTAATTAGCAACATTAGTTAAGTTTGAATTAGATCAAGTGTTATTGGAATGGTAGACATTTCCCACAGCACACATCATTAATTCGGAGTTGAAATAAATCAACAAAGTTTTTTGCGTTGGTTGATACAAATCCTATGGAGTACAAAATGAAATATTTTAATATTGGTATTGATCTCTGTGATTGATTTTCAAATAAAATAATCTTATTGTTATGCATAAGGCTGGTACATCTGTACCATCACAGACCATTACCATGCAAAACAACCTGTTTATATATGTATAGTTTTCAGACCAGACGTTTATTATTTGTTTCAGATCAGAGCTATTACAACAGAAAGCTTGCTTCATATAAAGTGAACAAGGAGCTCATTCCTAATTATATTTATATCAGATACATTAGGTGAGTGCTTTGGAGTTTTTACACTCTCTTAAATCTGAAAAAGGGGAAAAATGACAAATGGAAATTACAGAGGTAGTTGGATCATATTAGTTATCCTATAGAGTAGTGATTTATTCTAACATTAATTGAATTAGCCAATTAGTAAGAACATATTTCAGGATCATATAAAAATATAATTGCAGATGATTCAGATTCAGATTAACATTTATTGTCATTGTACCACATACAAACAAGAGCAATGAAACCCAGTTGGGCTCTGAACAGATATGCAGCAGTAATATAAAATACTATTTAAAAAAAAAAAAAATGTTACTTCCAGTGTAAGCTTTACAGATAGTACTTGATACCTCAATTCCCTAATACTTAATACAATCTTTCTACATTGCTACTAATTTCAAGCCCCAAAATATATCGACATTATAATAGTTCCACCACATACAAACTGGAACCCACAGCTCATGACCCCAATCTAAGTAAAAATTAAGTGTTCTACCTGTCATTCGGTTAACACTCTAGTCAGTGGTGTATCCTGGTTTTGTGCTGCCCTAGGCAGGACAAAACTCAGGCGCCCCCCCTCCCCCCGCGCCACCCCCAACCAACCTTTCCCCCCGCCCCGCATTCTAAATACACACACACACACATTCACTGACAGATACGCATACACTCGCTAACAGAAACACACACTCGCTAACAGAAACACACTAACAGACAAACACACTCACTATCAGACACACACTAACAGACACACACTCACTCACTAGCAGACACAAACTAGCAGACACACACACTCACTAACATACACACACACTCACAGGCAAACACACACTAACAGACACACACACACACACACACTAACAGACACAGACACACACACTAACAGACACACACTGACACACACACACTAACAGACACAGACACACACTAACAGACACACACACTAACAGACACACACAAACTAACAGACACAAACACTAACAGACACACACACTGACACACACACACTAACAGACACAGACTAACAGACACACACACTAACAGACACAGACACACACTCACCCACCCACATTAACACATTTTTTTAAAAAAAAATGTAACACATTTTTTTTAAATTTATTTTTAACACATTTTTTTAAATTTATTTTTAACACATTTTTTAAAAAAATAATTTTAACACTTTTTTTTTTAATTTAACACCCCCCCCCCAGCCTCCTTACCTTTGGGAATGCTGGGGAGGGGGGGTGTCTCTTCCTCCCTGGTGGTCCAGTGGCTGCTGTGCGATCGGGCGGCACTGCTTGGCGGGCGGCCGGCTGGCCGGCCGGCGAGGGAGCACTTCCCCTGAGCTGTCTGCTCAGCTCCCTCGCGCACCTCAGAGTGAGGCTGGGAGCCGGAATATGACGTCATATTCCGGCTCCGCCTCCCAGCCTCACTCTGCGGCGTGCGAGGGAGATGAGCAGACAGCTCAGGGGAAGTGCTCCCTCGCAGGCCGGCCGGCCGCCCGCCAGGCAGTGCCGCCCGATCGCCCAGCAGCCCGCCTGCATGTCTGTTAGCCGCAAGGCTAACAAGACATTTGCCTTGGGTATTTGGGGGCGGCTTTTTTTGCCGCCCCCTGGAAAATGCCGCCCAAGGCAAATGCCTTGTTTGCCTCGCGGCTAATACACCCCTGACTCTAGTGCAAATAAATGAGATGAGATAAGGAAGTAGTTTAGAACAATGTATGAGGGTATTAGCACAATGGTAAATGGGACGGAAGAATGACAATTGGTGGCCATGTCTAGAACACAGTATTTATTGACCATAGGTATAATCTGCACTGATTATTAAGCTTTTACTAGAATAAATAGGCACAATTATATCAACTTCTGCAAATAGCCAGTGATGCTCTAATTCCCAGTGAGTAGGAAATAAATGTTTTGCTGTGTGCTATATAGCTTTATATGTTAATAATCATCAGACACCAGGATAGCCCCAATGGATCGTGATGTAACATTGATATATTCTATTCAGATATGTTACAATTCCAATAATTTACTAATAAATATAAAGAATGAACAAGAGCATTTCTAGATAAATAATATAAAACAAGTTCGAATAACATTTATATATATATATATTATACAACAAAATAATCTAGATAGAAGGTACAAATCGCAGAATATTATTTTATTCATATTCTAACAATGGGGGGGGGGAGGAGTAAATATGCATTAAAATTACTAATAAAGCCAAAACAATATATATAATTCTTACCTGTATAATACACAATTCTTAGTTAATTAGCAAGACCCATTTTACATTATGAGAATTAGCCCAGGATGCGCCATATTCATGGCATTTATTTTATTAAAGCTCTTGACCTCCCTGGAGTAATGATTCCAGCTTATCTAACCTATGACCGACACAGGAGATCCAGTCCATAGCCGAAGGACTATTTTGGAATCGCTGGTTTAGTACATATGGTGTCACTCTCAGGATTATTTATTAAAGTGAGAAATGATGGGAATTAAGAATAAATTTCAAGAGCACTAATAGCAGAGTTGTAAAGACTCTGCAACTCAGCTCAGCTTCCAGTTGAACTATTCTGGTCTAAAATCTGAGATTACATCAAATTATTTTTATAGAAAATTTTAACAATTTTGTAAATAACAATAAACATAATAACAATAAAAAGAAAGGGGATTAAAAAAAACACACCTAATAAACTATATCATATAAAAAAAATCATCCAATGATATCTGCATGTATGGTACAATTACCAAATAACATATATACGGTAACATAAGTAAAGTTTTGAATTAAAAAAACTTACATGTTTTGAGCACAGTGTGTAGGCATTGAAGTATTATACAATATGTACGTCAAGTGGAGGCTATATTTATAAATAAAAGTCAGTCTTGATATGGTCTTCCCACATAGCCCATTGGTGTCTCATTAAATCAACCATTACCGATGCTGGTCTGAATGCCAACTCGCATCTTTTATTTTTGAATAACTAATAAAAAACTTTTTTTATTGATGATATGTCAGGACCTTTCCGGTAACGGAGAATACTAGAGGAAGCTGCTATTAGAAGACTACCTAGGATTATTTTGGTAGGTTTATCTATGTTATATGGGAATATATTAAATATACATAGTTTATAAATTATATTTGTATTTATTACCATATAAATAAATTACTAATCTTTGGACAATCCCCAAAAACATGGTACAGAGAACCTGTTTGGCTACAACCTCTCCAAAATGTACTAGCGGCTAGTAGGTTCAACCTAAATAATCGAGATGAGGTTAGGTACCATCTATAGAGAATTTTATAATGTTTTGTCAAGTCTCACCTACTATTGAAGGCTAGAAATGAACTCCGAGATACAGTGTGTGTGGAGTCAGCATCATTCCATACAAAAACACGAACTAAAAGTAACCTCACTCTAGCCACTAATAGTTTTTTTCTTTTTAATTAGCAACATTAGTTAAGTTTGAATTAGATCAAGTGTTATTGGAATGGTAGACATTTCCCACAGCACACATCATTAATTCGGAGTTGAAACAAATCAACAAAGTTTTTTGCGTTGGTTGATACAAATCCTATGGAGTACAAAATAAAAATTTTTAATATTGGTATTGATCTCTGTGATTGATTTTCAAATAAAATAATCTTATTGTTATGCATAAGGCTGGTACATCTGTACCATCACAGACCATTACCATGCAAAACAACCTGTTTATATATGTATAGTTTTCAGACCAGACTTTTATTATTTGTTTCAGATCAGAGCTATTACAACAGAAAGCTTGCTTCATATAAAGTGAACAAGGAGCTCATTCCTAATTATATTTATATCAGAGACATTAGGTGAGTGCTTTGGAGTTTTTACACTCTCTTAAATCTGAAAAAGGGGAAAAATGACAAATGGAAATTACAGAGGTAGCTGGATCATATTAGTTATCCTATAGAGTAGTGATTTTTTTCTAACATTAATTGAATTAGCCAATTAGTAAGAACATATTTCAGGATCATATAAAAATATAATTGCAGATGATTCAGATTCAGATTAACATTTATTGTCATTGTACCACATACAAACAAGAGCAATGAAACCCAGTTGGGCTCTGAACAGATATGCAGCAGTAATCTAAAATACTATTTTTAAACAAAAAAATGTTACTTCCAGTGTAAGCGTTACAGTTAGTACTTGATACCACAATTCCCTAATACTTAATACAATCTTTCTACATTGCTACTAATTTCAAGCCCCAAAATACATCAACATTATAATAGTTCCACCAAATACAAATCGGAACCCACAGCTCATGACCCCAAACTAAGTAAAAATTAAGTGTTCTACCTGTCATTCGGTTAACACTCTAGTGCAAATAAATGAGATGAGATAAGGAAGTAGTTTAAAACAATGCATGAGGGTATTAGCACAACGGTAAATGGGACGGAAGAATGACAATTGGTGGCCATGTCTAGAACACAGTATTTATTGACCATAGGTATAATCTGCTCTGATTATTAAGCTTTTACTAGAATAAATAGGCACAATTATATCAACTTCTGCAAATAGCCAGTGATGCTCTAATACCCAGTGAGTAGGAAATAAATGTTTTGCTGTGTGCTATATAGCTTTATATGTTAATAATCATCAGACACCAGGATAACCCCAATGGATCATGATGTAACATTGATATATTCTATTCAGATATGTTACAATTCCAATAATTTACTAATAAATATAAAGAATGAACAAGAGCATTTCTAGATAAATAATATAAAACAAGTTCGAATAACATTTATATATATATATATTATACAACAAAATAATCTAGATAGAAGGTACAAATCGCAGAATATTATTTTATTCATATTCTGACAATGGGGGGAAAAAGGTAAATATCCATTAAAATTACTAATAAAGCCAAAACAATATATATAATTCTTACCTGTATAATACACAATTCTTAGTTAATTAGCAAGACCCATTTTACATTACGAGAATTAGCCCAGGATGCGCCATATTCATGGCATTTTATTAAAGCTCTTGACCTCCCTGGAGTAATGATTCCAGCTTATCTAACCTATGACCGACACAGGAGATCCAGTCCATAGCCGAAGGACTATTTTGGAATCGCTGGTTTAGTAATTATGGTGTCACTCTCAGGATTATTTATTAAAGTGAGAAATGATGGGAATTAAGAATAAATTTCAAGAGCACTAATAGCAGAGTTGTAAAGACTCTGCAACTCAGCTCAGCTTCCAGTTGAACTATTCTGGTCTAAAATCTGAGATTACATCAAATTATTTTTATAGAAAATTTTAACAATTTTGTAAATAACAATAAACATAATAACAATAAAAAGAAAGGGGATAAAAAAAAACACACCAAATAAACTATATCAAATAAAAAAATCATTTAATGATATCTGCATGTATGGTACAATTACCAAATAACATATATACGGTAACATAAGTAAAGTTTTGAATTAAAAAAACTTACATGTTTTGAGCACAGTGTGTAGGCATTGAAGTATTATACATTATGTACGTCAAGTGGAGGCTATATTTATAAATAAAAGTCAGTCTTGATATGGTCTTCCCACATAGCCCATTGGTGTCTCATTAAATCAACCATTACCGTTGGTGGTCTGAATGCCAACTCGCATCTTTTATTTTTGAATAACTAATAAAAAACTTTTTTTATTGATGATATGTCAGGACCTTTCCGGTAACGGAGAATACTAGAGGAAGCTGCTATTAGAAGACTACCTAGGATTATTTTGGTAGGTTTATCTATGTTATATGGGAATATATTAAATATACATAGTTTATAAATTATATTTGTATTTATTACCATATAAATAAATTACTAATCTTTGGACAATCCCCAAAAACATGGTACAGAGAACCTGTTTGGCTACAACCTCTCCAAAATGTACAAGCGGCTAGTAGGTTCAACCTAAATAATCGAGATAAGGTTAGGTACCATCTATAGAGAATTTTATAATGTTTTGTCAAGTCTCACCTACTATTGAAGGCTAGAAATGAACTCAGAGAAACAGTGTGTGTGGCCTCAGCATCATTCCATGCAAAAACATTAACTAGAAGTAACCTCACTCTAGCCACTACTAGTTTTGTTTTTTTAATTAGCAACATTAGTTAATATTGGATGAGATAAAGTGTTATTGGAATGATAGAGATTTTCCCCAGCTCACATCATTAATTCTAAGTCGAAACCAATCATCAAGGTTTTTTTTGTCCTGGATGATGAGGCTAGTGGTGTTGTGGAGAGAGGCACTGAGGCTAGTGGTGTTGTGGAGAGAGGCACTAAGGCTAGTGATGTTGTGGAGAGAGGCTTGGAGACTATGGTGAGACCCAATAGAAAGCAGTTGTTGTTAGGGGATTCCATCATAAGAGGTGTGGAGATGGACAATGGTGGTCTTGTGAGGTGTCTTCCCGGAGCTACTGCTCACAGATACAGGAGACGTATCTGTAATATTGTTAAGCGAGCAAAGCAGGAAGGGGAATTGGATGTACTTCCCCCCGCCCCGCATTTAACACCACTGACTAGAGTGTTAAATCGCTGGTTTAGTACATATGGTGTCACTCTCAGGATTATTTATTAAAGTGAGAAATGATGGGAATTAAGAATAAATTTCAAGAGCACTAATAGCAGAGTTGTAAAGACTCTGCAACTCAGCTCAGCTTCCAGTTGAACTATTCTGGTCTAAAATCTGAGATTACATCAAATTATTTTTATAGAAAATTTTAACAATTTTGTAAATAACAATAAACATAATAACAATAAAAAGAAAGGGGATAAAAAAAAACACACCAAATAAACTATATCAAATAAAAAAATCATCCAATGATATCTGCATGTATGGTACAATTACCAAATAACATATATACGGTAACATAAGTAAAGTTTTGAATTAAAAAAACTTACATGTTTTGAGCACAGTGTGTAGGCATTGAAGTATTATACATTATGTACGTCAAGTGGAGGCTATATTTATAAATAAAAGTCAGTCTTGATATGGTCTTCCCACATAGCCCATTGGTGTCTCATTAAATCAACCATTACCGTTGGTGGTCTGAATGCCAAATCGCATCTTTTATTTTTGAATAACTAATAAAAAACTTTTTTTATTGATGATATGTCAGGACCTTTCCGGTAACGGAGAATACTAGAGGAAGCTGCTATTAGAAGACTACCTAGGATTATTTTGGTAGGTTTATCTATGTTATATGGGAATATATTAAATATACATAGTTTATAAATTATATTTGTATTTATTACCATATAAATAAATTACTAATCTTTGGACAATCCCCAAAAACATGGTACAGAGAACCTGTTTGGCTACAACCTCTCCAAAATGTACAAGCGGCTAGTAGGTTCAACCTAAATAATCGAGATAAGGTTAGGTACCATCTATAGAGAATTTTATAATGTTTTGTCAAGTCTCACCTACTATTGAAGGCTAGAAATGAACTCAGAGAAACAGTGTGTGTGGCCTCAGCATCATTCCATGCAAAAACATTAACTAGAAGTAACCTCACTCTAGCCACTACTAGTTTTGTTTTTTTAATTAGCAACATTAGTTAATATTGGATGAGATAAAGTGTTATTGGAATGATAGAGATTTTCCCCAGCTCACATCATTAATTCTAAGTCGAAACCAATCATCAAGGTTTTTTTTGTCCTGGATGATGAGGCTAGTGGTGTTGTGGAGAGAGGCACTGAGGCTAGTGGTGTTGTGGAGAGAGGCACTAAGGCTAGTGATGTTGTGGAGAGAGGCTTGGAGACTATGGTGAGACCCAATAGAAAGCAGTTGTTAGGGGATTCCATCATAAGAGGTGTGGAGATGGACAATGGTGGTCTTGTGAGGTGTCTTCCCGGAGCTACTGCTCACAGATACAGGAGACGTATCTGTAATATTGTTAAGCGAGCAAAGCAGGAAGGGGAATTGGATGTACTTGTCCATCTAGGGACAAATGACTTGGCTTGCAATGAGGTTTCAGAGGTTAAGGAAGTTTTTAGTGTTTTTGCCAATGATATACGGCAGGTTGCTTCCACACTGTCATTCTCTGAAGTTCTGCCTGTGCATAACACGCAGAACGACAAGCGGATGCGTATTTCTATGTTTCTATGTTTCTTATGGAGTACAAAAGTAAGGTTTTTAAATTTAGTATTGATCTCTGTGAAGGATTTATGAATTAAAACATATTATATTTATGTGTAAGGCTGGTACATATGTGCAGATCAGTGTGTTTGTAACATGTCATATCATCACCATGCAAAACAACATGTTTATATATTTTGTTTCAGATCAGACCTATTACAACAGAACGTTCGCTTCATAAAAAGTGAACATGGAGATCATTGGGATCTCATTTCTAATTAGTTGGATAACAGAGACATTAGGTGA
The DNA here is from genome assembly GCF_036172605.1 of Pelobates fuscus. Lineage (NCBI taxonomy): Eukaryota > Metazoa > Chordata > Amphibia > Anura > Pelobatidae > Pelobates > Pelobates fuscus. The sequence goes on along the minus strand of NC_086319.1, from coordinate 367,202,126 downwards.
GTGCGGGAAGGGGTACGCTTATATACGATATTTGAGTTTTTACATTCTTTTAAATCTGAAAATGCAAAATATATTTTATTCCGCTATGTTACAATTCCAATAAATGATTAATAAATATGAAGAATGACCAAGAGCAGTTCTAGATAAATAAAATGAAACACGTTTGATAAACATATATATATATATTATATATCAAAATGATATAGATAGAAAGTACAAAATGCAGAATATTATATTACTACAATCTCCGCCATATTCAAGGCAATTTTTAATTCAAGGTCTTGTTCAGTAACCTAGTTAAGGTTGCATCACCTAATACATGCCACGGGCACGTCTAATCTATGGAATACTTACATATTAATAATGTTCATAACTTTCTGTGATTAGGATACTTAAGTTTTATTTTGTGATCTTTCTCTAACCATATGTTCATTATTTTTTGTTTAAAACAGGTTTGACGGCAAACAAAAACATTAAAGGTGATGGCTTTGTGGTAACTGTAAGTCCTGGTGAAAAGAAGAGCCGCAAGAATGCCAAAACACTGATTCAAAATGCAAAGACGATTATAAGAAAAATCAAAAGGAATGTTGGGAAAAAACTTGAGATTTATGGAAATAAAAGATTATGTGTTCAGATGAAGGCAAGCAAACGGCATATCAGGTGCCAGAAGAAACCATGTGTTCCCCGAAAAGAACAACCTGTGTCTGGTATAACCACACAGGACTCATGTGGTGCTTCAATCAATCAAGGAGTCACTACTTCCAATACCGTGGAATTAGACACAACAGATCATCTGAGAGGATGTTATCTCGATCCTAAGAAACAGAAAGCAAAGAAAACTTTGAGAATCAGAAATATTAACAAGGAAACATTACATCAGATTGCTGCTGATTACAAAAAAGAGGTTCTACATAAGAGCGAAACAACTTTATTGCAAGAATTATATCAGCCAATTGTGCCAGATAAAGTGGGTGAATCAACTTTTCCACAAAACGTAAATGAACCAACCGTGCCAGATGAAGTGGGTGAATCAACTTTTCCACAAAACGGAAATGAACCAACCATGCCAGCTCAAGCTGATAAACGACCATGTGTCCCTCAAAAAGAAAAACCTGTGTCTGGTATAATCACACAGGACTCATGTGGTGCTTCAATCAATCAAGGAGCCACTACTTTCAATACTGTGGAATTAGACGCAACAGATTATCTGAGAGGATGTTCTTTCCCTCCTAAGAAACAGAAAGCAAATAAATATTTGAGCATCAAAAATATTAATAAGGAAATATTACATCAGATTGCTGCTCAATACAAAAAAGAGTTTCTACATAAGAGCGAAACAACTTTTCTCCAAGAATCATATCAGCCAATTGTGTCAGATAAAGTGGTTGAACCAACTGTTCCACAAAATGTAAATGAACCAATCGTGACAGATGAAGTGGATGAATCAACTTTTCTAGAAAACGTAAATGAACCAACCGTGCCAGATGAAGTGAGTGAACCTACTTTTCTAAAAAACGTAAATGAACCAACCATACCAGCTCAAGCTGATGAACAACCTGTGTCACAAGAAACAGGTCCTAGTGACATACCTGAGAAGGACCAAGAACCACACACAGATGTGCATTGTGTTGACAAAAAGCAAGATGGGCAATGGCTACCATGGCTCAACCTCACACAAGAGCACAAGGACATTATAATCAATGATAAGTGGTTAGATGACACAATAATTGATGCTGCCCAGACTCTTCTTAAAATGCAGTTCGATACAGATGGATTGCAGAGCTGTGTCCTATCACAACTTGGCATGATGCCTGTGACCAGCGAGGCTGTTCAAATTCATTATGATGCGAACCGTCACCACTGGTTCACAACAGCCTTCAAGAAAGGGATTGTTGAGGTTGTGGACAGTTTACGAACATCACACCTGTCTCCTTCAGCCAGAAGAGAGATTGGCCAATGCTATGGTAATGTCATGAAGAACCCACTTCAACGAGTTCACATGCGGAAAGTGGACCAGCAACCAAACTATGACGATTGTGGTGTTTTCGCAATTGCAAATGCTTTTGAGTTGCTCAGTGGAAGAAACGCAACATGCAAATATCTTCATGGTCAAATGAGAAAACATCTGATCTCTTGCTTGGAGAAGGGAAAAATCACAGAATTCCCAAAGAGATTTTAAGATTTAGAAAATAAATAAATACATACACGCAGTCAGCTGAATACACACACAAACACTGCTGAATACACTTTGAGGGGTGCAGTGTATGTGTGTGTGTGAGAGGGGGTAGCGGTGCTGTGTGGGGTGGGGGGGTAGGGGTGCTGTGTGTGGCGGTAGGGGTGCTGTGTGGGTCGGGTAGGGGTGTTCTGTTGCGGGGTAAGGGTGCTCTGTTGGGGGGGTAAGGGTGCTCTGTTGGGGGGGTAAGGGTGCTCTGTTGGGGTGTAAAGGTGCTCTGTTGAGGGGTAAAGGTGCTCTGTTGAGGGGGGTAAAGGTGCTCTGTTGAGAGGGGGTAAAGGTGCTTTGTTGAGGGGGTAAGGGTGCTTTGTTGAGAGGGGGTAAAGGTGCTTTGTTGAGGGGGGTAAGGGTGCTCTGTTGGGGGGGGTAAGGGTGCTCTGTTAGGAGGGGGTAGGGGTGCTCTGTTGGGGGGGGTTTAAGATACATTAAAAATGTTTTTGTTTAAAAAAAAAAAAGCATACTGAATCAGTATTTCCCCCCCCCCCCCCTTTCATCTTACCTTTGGTGAAGGGGAGGGGGGGGAAGGGAAACACAGCCACACCTGGTGGTCCGGTGGTGGTTAGTATGTAGGACAGGAGCCTGCAGCTCTCCTGTCCTCCCACGCGATGCTGTGTGGAGCATTGCCATGGTAACGTGCGGCAACGCTCCACACAGCTCGTGGGAGGACAGGAGAGCTGTTTCCTAGATGACTCCCCCCTGCTTCCGGTCCTGCCGACACGGAAGCAGAGTAGGCGCCTGCCGTTTTGAGCAGGCAGGTGCCTACTCTGCAGTGATGCCAAACCTACGGCCGCGTGCCCACAGAGAGGGCCCGGCGTGCCACCTGTGGCACGCATGCCATAGGTTCGCCATCACTGTTCTATACTTTTCACTATCCAATTCAAACTGCTAACACTAACATACAAAGCCCTCACAAACTCCACTCCAAACTCCATTTCCTCTTCTCTCAACAAATAGACCTCTTATACCGATCATTTCATTGCCTTCATCAGTTCCCTCACCTCCATAGCCCAGCTCACTCTCTCACCTGACACAGTTCTTCCACACACCATTTTTACTAAATTATTTTGACACAGACATCTTATCCATCAATCCCCTCTGACATGCTGCTATTTCTCCTATGTGTCTTTTCCCCTTCCTCAGATTGTAAGTTCGTTCGAGCAGGGCCTTCTTCTGTTATATTCTGTATGTAAATTACTTGTGAAAAAAACTTCTATTTTATAATTGTATATTTATAATAATAAATCTGACAAATAAATATATATATTTCTATATAATTAATATATGGTGTGTTTATTAAACAATACAATCTGTGCAAAACTGGATCTGTTTTAGATTAGTTAATCTATATTGTATATTATTTGTCTGTCTATATTTATTTCCAACTCAGTTGCAACTCTTAAGTAATGATGATCATATCTACAGTTATATGTACACTGGCACTGAAGACGCTTTACTTCGTGTCCCTTGTAATTTTCATTACCTAGCTACTGGTAAAAATCTGAAATTATTTTTTGTATTTTTTAATTTTTTTTTATTAATTATCATGTTTAATCTATAAACATACATACATCATCATCTTAATAAATTATAAGATAGATAACAGACAACCTACAACGTAAAGATGGTTACAAAAGACATAGATTTGATTATAGCCTCAAGGGTGAAATGGGTGATGTGAGAAAATACAGGATAAAACAATCGTCTCCATAAAGATTGTCTCAGGGTCTCAGCTCCCTAAATATGATATCGTATCCAATACTTTTGTCCAATTATTCCAAATAGTATATCTTTCTCGATTAACACAAAAGTTGGCCGTGATTTCACATTCCACTTTGCACTGCAATTTAATCGTCTCTTTAATTTGTGCCCATAATTTTCGACCTTGGGGGTTTTCCAGCATTTCGCAATTGAGTTTTTAAAAACCATTACAATTGATATTAAGGATTGGTATGCTGCCTTACAATTACCGTTTGTAAGACAGCTAACCAATCCTTAATATCAATTTCTTTTTTCAGATCTCTACTTCACCTATCTTTTGCCTTTGGGGTAATTTTTCTCTTAATGGCATGTATTATAGTGATACATTTTGACAGCAATTTTAGCTCTTTTCCTTGCTTAATGATATTATTTTATTTGTCCACCAGACCACATGCATTTCCCCTGTACACTGAAGCCTTTGAAAAGCTTATAATTCTAATATATTTAAAGATTTCCTGCTTTGGTATATAGTAAGATTATTGCAAATTCTGAAAAATGTTAAGACCCAATTCATTCCACAGCTTGGAAATTCTTTGTGATAACCAATTATATAGTTAGATCCAAATTCTCTACCAAACTAATCAAGTATGATAGCAGGAGAGATGGCAAAATCGTGAGATTTAAAAGTGTGGGTTTTTAAAATGGTTCCAATAGTCAAGCAGATTTCGCAATATAAAATTGTCAACACAACTTGCATTGTTCTTGTCCGCCTTTTTGATATCTTTAACTGGCCAAAGGTAATTTCGATGGTGGTTTGATACTATCTTCTTCTATCTCATACCATCCCTGTGATTTGTCGTTATCTAGATGCATAAGTGTGAACATTGATAAACAGACTCTGGAGTATAGATCATTGCTAAGAAGACCGATATATAATAAATGTATAGGTGACTAAAAATCTATGTTATAAAGCACTTCAAAATGTGTCCTAGTTGTAAAAAGCTTTTTAGAGATTTTAATCAGCTGCTCTTACCACCTCAAGTTACCTTTTAAATATCTTTATTTTTTTTTTATTTTTTTTTTTAAATATAATTTATTTCATTTTTAATTGAGAGACTTACAAAACAATACCATCTACAGTAATATATATAGAAAGTGCACAGTGACCGTTTCCCTCAAATTAGAGAGGACATAAGACTAAAACATTGCCATATTCCTAATTCGTGGTTATTCCACTTATCTTGTGCTCATAACAATTATTACATACAATAAATCCATATTTATAGTTTAAAGTACATTATATTTATCCATCCAATCATCCTCATTTTCTTATTTATATAGTACCACTTCTTAACTATTTAACTTCTTACACCTTCATTACTGTGATAGACTTAACACACATTACAAAAACAAACACTGTTATGCATTGCAAAACCTACTTGGGGAACATCAGTGGGCCACTATACCATTGACTCATATTTAAAAAGAAAAAGAGAAAGAAAAAAAAAATAAAATATTATCCTAATTATTTTGTCTAGGAATTTATATAGTCAATCTCTCCATTTTTTTTTCCAAAATCTTTTAAATATCTTTAAATATCCAAAAATGTGTAAGTTGTTATGGTGGAGCGCTTACTGAATTATTCTAAAGTGATATTAATTTGTATAAATACCTTCTCAAAGTGCCAATCTTACAAAGTGCAATGTCAACTTTCAAGTGTTTGTGCAAATATTTCTAAGTAGTTCCAATCTTATAAAACATTTTAATTAATCTCAAGCAATTTACTTACCTTGTGGATCTACTATTTACACTAATTAGGGAGATTGCTATCGTCTTCTCGAAATTTCAGAGTTTGTTACAGGGTCAAGTAAGAGTCAGAGGGGGATCTTAGAGTTCTGAAATCGGATTGGTTTTTCATCAAAGCTGTTTCTATTTTTTCCATTAGTGTAAATAATCTTTTTAAAATATCACATAGATGACAGTCTTCATCAGTGACGATGTGTAAAATTAATCCATGAATTGGAGAGGAGGTGTGAAATAAGAAAACCTATAGCAGAAGATGCCTTTATGGTCCCACATAGCACACTCGGTGGCGGTGGCCCTGACCATAGTGAAACCAGCAGTAGCAATCTAGGTGCCTTTATGCATTTTTTCTACCTTTGAACACATTTGAGCATGTAGCGGAGTAGAGGTATGATCCAAGGTAGCTCCGCTGGTAGACAGGAACAGCAATCCAATACAGGTATCAAACGGGTAGCGTGGTTACAATCCCTTCCCTCCAAGAACTAGACGACACATAGCTTGGAGGTCAACTGTCAGCTTTATTCACACAATTTCTTTTATGGCTTTTTCCCATGCAAGGGAGGTAACTCAAAACAACCAATCACCTCACAATCACCTCCCCTCCCTCTCCTCCCCTTAGATTAGCAGGTAAATTAATTAGAGGGAACCGAGTTTTCCCCATTTTCTGAATGTCCCCTAAATACGGGGGGTACGAGGATAAACGAGGGGTCCCCTGGTAGGTCTGCTCTGGGTGAGTAACATATTCAAATTTCACCCAGATCAGACCAGGGGTTCGGGAGTTACAGGTATTTAAAGATTTGACCGACTGCAGGGACACAGTAGCCGAAAACGGCTCCATAGATTCTGGCCCTGTAGTCGGTCTACTTCACTGCATAGAAAGTGCCGAACAGCTCAGCCATCCGACCCCAATCTTTGGTTCGGATGAATCCCCTAGACTGGGGAATGCAAACTACCGAACGGCGGGCCGTTCGGCAGTTTGGATCATACGATTTGGTGATCCTGGAGGTCTGAGCGGTGTCTGGGTAGTCGAGCGTCCGATTTTAGTTCCAGACGCTCGACGACCAAACACCGCTGTTCGGCAGTTAAGATGGCCGCCGCCACATGGAGATTAGGCGAACGGCGGCCACCCACGGACCCAATAACGGTATGTGCACATTGGTTCTTTCTTAACATGCTGGTACAATATACAAGATGCATGGACATATAGAGTTAGGGACAAATAACATTGTAAATACGAGTTTCTGGTGGCTGCTTCTGCCACAATGCTCCCCCAGAACCAAGCCAGCATACACAGTCTGATCCCAACGGATCGGCTTGGGGATGTTTGGAGGAGTACCCACAGATCACTTGTCTAGTTCCGTTTGTCGGGATAACCCGTCAGCATTTCCATTGAGCTTCCCCGGGCAATATTGGATATTGAAATCAAAGGGCTGAAGCGCTAAGCTCCAGCGCAGCAGTCTGGCATTGTCTCCTGACACCCGGTTCAGCCAGACCAACGGGTTGTGATCTGTGAGCAGGGAAAATGTTTGTCCATACAAATAGGGCTGTAGTTTCTTGAGGGCCCACACCACGGCAAGGCATTCCTTTTCGATGGCGGCGTAGCTTACTTCTCTGGGTAAAAGCTTTCGGCTGAGGTAAGCTACGGGGTGTTCACCGCCATCGGCTCCGATCTGGCTCAGTACTGCTCCCAATCCGAACATCGAAGCGTCTGTATGGACGAGAAAGCGTTTAGTCGGATCGGGAGCAGCCAACACAGGGGCATTAACAAGGGCATTTTTTAGGAGTTGGAAGGCCTGTTCACACTCTGGGGCCCATATTACTAGTTTGGGAAGGTTCTTGCGGGTCAAGTCGGTAAGGGGCTTGGCTAGGGCGCTGTAGTTAGGTACAAACTTTCGGTAATATCCTGCCGTCCCCAAAAAGGCTAGTACCTGGGTTTTAGTGCGGGGGGTTGGCCATTTAGCTACGGCCTCTATTTTGGCTGGTTCGGGTTTTTGGTGGCCGCTGCCTACTCGGTGTCCGAGGTATTGGACCTCGGCCATCCCTATATGGCATTTACTGGGCTTGAGGGTCAGTCCGGCTTCCCTGATGCGGTCTAGTACTGCTCCGATATGGTCTAGATGATCGTCCCAGGAGTAGCTAAAGATGGCTATGTCGTCTAGATAGGCGCAAGCGTACTCCTGAAACCCGTCCAACAGTCGGTCCACCATCCTCTGGAAGGTGGCCGGGGCGTTCTTCATCCCAAATGGCATGACCCGGAATTGGTACAGGCCAAATGGGGTGACGAAGGCCGACTTGGGAATGGCGTCCTCGGCTAGAGGAATTTGCCAATACCCTTTACAAAGATCAATGGTGGTTAGGTATTTCCCCCTAGCCATTTTGTCTAATAGCTCGTCTATCCGGGGCATGGGATAGGCATCGGATATGGTTTTATCATTGAGCCTCCGGTAATCTACACAGAAGCGGGTAGTTCCATCCCGCTTCGGCACGAGTACTACGGGGGATGCCCAGGGGCTATCTGAATGCTCAATTACCCCTAACTGCAACATTTCCTTCAATTCCTTGTACATGTTCCCCCTCACTGCTTCGGGAATGCGGTAGGGCGGTTGACGGAGTGGGATCGGGTCTAGGGTTTCTACCCGATGGGTAGCTAACGGGGTATATCCCGGGAGGTTGGAAAAAGTGGCTCCTTTTTCCCTAATTAAACTTTGGGCCTGAGCTTTTTCCTGGGGATTCAAGCGGTCTCCTAGCTGTACGGCTGCGAGATCCTCTTGTAGCGTTCCTCGGGCCAGCATGTCAGGGAGGGGTAGGTTATCTGTGTCCTCTGCAGCCGAGGCGCAGATGGCGGATACTTCCTCTGTGCGCTCGTGGTAGGGCTTCAGCATGTTCACATGGAACATGCGTCTGTCCCCGGTCCCGGCGCAGGGGCCGATTATATAGGTGGTATCGCAGACCTGCTCTACCACCTTGAATGGGCCCCGCCAGGAAGCCTGCAGCTTGTCAGTAGGGACGGGGCGTAGGACTAGTACTTTCTGGCCGACCTGAAAGCTGCGGTCCCTGGCTCCCTTATCATACCATTGGCGCTGGCGTGTCTGGGCCGCCTGGAGGTTGTTGCGCACAGCCCGGGTCAATTCCTCCAGGCGGTTCCGAAACTCCAACACATAGGGTACGATAGGGGTGCCGTCAATGGTCGTTCCCCCCTCCCAGTGTTCCCTTATTAGGTCTAGGGGTCCCCTTACCCTCCTTCCGAACAACAGTTCGAAGGGAGAGAACCCAGTGGACTCTTGGGGCACCTCTCGGTAGGCGAACAGGAGATGGGGTAAGAACCGCTCCCAGTTCTTCTGAGTGGCTACGAACGTGCGGATCATTTGTTTTAAGGCCCCATTAAACCGTTCGCAGAGGCCATTTGACTGGGGGTGGTATGGGGAATTAAGGATAGCTCGGACCCCGCATACTTTCCAAAGCTGTTGCGTGACCTCGGCCGTGAATTGGGTACCCTGATCTGAAATGATCTCCCGGGGGATCCCCATACGGGTAAATATACGCATGAGGGCGTCTACTATGGTCTCTGCGTGTACATTCGTCAGGGCTACTGCTTCGGGGTATCTAGTGGCATAGTCTACCACAGTCAATATGTATTTCTTACCAGACGGGCTTTTTTGTCTCAGTGGTCCGATAATGTCTACCGCTACCCGACTAAAGGGTTCTTCAATAATGGGCAGGGTGTGTAGTTTGGCCTTGTATCGGTCCCCCTGTTTTCCCACTCTCTGACAGGTATCACAGGTATTACAGTACTGCTTAATATCCTGTGATATCCCTGGCCAGAAGAAGTTCTGTAGCAGCCGATGTTTGGTTCGGCTGATCCCTAGGTGTCCGGACATGGGAATGTCGTGGGCGATCCGCATTAACTCTTGTCGATACTTTCGAGGCACAATTAACTGTTTAATGGGTACAGGAATTGATCCGGCTACTACTTTTTCGGCATACCGGTATAATAACCCCTTATCCCAAGCATATCTCTCCCCCTCTCTGCCAGTCTGGTCTTTATCTATCCTGTCCTTGTAAACCTGTAGGGACGGGTCCAGGGCGACCTCGCTACCAAATTCTAATGGGGCAGCCCAGGGTAATACAGTGTGATCAGGGGGGTTTGTGCTTACCTGAGCCTCAGAGTCAAGGTGGGGTGCCGTGGTGCAAGCCTGTTGGCGGGTGACGACCGGGTAAGCTTCCTGTGGAGGAGGCCGGGTAACAAAAGCGGAAGTTAGCTCCCCCAAATCGTTCCCCAAAATCACATCGGCAGGTAGATCCTGCATCATCCCCACTTCAATTTGTCCTGCCCCCGCTCCCCAGTCCAAATGTAGTTTAGCAGTGGGTACCTTGTAGGTAGCTCCCCCTGCCACTCGAACTGCAATGCAATCCCCAGTGAGATGGTTCGGGGCCACTAAATGGTTCCGTACCAGAGTGATGGTGGCCCCAGAATCTCTTAACCCCTCCAGCCGCTTGCCCTCCACATGGACCACTTGCCGGTGGCCCTGGCGGTTGTCTGAGGCCGCCTGGACCGGGTTTACCTCATGGAGGGTGCCCAAGGGTTCTTCTATTTGGGTAGAGGTGAAAGGTTGAGCCCAGGGCCTGCCCTGATAGCAGTGTACCGCGGCTCGGGGGGTGGTTGGTGGTCGTTGAGGGGTCCAGGCCGGTCTGGCCCGGTTTTGGGGACAGTCTCGTTGCATGTGACCCAGCTGGTTACATGCATGGCACCGGACAGATGCCCGGTTGTTGTACCGGGGGGGTTGGGACTGGTAGGTCCCCCCTGGTCGGGGCGGATTTGCTGGGGTAAGCTGGGGAACAGCTGGCGTAGGTTGCACTCTACTGGAGAAATGCTGTTCCCGCCGGGAGTCCTGATGCTCATCTGCTAGTTCAGCGGCCTCATGCAGAGTACGGGGCTTACGGTCTCTTACCCAGATCTGTAACTGTGGAGACAAGCGTGTGTAGAACTGTTCCAGCATCATCAATTGCTGGATCTCTTGGGCCGTGACGGCTTTGGCTGCCTCAAGCCACCCGTTAGCTGCCCGTTGTAGGCGGTGTGCAAATTCTGCATGTGAGTCTTTTTCTGATTTGGGTAATTTCCGGAACTGTGTTCGGTATGCTTCAGGTGTAATGGCATACCGTGCGAGCAAGGTTTGTTTTACCTTCTGATAGTCTCGGATATCCTCTGCCGGCATAGCTCGGTAGGCATCTGCTGCGCGGCCGGATAGGTTACCCGCTAGCACTCGTACTTGTTCTTCAGGGCTAATGGCGTGCAGCTGGCACAAAAGTTCAAAGTTCTGTAAATAGCCATCAATGTCCCCCTCGGTATCATTAAATGCTTTGAATACCTGGTACGGTATTTTAGCTTTCGCTGGCGGGGTGGGGGCCGATGTTGCGCTTCCCTGCGCTGATCGCTGCATAAAGAGAGCCTGTACATCGTTGTACACCTGGTCTGCTTTCTGTGCTGCCATGGCTGGTGAGAATAGAGCCATCCTGGCCCTATATTCTCTGGTAAACTCAGTTTCTTCCCCCTCCCTTGGAGGTGCTGCAGCAGCTGCGACTCTGTCTCCTTCCATGAGTTCTGCGATTAGGATAGCCTTTGTTTTGTTGCTTGCTATCCTCCCTCTCGCTTCCAGTAACTCCTTTAGCGTGTCCCGTTTCAAGAGGGTATAATCTGTTTCCATTCAGTCCTTTTTAATTCCTGCTGAATGCCTCTTGCTGTGTAGTACGATCCCGTCGCTTGCCACCAATTGTAGCGGAGTAGAGGTATGATCCAAGGTAGCTCCGCTGGTAGACAGGAACAGCAATCCAATACAGGTATCAAACGGGTAGCGTGGTTACAATCCCTTCCCTCCAAGAACTAGACGACACATAGCTTGGAGGTCAACTGTCAGCTTTATTCACACAATTTCTTTTATGGCTTTTTCCCATGCAAGGGAGGTAACTCAAAACAACCAATCACCTCACAATCACCTCCCCTCCCTCTCCTCCCCTTAGATTAGCAGGTAAATTAATTAGAGGGAACCGAGTTTTCCCCATTTTCTGAATGTCCCCTAAATACGGGGGGTAGGTCTGCTCTGGGTGAGTAACATATTCAAATTTCACCCAGATCAGACCAGGGGTTCGGGAGTTACAGGTATTTAAAGATTTGACCGACTGCAGGGACACAGTAGCCGAAAACGGCTCCATAGATTCTGGCCCTGTAGTCGGTCTACTTCACTGCATAGAAAGTGCCGAACAGCTCAGCCATCCGACCCCAATCTTTGGTTCGGATGAATCCCCTAGACTGGGGAATGCAAACTACCGAACGGCGGGCCGTTCAGCAGTTTGGATCATACGATTTGGTGATCCTGGAGGTCTGAGCGGTGTCTGGGTAGTCGAGCGTCCGATTTTAGTTCCAGACGCTCGACGACCAAACACCGCTGTTCGGCAGTTAAGATGGCCGCCGCCACGTGGAGATTAGGCGAACGGCGGCCACCCACGGACCCAATAACGGTATGTGCACATTGGTTCTTTCTTAACATGCTGGTACAATATACAAGATGCATGGACATATAGAGTTAGGGACAAATAACATTGTAAATACGAGTTTCTGGTGGCTGCTTCTGCCACAGAGCATAAAATAAATAATAATATATAATATAATCTTTATGTACTTTATAGTGTGTAAACATTATTGAGCTGTGTTCTTAATTTAGCTTTAAAGGTGGAACTCTTATTCATCCTCTATTCAGAAAATTTAAATAAAATAACATTCACTGCTTCACTTGTGCAAATGATTACTGGGACCCTAGATTCTACCAACCCCAGCTCTTCATTCATTAGTGGAAACGTTACATAGTTACATAGTTACATAGCTGAAAAGAGACTTGCGTCCATCAAGTTCAGCCTTCCTCACATTTGTTTTTTGCTGTTGATCCAAAAGAAGGCAAAAAACCCAGTTTGAAGCACAATTTTGTAACAAGCTAGAAAAAGAATTTCTTCTTGACCCCAGAATGACAGTCAGATTTATCCTTGGATCAAGCAGTTATTACCCTACATTGAAAGATTATATCCTTGAATATTCTGTTTTTGCAAGGGCCTTTATTCATTGCCACATAAAGGTGAAGACTGAAAGATCCTATATTTAGTGTAACGGACCGCCTGGCACCCCGACTGGGTACCTCCGTTACTGGATGCTCCTAGCGCTTCCAGAGGATTCCAATCGCTCCGCCAGACACCACAACCACCTCAGACCCCATGAACCACCGTAGCTTGGTTGGGGTCTCGCCGTCTCCTGCCCAACCTGGACCTCCGACAAGGCTCCAGGTTACAGTGGGTGAACCTCTCCTCCAAGAGAGGGAAACAGGAACAAGCTCTTAAAAGAGCTTAGAAGTGATCATCCAAGGGAGCATGCAGAGAATAGTAATCCCTTGTAGTGATATAGCTGGTTACCCCCAATAAGAGACAGGACTCTAGATTGAGGGTGAAGAAGAACTGACTGCACTGAGCATTTATTACTGCTTATATACAAGTTTCCCAGGAAGGTTACCACCCACGTGGACCTTGTGGGGCACTGAAACTGTAAACGTTGCAACCAATCACGTACAGGCACACAGATAATCACACCCATTTATTACAGTAAGAATCCTCCCCTCTGCTTGGGAGATAATTTAGTTAATTACTGTATCAACTCAATTATCTCCAAGCTAAAAAAACATACTTTTTTACAACTTTTTGATTATACATCCAATCTTAATAAAACAAATAATTATGTACAAAAAGAAAAAAATATACTCACTAAAAAAGAAAAAGAACTACCTAATGATATCTATGTGTAAGCTGTCATTCTGATTATTATCTTTAATATATTAATGTTCCAAAGCTGCGGCATGGCAGATTGGCAGTGGGGGAGAACAAGTAATACAATGGTTTATGTCTGGGTTCTTTACTGGATTAATTCATAAACAATTTGACCCAGAAAGAAGCAAAGCGAAGAAATCAATGAATGTCATTGAAATGATACTATAAAACTGATTGTATCAAAGAAAAAAAAAAATCAAAACTCCGTCAATGGAGGATTGGGGCTAAGCCATCAGAGAAAATACTAATGCAGTATAATACCAAGACACTTGTACACAGGTTACACATGTACACATGTACACTACATGAAAATACTCTATTCTAAATCAAGGATCCATAGATATTTCCATATGAGACAAGCAAATATTAGAGCTTTTAACTATGTGGATACAACTGGAAACTCCCCAAAGACCTAGCACGTCCACATCAGTAAATAAGTTTATATTATGCGTAGACCAAAGCAGGCCATAACCTGTCACTGGCACAAGCCCATTCTAGCGCTGCAACCTTCCGTTCCCGGTTTCTCACCTCTAAATAGTCACAACCAATTAGTCACTGGGATTGTCCCTTGTAATGTATGTTTATTAACCATGGGCTATAGTGGCAACTTGAGAAATCAATATACCCATTTGTTACTACTTGTTTAAAATGCCTGCAATTTGTAAAAATAAATTGACATTATACAAAAAAAAATTATTTCTCCAATTTTAGCTTTATGTCCTTCAGTATGAACTTAACTTAACATTTTGGCCCTTATGGGGTTAATAACTTGACTATTTACACTAAGTGGGAGGCAGAGCCCTCCAGGCACCATAACCACTACAGCATATTGTATTAGGTACAGTGCCAGGAATCCCTATTTAAGTAGTCAAACCCTTTTTAAACAGTTTGACAATTTCCAGGAGCCCAGTGTCATTCCAGGTCCCAGTTATAGCTAAAGCAGACGTTCGTACTTATTACAGTACATATATCAGTTTAGCCCATCCGTGGATGATCACATGGCCGTATTAGCAAGCTATAAGACTGCCTGCAGGGGGACTGACTGGGTTGTCAGGCAAATCACCAAAGCTGAAATACACACTTCTTTAATTAAAAAAAAAAGATGCCTTTATCTAAACAGACAAAATTGACGGATTCGACAAGATATGCAAAGAAAGACAGGCAGCGACAAATACAGGAGGAAGAAGATGAGGCTATGGCCGTTGCTGGTGTAAGAGATATGGAAGAGGAAGAGTGTGATCTCATGCAAGATAATAAAGATGAAGGACACATATCTAAGACATTTTTAAAACAAGTACTCCAGGATTTAAGGATAACTATAAAGGAAGATTTTGCCAATATTATAACTAGTATACATCAGGAGTTATCTGAATTAGGAGACCGCACTGATCATTTGGAGAAAAAATCGGATGATTTGAGTAAAGCGCATAATGAATTAGATGAGAAATTCATAAAATTGGAAGAAGAAAATAGAAAATTATTGCACAAAGTAGCAGATCTGGAGGACAGATCACGCAGAAATAACGCAAGATTCAGAGGCGTTCCAGAATCAGTTGAGTCTAATAAAATTGTGGAGTACATTACAACATTTTGCACAATTTTGCTCCCATCTATGGATAAGAGCTGTTGGGGGATTGAAAGAGCTCATAGACTGCCAAAACCTGCAAGATTTACGTCGGATATACCACGGGATATTATGGTTTGTTTTTACCGTTATACTGCGAAGGAAGCTTTATTTTCTGCAATACGTAAGATATCAATATTACCTACTCCATATGAAGCAGTAACAGTTTATACAGACTTATCACCTCTCACTATGGCAAGACGCCGGGAATTCTCCCAGTTTACTCAAGTACTACGTGATAAAAATATAGCTTACCGATGGGGATTCCCTACACAAATTATAATATGGAGGAATGGGAAGTTGACAGTATTGCAAGATCCAGCAAAGGGCGAGACTATCTTAAAAGAATGGGGATTTGAAAATGAAGGGGGAAAAGTATTGAGACAAGTTGCCGCATCCCAAAGTGTACGACCAGAATGGAAGATGGCAGGAAGATACTCAACAAAATCTTAAGGACAAAACTATATTCCTAAAGTTGTGTTTGTTGTTGTTTTTTTCCTCTCCCTCTTCCTCTAAATATATTTGTATATTTTCAAACTAATAGGCAATGGGATATTATTTTGGGACTAGGAGGGGTTAGGGAACCACTGCAAGGTTAACATTTTGCTTTTTTTTTTGTCTAGCAATACTAGTTTTTTGTATGTATACGGAATAGAATGTAAACGTGGTATGGCAGAGGTATGTCTTAAAACGGCTTTTGAAATAGCTTAATATACATACTTTATGAATAGGTTAACAATAAGTTTGGATAAGGTTTATGGGACTGTGTATTTGATGATTTAATGAGTGGGTATTGGTGCAGTTTGTGTCCCAGCCGCTCTAAAGAGATAATAGGTATATGTTTGGTTCTGGATTGAAAGCGGTGTGGTAACATATGATCAGGTATTTTCGATGGATTGTCTACCCTGTATATGTATGCCCTTTTTGTAGAGGGGAGGAAAAGGAGGGAGAGGAGAAAGAAGGAAGGAAAGAAAGGGAAAGGGGAGAGAAAGGAAAAAGAAAGAAGAAGAAGGGAAAGGAGGGAGGAAAAGGGAAAAAGAGAAGGGGAAGGGAACGGAGAAAGGGGAAGGAAAAAGAAGGGGAAAAGAAAGTAGGAAAAAATATATAGATTGGTTATGCTTATGGAAATAGTATAACTAATATCACTAAATAACGGTAGTAGGGAAAAGTACTTAATATAAAATAAATAAGTATACATTATTAAGGACATTGGTTTTGACTGAGCTACAGGATAGTCCCCCGGCTTCTGTCTTTGGAGGGAGATTTGCCCGACACGTTCCATAATGGGATTTGAACTGGAGCATGCCGATGGGCACTATCCAGCTTATCCCCAGGTTAACTCTCTTACTCGAGAGTTATTGTACATTTTTTTAATGTTTTTTTTATTTTTTTTTATGTTTTTAGTGTTTGTTTCTTTTTTGTGGTGTATATATTTAGTATGAAAAGTTCCATGAAAAGGTTAATTATATTTATAAGAATATCTCTTACAACAGAGTAAGATGAGTAATTACTTATCGTGTTTATCGCTAAATGTAAATGGCCTTAATAGTCGAATAAAAAGACAATTAGTTAGACAAGAACTAATTAAATCAAAGGCATCAATAATATGCCTTCAAGAAACTAATTTACGAAGACAGAATCCGCAATATTTTGAGTTGTCTAGATATCCTCAAATTTTTCATGCATATTCACCCCATAAATCTAAAGGTGTTGCAATTTTATTCCATTCAGATTGGCTATTTCAATTAGATAAAATTTATAGGTATGATATGGGAAGACTTTTGATTGTTGTAGGATTACTGAATGGGATACAGATTACAATAGCCTCGGTCTATGCTCCAAATAAAGATTAATATGCATTTTTGGCAAAAACTTTTGTATTAATTAATAAGTATCAGAGAGGCCACATAATGGTTTGCGGAGATTATAATTCTACATTAGATACTAAATTAGATATTATTAGGGTGCTTGACAAAAAAACATTCTCTCAGGCTATCTCTTTAAGCAAAAGGTTTGCTTCATTATTATTTAAATACGACTTATATGATACTTGGCGGAACCTATACCCGACTGGTAAAAATTATACTTACTATTCGCATGCTCATCATACATATTCTCGTATAGATATGTGCTTAGTTGATAAACAAACATTACAAAATATTTCTGAGGTAGAGATAGGGAGTAAAATCTGTTCAAATCATGCCCCTGTAATTACTAAGTTTAGGACTTTATATCCTGTAAGAGGCAGGAGTACATGGCGCTTAAATGAAACTCTTTTGGGTGAAGAATCTTTGTTAAATTTATTTAGGATAAGGATTCAAGCATTTTATGATGAACATGTTCAGGATAAATCCCATATTACTATTAAGTGGCTGGCGTTTAAGGCAGTAATGAGGGGACTGTTTATACAGGTGGGTTCTTGAAAAAAGAAGCAAGAGTATGGAGATAAAGAACGACTCTTAGAAGAGCATAAGGGGTTGGAGGAAGAAAATAAACGGAACCCATCAAAAATAATATCTTCTCAACTTCTCAAGAAAGGTTGGAATAAAAATTCAGGAATTAAATTTGAAACTTTTGGAAAGCCAAATGAGAAAACTAAAATTGACTCATTATACGCAGAGTAATAAAGTTGGGAAAAAGCTAGCTAGAATACTAAAAAATAAAGTCCAACAATCAAAAATACCATTTTTGTTAGCAGCAAATGAAGCAAAACTGTTTAATCCTCAAGATATTGTAGAAGAACTCTCCGCTTATTATAAAAAGTTATATAATTTAAAAAAAAAGAGCATGATACATACCAGCCCACAAAAGAAGAAATTAGGTATTTTTTAGCAGATATAGATCTGCCTACCCTATCAGAAATTCAAAGCCAGTCATTATTAAAATCTTTTGAGGAGGAGGAAGCATTGAAAGTGATTAATGATCTTCAGAAAAAAAAAGGCCCCCGGCCCCGATGGGTTCTCAAATCTTTTTTATATAAGTTTTGCAAATTTATTTATTTCTCACCTTACGGACGTATTTAATTTTTAAAAAAATTCTGTGACTATGCCGGCTGAAATGCAATTGGCCAATATAATTACTCTGCCCAAAACCAGGGAAGTCACCTACTGAAAGTGTAAATTTAAGACCAATTTCACTTTTAAATGTTGACACAAAAATTTATGCAAAATTATTAGCATTAAGAATAAAACCATTTTTGATTGAGTTGGTTTCTCATGAACAAACAGGTTTCGTTCCTTCAAGGCAATTAGGGGATAATACCCGCCCATTGTCTGAATATATTGAACTGGGCCGATATTAATAAACAACAATTATTAATTTTAGCTTTAGATGCCGAGAAGGCCTTTGATCGCCTAAATTGGCAATATATGAAATAAGTTTTGGTAAAGATGGCCTTCCCCTCAGCTTTTTTAGAGAGCATTTTTGCCCTTTATACTTATCCATCAGCGAGAATATATAATACGGGGTTTTTATCATCGACGTTTCAGATCACAAATGGTACAAGGCAGGGGTGTCCTCTCTCCCCCTTGTTATTTATTTTAAGTTTAGAACCACTAATAAGACACATTAAAAAACAAAACAATCTTCGTGGTATTCGCACGCCTGCAGGAGAATTGAAAATAGAGCGATTTGCGGATGATGTTTTGTTATTCTTAACAGATCCGCCAACATCACTTTCAAACTTGATGCAATTATTGAATAGTTATGGACAAGTGTCATATTATAAGAATAATATATAAAAAAAACAAGCTATGCCAATTCATCTTCCGAAACATTTAGTAAAAGAACTGCAAGATTTATACCCATTTGACTGGCGCTTATCATCAATAAATTACTTAGGGGTTAAATTATCTAGCAATCCAGCCCAGTTAATAAAAGATAATCACTTCCTATTGATTCATAAAATGAATAAACAACTTAAAGTATGGGAGGGGAGAGAGATATCCTGGCTTGGCCGTATTAACACGATAAAAATGATGATCCTGCCCCTTATTTTATTTTTATTTAGAACTTTAACAATTGTGTTAACAAATGCTCTTCTAAAAAAGTTTCAAACAACTATTAATGCACATATTTGGAAAAGGAAACCACCGCGGCTTGCACAGAATTGCCTTTGGAAACCATATATGAATGGTGGTTTAAACATACCAAATATTTCATTTTATTATAAAGCAGTTTTCCTTGCACAGGGTATGTCTATTCTTGAGCAGGGTTTAGCCCCAATTTGGTTGGGGTTAGAGAATGCTTGTATTAAGGAGGGCTCAGTGGAACAGTTACTCTGGCTTGGCCCAGGGAAACAAGAAAAATTATGCAATATGTTGCCTGCTACGAAAGCATTGATAAAAATTTGGGGACAAGCTATTTTTAGGCTAAGAATATCTAAGTTGTTGGCATTGGAAGCTCCTTTCAAAATGACGTTTTTGAGCCCTGATCTATTTTTAGATACATGGTTGGAGCGAGGGGTAAGACAGATAGGCGATTTATATAATGCAAGTGGAATAAAACCATTTCCGGTGCTTCAGAAGCAATTTGCTTTGCCGTCACATGAATTATTTACTTTTTTACGTATTAAACATATTTTTAATAAAATAGGTGGTACTTTAAAAGATAGGATGAATAGTTCCCCTTTTTTAGGCAAATGCATAGGGAAAATGCCAAATAAAAAAGCTCTCTCATTTTGCTATAGCCTTTTAGTTTCTACAGATGTGGATACTATAGGTTATATGCAAAAATGGGAGAGAGATTTAGATAAGCAAATAACGCAGGAAAGTTGGTATAAGGCCTTAAAAATTATGGAACAGCTCACAGCCTCATTACGGGGAACAACGGTACGCTATCTACAGACCTGGACACCCTGGCTCAAATTTATCTCGGGTAGAACGGCGTAGACACCGGGAAAATGGAGCCTCTGCATGACCCCCACAGGATTCACAAGTAAATAAACGCAGTGACGTGGCAGCGATTCCCAGAGGAGCCGCGGACACACACTTGGCCGAGGAGACTCTGAGGGGGACGGGATGAGCCGATACAGCGAGTACGACGCTGAGGAGGTCTCTCTTTATCCCTCCCCCCTACCCTATAACCCTCACCCCTTTCCCGACCCTCGCTATATCTCACATCCGGGCCACTCAAGGAACGGATACACGCACACGTTCGCTCCCCTCCATCCTTTCCCTGCCCACCACACACACAAATACACACCAAACTAGACACACCATCCGGGAAGCAAATCCTGAAAGATCAAAGGACGAAAAAACAGGGATTGAGCGTGACAGAGATTAAAACCTAGTCAGACAAGCAGAGGAAGCAGAGCTGCGAAAAAGAGGCATAATGGATCACAGGACACCGTGACCCAGCTGACCAAACACCGACGCACCAGACCTGGGAAGGGCGGTCACCTAACGCGCCACAAAGGCCCAGACTATGTGGGAGGAAAAACTCAGTCGTACCGGATCCCCATAAAACACAACTTAGAACGCACACAAACAGAGACGGGGGACATCTCACGAGGACCCCAACCTTAGAATAACCACTGGCTGTCGCCCTAACAAAATCGAACAAATATACAGGAACCTACCAACCTCAACCCGCTTCATGACACGTAGTTAGGCAAGACTCAAGGACAAGCAGTAATGAGCTAAATAACATGAAGGAAGGGGGGGATAGGAGGGACAAGTAAAGAGAAAAGGGAGGTTAGCCCACACTAGCATTCAGCACTACGGTGCACTCACAGTACGACAAACGAGGGTGGCCGCGGAGGCGACCCAGGTTCATCTGTCCTCCTAAGATATAGCTATTTATACACGAATGCATAATAGATAGGACTTGTTCACATGTTTTACTGTTAAATCGCAAAACGTATTTAGTGAAGACTGTTATGCCTATCGAGACAATCTCGAATACTCTAACTTCCCGTTGTATCTGTTAACAGTACTGATGTCAATGTTACTTTTCAAACTTGAAATAAAAACCAAGATTGACAAAAAAAAAATGTAAAAAAAATTACGAAACATGCTTCTAGAAGCTTATCACATTGGGAGGCATTCAGCAAATTAAATATGAGATGGTATATGGTACCCTCCAGAGTAGCTCAACAGTTTCCAGGAATATCTACAGCTTGCTGGAGATGCCAAAAGAGCATAGGCAACTTGTTGCATATTTTTTGGGAGTGTCCATTGATAATACCACTTTGGCAGGAAGTGGAATCCTTTTTCAAAAGGGGATTAAAGGTAGATATTAAGTTGCAACCAGAAAGCTATTTGCTTCATATGTTTCAGATAACACCTAAGGAGGAAGTATTAACAATAATGATACACTGTTTATTAGCAACTAAAATAGCTATAGCTTATAGATGGAAACAAATTCAGCCACCTTTGTTCAAAGAGGTTATGGTACGCTTATGTCACGATTCGGGGAACCTAACACGCTAACACACACACACACACAGAAAAGGTGCAGTACCGGACCTTAGAGTGGCCGGGCTAAGCACACACAGAATAGTCAGGAGACAAGCCGAGTAAGGGGAACCAGAAGACAGAATAACGAGAAACAAGCCGAGGTCAAAGGGTAGGAGAAAGTCACAAGTCAGTTTAACAAGCCAGAGAGTACGTAACCAGAAAACACAAGTTCAGTATCAATACTAGCAAGCAAAGACCACAACAGGGCAGGGAGAAACAGGAAAGGTAAGTATTTAAACCCTGAGGTTAATTCTGATTGGAAAACTTCCAATCAGAATTAACAATCACACGTGGGAGATATCTATGTCTCCCACTGTGATTGTCGTACTGTATCTTTAACGCCGGGTCAGGTGGCTGACCGCGGCGTGTATAGGAGTGGGCGGTCCCCCAGCGTTCAGCGTCATGCATGCTGCCGCTGGGGGATGGAGAGGAGGACGCGGGTGGCATCCGAGGCTGGGAGGATGCCGCCCAGCGAGCGAATGCCGGGAAAGGACCCGCGGACGGCTGGAGGGTGAGTGCCGCGAGCGGACTGCAGCCTCCCCTCGCAGCCGCCCGCGGGATCCTGACAGCTTAGACTCCTCAAGTTGGTATGAGAGAATGGCAAGTCGTTTGGCAGGAAGGGAAGGAACATTCAAATTTTTGTGGCAAAAATTGTTTAATGTTAGAAATATGTTTATATATATGTGATATGTTTTTATGTTAGTTTCTCTCTTTTTTTTTTCTTTCTGTTTTCTGGTTTTTGGTTTCTGTCTATGTAATTGTTGTATGAATGTATATATACTGAAATAAAAATAAATATAAAAAAAAGAAAAAAATACTTATTATATATATATACACACACACGTATAAAATGAAATAAATACGTAAAAGTATATCTTTCCTGGCAATATCTATGGGAGAAAAAAATGGGAATTGGGGGAACACCCAGAACATGCAATTATAAGCAGTGGTACTGCCATAAAGACCAAAACGATCACATGGCCCGAGGGGGCCTAGTTTGCAAGGTGGGGGGGTGTCTGTCTGGGTTGTCAGGCTGCCCACCGAATCGGATCATGGTGGAGGTGAGTGTCCTCGAGATCCTGGGGCTGAAAACCTTTGTGGTGTTATGAGGTCAAGGGCTTAATGGACAACTGTCCCCTCAACACTATGGTTTAAATATACTAATCCTTCGATGAAGCTTTGAAAGGAAATAGATTATTTTGCTTAATGTAAAAGAAATAGAGAAACTCCCAACCCTCGGGATATAACGTATATGCACACCTTGGATAAGAGAGTGTTTGAAAACGGGCAGTTAGTCTCTATGGTCTAGCAGGAAAGACCATAGAGAGTATATTTACCATTGAGACTATATAGACTATATGGTTAATATAATCTCTCTATGGTCTTTCCTGCATCGCTCTTGAAATCGCTGTTTATTGAATGAGCGAGTGCGCTGGATTGTGCACAGGGCCGGTGCACGGATCTTTAGCTGCACAAGCTACACAAGATGCATTTTGCTTCCCTCCTCTCCCCCTTTAAAAAAATAAATAAATAATGCATCTTCACCTTTGTGTCTTGTTGTAACCCCCCCCCCCCCCACCCTTTTTAATATCTTACTCATTTTGTGCTCTGCTGTATTTTATTCCCCCTTTAGTGTGTCTTACAACCCCCTATGTATGTATCTTACTTCCCCCACCCCTTTGTGTGTCTCTTACCTCCAGCCCCTTTCTGTGTCTCATTCTTACCCCAGCCCCTTTCTGTGCCTCTTTTTTACCCCAGCTCCTTTCTTGTCTCCTTGTCCACTGCAGTCCATCCTTCTCTGCCTTTTTTCCCCCTCAGTCTGTTTTGTGTGTCTTTCCTCCCAAGCCTCAAGTCGCACTCCTTCTTTGCCACAAAAAAGAAACCAGCACCAGCAGGAGAGGAGGACGTTCTAATAAAACCTTTACCCAAGGATTCCCGTATGTACTCCTCCATGATCTGGTTTTCTTTCTCAGAAAGAGGGTAGACCTTACCCCTAGGAGGCATAGTGCCTGGTAACAGGTTTATGGCACAGTCATACTCACGATGTGGAGGTAGCTTATCTGCCTCCCTTTTTTCAAAAAACAATGCAAGGTCTGCATAGACAGAAGGGACAGAAACAGAAAGTGGTTTAGCCGTGGGCACATTGAGTGAACAAACAGGACGTACATGAGCCATACAGTCTCGTTGACAAGATTCCCCCCAGGAGAGTATGTCTAAACAACCCCAGTCAAGTACAGGGTTGTGCTTCACTAACCAGGGAAAACCAAGAACGATGGAGGCAGTAGGAGAATCAATTATTTGGAAGGTTAACCTTTCCTTGTGCAAAGCACCCACAGACATAACTATTTCCTGGGTTTCATGGGTCACCAGGGGTTTCTCAAGTGGTCTACCATCTATGGCCTCAACGGCCAAGGGTGTGGCCTTTCGGATCAAAGTCAGGGCTGCGGTTTTGGCAAAGTTCTCATCCATAAGGTTGTCTGCCGCACCTGAATCGATCAAGGCTTTGGTTGTTATAATGGTTTTATTGACCAAAAGAGAAAGCGGAATAAACGGTCTGGAGATGGACACATGAGGGGACGAAGTCATAACACCCGAGGCCGACCCCTCTCTAGGCCTTAGGTGCTGTAGTTTCCCTGTACCTTAGGGCAGGCATTACAGTGGTGCCCCCTCTTTCCACAATAAAGGCATAACCCCTCCCTTCTACGGTACGCTCTTTCAGCCTCAGTTAACCCCGTAGCATCCAATTGCATGGGCTCAGGGGATGGTTGCCAAGGAGCGGGCAATGCTAGCAATGCAGTACTGGGTAGAGCAGGTAACACCCGTGTATCCAGCCGTCTTTGACTACGCCTCTCTCTAATACGGTTATCAATAAGAATCATATAGTCTATAACATCATCCAGAAGAACAGGCAATTCCCTGGATGCTATTTCATCCAGTATGTAAGCGGCCAAACCCTCCTGAAAGACTGTTACGAGGGCGTCATTATTCCAAACCACTTCAGCTGCTAGAGTGCGGACTTCGATAGTGTAATCCGCTACAGATCTGCTACCCTGTCGGACCCTAAGCAGAGCTTTGCCAGCAGAAGCAACCCTACCGGGTTGATCAAACGTGCATTTGAAAGCTGTCAGAAAATCTGCAAAGGACATAGGAGACGTATTCTCCCACATGGGGTTGGCCCATGCTAAAGCTCTCCCGGACAAGTGGTTTATCAAAAAGGCAATTTTAGATCTGTCAGTGGGATAGGAACGTGGATTCATCACTAAATGGATGTCAATTTGGTTGAGGAAACCACGACACAATGCTGGGTCACCGCTGTAGCGCTGTAGCGCTGTGGCGGCGTCATATGAACTACATGAGCAGGAACTGGTACTGGAGTGGGAATGGGTTCGGGCACAGCAGCAGCAGCCTCCTGAACGGCAGGTTGCAAGTGTGCAGTACGAGCCAGTATGGTTTGCAAAGCTTGAGCAAACTGATCCATACGGTGGTCTAAACCATCCATTCTAGCCTCCTGATTAACTAGGAGCTGTGTTATGTCAGCAGGTTCCATTTTGGCCCTGTTGTAATGTCACGATTCGGGGAACCTAACACGCTAACACACACACACACACACAGAAAAGGTGCAGTACCGGACCTTAGAGTGGCCGGGCTAAGCACACACAGAATAGTCAGGAGACAAGCCGAGTAAGGGGAACCAGAAGACAGAATAACGAGAAACAAGCCGAGGTCAAAGGGTAGGAGAAAGTCACAAGTCAGTTTAACAAGCCAGAGAGTACGTAACCAGAAAACACAAGTTCAGTATCAATACTAGCAAGCAAAGACCACAACAGGGCAGGGAGGAACAGGAAAGGTAAGTATTTAAACCCTGAGGTTAATTCTGATTGGAAAACTTCCAATCAGAATTAACAATCACACGTGGGAGATATCTATGTCTCCCACTGTGATTGTCGTACTGTGTCTTTAACGCCGGGTCAGGTGGCTGACCGCGGCGTGTATAAGAGTGGGCGGTCCCCCAGCGTTCAGCATCATGCATGCTGCCGCTGGGGGATGGAGAGGAGGACGCGGGCGGCATCCGAGGCTGGGAGGATGCCGTCCAGTGAGCGAATGCCGGGAAAGGACCCGCTGACGGCTAGAGGGTGAGTGCCGCGAGCGGACTGCAGCCTCCCCTCGCAGCCGCCCGCGGGATCCTGACAGCTTAGACTCCTCAAGTTGCTATGAGAGAATGGCAAGTCGTTTGGCAGGAAGGGAAGGAAAATTCGAATTTTTGTGGCAAAAATTGTTTAATGTTAGGAATATGTTTATATAGGAGCTACGTTATGGTTAAGAAGGTAGTAGAGAAATTAAATTAATTTAAATAGAATAAGTTATTAGGTAGTGGCGTTATAAAAAGGTCTTATGCGCGCAAATAAGCTTTATATATTGGTTTATGCAATTCATAAAAGAATATATCAAATTATATGCAAGAATGGTTTAGGAATATAATAGAGATTGGAGTTAAACACCACTAAATAATGTTGATTAGTGATATGATATGTTTTTATGTTAGTTTCTCTCTCTTTTTTTTTTTTTTCTGTTTTCTGGTTTTTGGTTTCTGTCTATGTAATTGTTGTATGAATGTATATATACTAAAATAAAAATAAATAAAAAAAAAAAAGTTAAAAAAAACTTAGATTATATATATATACACACACACACACGTATAAAATGAAATAAATACATAAAAGTATATATTTCCTGGCAATATCTATGGCAGAAAAAAAATGGGAATTGGGGGAACACCCAGAACATGCAATTATAAGCAGTGGTACTGCCATAAAGACCAAAATGATCACATGGCCCGCGGGGGCCTAGTTTGCAAGGTGGGGGGGTGTCTGTCTGGGTTGTCAGGCTGCCCACCGAATCGGATCATGGTGGAGGTGAGTGTCCTCGAGATCCTGGGGCTGAAAACCTTTGTGGCGTTATGGGGTCAAGGGCTTAATGGACAACTGTCCCCTCAACACTATGGTTTAAATATACTAATCCTTCGATGAAGCTTTGAAAGGAAATAGATTATTTTGCTTAATGTAAAAGAAATAGAGAAACTCCCAACCCTCGGGATATAACGTATATGCACACCATGGATAAGAGAGTGTTTGAAAACGGGCAGTTAGTCTCTATGGTCTAGCAGGAAAGACCATAGAGAGTATATTTACCATTGAGACTATATAGACTATATGGTTAATATAATCTCTCTATGGTCTTTCCTGCATCGCTCTTGAAATCGCTGTTTATTGAATGAGCGAGTGCGCTGGATTGTGCACAGGGCCGGTGCACGGATCTTTAGCTGCACAAGCTACACAAGATGCATTTCGCTTCCCTCCTCTCCCCCTTTAAAAAAATAAATAAATAATGCATCTTCACCTTTGTGTCTTGTTGTAACCCCCCCCCACCCTTTTTAATATCTTACTCATTTTGTGCTCTGCTGTATTTTATTCCCCCTTTAGTGTGTCTTACAACCCCCTATGTATGTATCTTACTTCCCCCACCCCTTTGTGTGTCTCTTACCTCCAGCCCCTTTCTGTGTCTCATTCTTACCCCAGCCCCTTTCTGTGCCTCTTTTTTACCCCAGCTCCTTTCTTCTTCTCCTTGTCCACTGCAGTCCATCCTTCTCTGGCTTTTTTCCCCCTCAGTCTGTTTTGTGTGTCTTTCCTCCCAAGCCACAGGCACACAGGCATCGTTTTTAAGGCGCACAGTTAGTCATGCAGGTACACTTTCATACAAATACAGAAAATAATCATACAGAGATCAACAGACACATAGACATAGTCAGAGACATACAGACACACAGGCAGGGACATACAGACATACAGACACAGTCACATAGAGACATACAGGCAGAGACATACACACATACAGACATACATGCATACAGAGACGTTTACAGGCATAGAGAAACATACAGGCATACAGAGACATGCATACATGCAGAGGCATACCATCATACAGACACATACATACAGGCATACAGAAACATACATACAAAGACATACAGGCATACAGACACATACAGACACATACATATATGCGTACATACAGAGATATACAGGCATAGAGAAACGTACATACAAAGGCATACATGCATACAGAGGCATACCATCATACAGACACATACATACAAAGACATACAGACACATTCATACATACATACATACATACATACAGAGACATACATGCATACAGAAACGTAAATACAGAGACGTATATCCAGAGGCATACCGTCAAAGAGACACATACATACAGGCATACAGAAACATGCATACAAAGACATACATACGTACATACAGAGACATAAAGGCATACAGTTAGATGCATGTATGCATACAGAGACATACATGCATACAGAGACATACATGCATACATACAGAGACATACATGCATACAGAGACATACATGCATACAGAGACATACCGTATATACTCGAGTATAAGTCATTTTTTGTGCTGAAAAACCCCAACTCGACTTATACTCGAGTCACTGTCTGTATTATGGCAATTTACAATGCCATAATACAGACAGGGGGCTGGCAGAGAGCTGTTACTTACCTCTCCTGCAGCTCTTGTCAGCTCCCTTCTCCTCCGCGCCGGTCCAGTCAGCTCCCCTGTCAGCTCACACTGTAAGTCTCGCGAGAGCCGCGGGGTCATAGCGCGGCTCTCGCGAGACTTACAGTGTGAGCTGACAGGGGAGCTGACCGGACCGGCGCGGAGGAGAAGGGAGCTGACAGGAGCTGCAGGAGAGGTAAGTGCTTCCTGCCAGCCCCCCTCCACTGAACTGCCAATGCCACTGGACAACCAGGAAGTGAGAGCCCCCCTCCCTGCCATGTATCAAGCAGGGATTGAAAAAAATAATAATAATAAAACAAAATAAAATAATAATAAAATAAAATAATATTTAAAAAATAATAGTAATAAAAAAATTATTAAAATATTTTTTACAAAAATTATAAGAAAAATGCCCACCCCCCACCAAGGCTCTGCAACACAAACACACACACACTGCATCACACACACTCACACTGCATTCATATACACACACACTGCACTCATACACACACACACTGCACTCATACACACACTGCACTCATACACACTGCACTCATACACAGACTGCATTCACACACACTGCACTCATACACACACTGCACTCATACACACACTGCACTCATATGCACACTGCATTCATACACACACTGCATTCATACACACACACTGCACTCATATACACAAACTGCACTCATATACACAAACTGCACTCATACACACACACTGCATTCATACACAAGCACTGCATTCATACACACACACTGCACTCATACACACACACTGCACTCATACACACACACTGCATTCATACACACACTGCATTCATACACACACACTGCATTCATTATATACACACACTGTAAATAAATATTCAATTAATATAATTTTTTTAGGATCTAATTTTATTAAGAAATTTACCAGTAGCTGCTGCATTTCCCACCCTAGTCTTATACTCGAGTCAATACTTTTCCCCAGTTTTTTGGGGTAAAACTAGGGGCCTCGGCTTATATTCGGGTCGGCTTATACTCGAGTATATACGGTAAATACATACATACATACATACATACATACATACATACATGCATACAGAGCATACAGCCTTCATACATACATACATGCATACAGCCTTCACACAGTCACAATTACATACTTACATCTGGTAAATCTGGTCTCTGGAGTGCATGCTGTCCGGCTCTGTGGAGTCCTGTCTTGCAGCCCAGCTGCATATAGGGGCGCCAACCTCGCTGTGTTGTACACAGGGAGCAGAGATATGATGTCATTCATATCCCGCCCCTCCACACAGCGTGCGGAAGACAACAGGGTAAGAGGCTCGGCTCAGTGGGCGGAAAGTTCTGGGCTGCGCTCGGCCACGCAACAAGACGTAACAGGCTGGAGGGGAGCGCAGTGCGCTTCCCTGCAGCCAGTCAGCCTGACATTGCACCCTAGGGCCGTTGCACCCTAAGGCAGCCGCCTGGGCCACCTTATAATAGCGCCGGTTCTGATTGTGCATTTTGTATATATTGGCCCCAGCAGCACTCTATAATATATGCATGTTCAGGTGAGTGCAGCCCTAGTCATCTTTGGTTTCATTTCTTTATATATTTGGGAGTTCAAGCCAACTCCTTGGTTTTGCACCCCTCCCTGTTATAGATGCCTCTTTCAAGGACCCTACTTAGCCTTGACCTGCAGAGAGTGCCAGGAGGAAGCTTTTCCCAAGTAAGTGGATTAATCTCATAAGAGCAGACATTAATCTGCTAGAGTAGGACCTGCCAAGAATTGGGTACATTGTAGTTGTGGCAGGATTATGTAATATATGATCATATACTGTAACTAAATTCCTATTATTATCTTGCCTAGGTGAGGTGTTTTTAAATAAAACTATTACAATCTCTAAGATTTGAAATCATTGTTTAGTAAATAAGCGAGTGCGCTGGATCGTGTATTTTCTATGTTGTATATATTGGCCCCAGCAGCACCCTATAATGTATGCATGTTCAGGTGAGTGCAGCCCTCTTGGTTTCATTTTTACATATATACTTTGGGCATTGATAATTATATTTTGTAATTTTTTTTCCAAGTTTGAGTTGTCGGGCAGTCCCCCTGCAAGCAGTGCTTTTCGGTCTTGTGATCGCAGTGTAATTGTGATCACATGGCCCAGAAGGGCCCTATTTGCTTCAGGGGTTGTCCGCCTTAACAACGTCAAAGCAATCCTTTTTCAGGACTGCATATTATGCCCTAAGGCATTAACAGGTTAATATAAGATAGGTACCTAATGTTACAAATTATACAGAATACATTGCAACAAATTGTGTGTAACACTTTAATAATATGTCCAGATTTAAAGCACACACTATCTTTCTTAGCTAAGGGTTTATTTAGAGGTGTTTTTTCCAATTAAAGCAGTAGTTCCCAACCCAGTCCTCACGTACCCCCTAACAGTCCAGGATATAGGGATTACCCAATTGTGTCTAAGGTTTTTTTTTAGAAAGAAATAAAAAAAAAAACACTCTAGACCAGGGCTTCCCAAACTTTTATGGGCCGAGACCCATTTTTGAAAACTGTAATTTTTTGAGACCCACTTGCTTCTAATGCATATTTTAAAAATGAACACCATGGCATTCCGCTTAGAAGCACACAATTGGCACACCATGGCAATCATCTTTAGAGACATACAATTGGTACACCATCGCAATCAGCTTTAGATACATACCAATGGCAGTCCATAGCAATCAGTTTTAGGGGAATAACATTGGCACATCATGGCAATCACTTCTAGATGTATAAACTTGGCACATCATGGCAATCAGCTTTAGAGGCATAAAATTGGCACACCATGGCAAACAGTCTTAGATGCACAAAATTGGCACACTATGGCAATCTGTTTTAAAAGCATACAATTGGCATACCATGGCAAACAGTCTTAGATGCACAAAATTGGCACACTATGGCAATCTGTTTTAAAAGCATACAATTGGCATACCATGGCAAACAGTCTTAGATGCATAAAGTTGGCACATAGCAGCCATGAGCGGTGGGTGGGGACCCTTAATAAAAAAATAATGTTCCCCCAGGTCCCCATCCATCAGCAGCAGTTGGGGACCCTTATTAATTAAAAGGGGGACCTAATGTTCCCCCTGGTCTCCACCCATGAGTCGCGGATGGGGACCCTAATTAAATAAATAATGAGGAGGACTTAATGTCCCCTCCAGGTCCTGACTCATGAGCGGTGGGTAGGGACCCTTATGAATTAAAGGGGGGACTAGCGTGTGGGGACAAATAATAACGTGACTAGGGGTCCCCCATGTCACTCCCCCCCCAATAAAAATACACTACCTACCCCCCTCACCCTAATAATATTGAGGGGGGGCAATAAACTAACCTGTCAAATAAAATGTCATACTTACAATTAGATGTCTTCTTTCTTCTTTTCTTTTCTTTCTTCAGCCCCAAAAAATGCCAAATAAAAATCCATAATACTCGTCGCAACTGTTAAAATGAAAAAAACCTGAACGCTGCAAAAAAATAAAATGAAAAAATGACAGGAAAAATAATCCATCTTCACCCATGGAGGGCTCTGCGCAGAATGAGCTCTGCAGGGCGGGGGAAGCCTTATATATACTACCCACGCCTTGCAATTTGATTTAGAGCACTCTGATTAGTTGATTCCAAGCCAACCAATCAGAGTGACAGGTAAATGGGGATTTGATTAGAGGAAGCTAGAATCTATTATTGAGGCAGTTAGGAAGACATTGACCTTAGAGGAATCCTCGGTTCAAAAACCTTTATGCAGTAAACATTTTGCTAGCCTCAAGAAGAAATTGCTTTTCCCCTTCACAAGACTATTAGGAACCTAGTTCTTGAAGAATGGCGGCAGTCGGAAAAATGGGTCTATTTCCAGGGTAAGTGGTCCAAATTATACCTATTCAAGAAATCTGACTCTGCTACTTTGATCTTAGCTCCCAAGGTGGACACGGCAGTTGTCAGGCTGCCTAAAAGACCACTTTGCCGCTATATGACTTTTGCTCTTTGAGAGAACCCATGGAGAGAAGAATTTATATATTTTCCAATGCCTATTTAGCAGCAGTGGTCAGTATGCACCCAGCAGCTGCCTTAACTTTGGTTTCCAGGGCCCTTATACAGTGGCAAAGGATCTGGAAGCTAATATTAAATATGGAGTTAGTAGATACCATCTCCTCAGAGCAGTGGACGTTATTATTCTTATTCATTATTGCCTAGTGATAGAAGAAACAGGTGTTCCTCTCATTCAGACAAAAGGTCATTTGTAATGTCATCTAAAGGCACCAAAGCCATATCAAATCCATGAAGTGGTTATAGTGCCCAGAATCCACCAGCGCTTTTTAAATTAAGTTTTAAACCATTTAACCCAGTCACATGTCTGAAGCATTTGCTTGAGCAGGAGCCTCAAATGACACTCTCAGCCCATCACTGGCTGGCCATTGTGAGTATTTATGCATCAAAGTACATATATACCATATTTAAAAGGAAGCAGGAACGACACCTGGGGGACTCCTCTTAATTATTAAATCAATCGAAAACAAGACCTAAAGTGGTGTTTGTGCGCAAAGTGGCTTTTAAATGCATCAAAGCCAAGGACTTTTGATTTCTTACTTAGTAAATAAGGCATAAAATCGTCTTATACCAAGCCCGGACTGGCCATCGGGCATACCGGGCAAATGCCCGGTGGGCCGCGATGGCCGTGGGGCCGAGGCCGGCAGGGGAGATCACAGGATCTCCCCTGCCAGCGCCTGCAGGGCCAGCGCTACCCGAGCGCCGGCCCTGCTCTGTGCCTCCATGGGCCGGTGGGGAGATCAAAGATCTCTCTCACCGGCCCAGAGACACTGACAGGCGGCCGCCGGCAGGAGAGGGTGTGAGGGAGGAAGGCAGGCGAGAGGACCGGCAGAGCTCTAGCCAGCAGCTCCGCCGGGTCCTCTCGCGAGGTCTGAGCGTTGCCGCGGTAACCGCGGCAACGCTCAGATCTCGCGAGAGTGTACTATAGCCTTCAGGCTAAAGTTCACTCTCACCACTGGACCACCAGGGAAGGAAGCTGCACGGCACCCCCCCCCCACCCCCCAGGCAGAACGGATCCCCCTCTCCCCACAGGCAGAACAGCTCCCCCCCCTCCTTCCGGGCTAAAAGGTAAGAAGGGAGGAGGGGGGATATAACTTTTTTTTTTATTATTAATAAAAAATATATATTTAAATGTAAATAAAATATACATTCACACTCACACACACAGCACACAAACACACACAGCACCCTCAAACACACACAGCACCCTCAAACACACACAGCGCCCTCAGACACACACACACAACACCCTCAGACACACACAGCACCCAGACACACACAGCACCCCCAGACACACACACAGCACCCCCAGACACACACACAGCACCCTCAGACAAACACAGCACCTCCAGACACACACAGCACCCCCAGACACACACAGCACCCTCAGACACACACAGCACCCTCAGACACACACAGCACCCCCAGGCACACACAGCACCAGCACCCCAGACACACACAGCACCCCCAGACACACACACAACACCCTCAGACACACACAGCACCCAGACACACACAGCACCCAGACACACACACAGCACCCCCAGACACACACACAGCACCCTCAGACAAACACAGCACCCAGACACACACAGCACCCCCAGACACACACAGCACCCTCAGACACACACAGCACCCTCAGACACACACAGCACCCCCAGGCACACACACAGCACCAGCACCCCCAGACACACACAGCACCCTCAGACACACACAGCACCCCCAGACACACACAGCACCCTCACACACACACAGCACCCCCAGACACACACAGCACCCAAACACACACAGCACCCTCAGACACACACAGCACCCTCAGACACACACAGCATCCTCAGACACACACACAGCACCCTCAGACACACACAGCACCCTCAGACACACACACAGCACCCTCAGACACACACAGCACCCAAACACACACAGCACCCTCAGACACACACAGCACCCTCGCTCACACATATACAGCACACTCCCACACACTTATATATATATATATATATATATATATATATATAAATAAAATAACCCTCAGTGAGTTAACAGACAAAGAAAATTAGAAACCTAGAATGTGACGGCACATAAAAACACCCTCACACGCAGCACCCCTCTTACATACACACACACTGCGCCCCTCACGCATACAATATGTCCAAATAAATATATATATATATATATATATATATATATATACACACACACACACACACACACTAAAGCACCTCTCACACTGCACCACTACACACATTACGCCAGGGGCGGGCTGGGCCGGGGGGCAGGGAGGCAATTGCCCCCCAGGCCGCCCGAAATTCTTTTAGGACCGGCCGCGGCGGGCCGGTCCTTTAAATGCTGCAGCCGCCGAGCGCTCTGTAAAGAGCGCTCAGACGGCTGCAGCTGCTTTTCCCTCCCTCCCCTGTAGGTGGCCGAGCTGCACCCCGGTCCGCGGTCCCGGCCGGAGTGATAGGAAAGTGCACACTGAGTGTGCACTTCCTGTCAGTCCGGCCGGGTACAGGAAACAGAAACTCCTGTTCCGCGCGGAACAGGAGTTTCTGTTTCCTGTACCCAGCCGGACTGACAGGAAGGTGCACACTGAGCACCTTCCTATCACTCCGGCCGGGACCGCGGACCGGAGTGCAGCTCGGCCACCTACAGGGGAGGGGGTAAGAAGAAGGGGGAGGGGAGAGTAAGAAGAGGGGAAGGGGGGGAGAGTAAAAAGAGGGGAGGGGGAGGGAAAGTAAAAAGAGGGGAGGGGGAGTGAGAGTAAAAAGAGGGGAGGGGGTAGTAAAAATAGGGGAGGGGGGAGAGTAAGAAGGGGGGAGAGTAAAAAGAGGGGAGGGGGGAGAGTAAGAAGGGGGGAGAGTAAAAAGAGGGGAGGGGGAGAGTAAGAAGAGGGGAGGGGGGGAGTAAAAAGAGGGGAGGGGGAGAGTAAAAAGAGGGGGGGAGAGTAAAAAGAGGGGAGGGGGGAGAGTAAGAAGGGGAGGAGAGTAAAAAGAGGGGGGGGGAGAGTAAGACGAGGGGAGGGGGGAGAGTAAGAAGAGGGGAGGGGGGGAGTAAAAAGAGGGGGGGAGAGTAAAAAGAGGGGAGGGGGGAGAGTAAGAAGAGGGGAGGGGGGAGAGAGTAAGAAGAGGGGAGGGGGGAGAGTAAGAAGAGGGGAGGGGGGGAGTAAGAAGAGGGGAGGGGGGAGTAAGAAGAGGGGAGGGGGGAGTAAAAAGAGGGGAGGGGGGAGAGTAAAAAGAGGGGAGGGGGGAGAGTAAGAAGGGGGAGAGTAAAAAGAGGGGAGGGGAGAGTAAAAAGAGGGGGGGATAGTAAGAAGAGGGGAGGGGGAGAGTAAAAAGAGGGGAGGGGGGAGAGTAAAAAGAGGGGAGGGGGGAGAGTAAAAAAAAGGGGAGGGGGGAGAGTAAAAAGAGGGGGGAGAGTAAAAAGAGTGGGGGGGAGTAAAAAGAGGGGGGGGAGAGTAAAAAGAGGGGAGGGGGGTGAGTAAAAAAAGGGGAGGGGGAGAGTAAAAAAGAGGGGAGGGGGGAGAGTAAGAAGGGGGAGAGTAAAAAGAGGATAGGGGGAGAGTAAGAAGAGGGGAGGGGGGGAGAGTAAGAAGAGGGGAGGGGGGAGAGTAAGAAGAGGGGAGGGGGGGAGTAAAAAGAGGGGAGGGGGAGAGTAAAAAGAGGGGAGAGTAAGAAGAGGGGAGGGGGAGAGTAAGAAGAGGGGAGGGGGGAGAGAGTAAGAAGAGGGGGGGGGGAGTAAGAAGAGGGGAGGGGGGAGAGTAAGAAGAGGGGAGGGGGGAGAGTAAGAAGAGGGGAGAGTAAAAAGAGGGGGGAGTAAAAAGAGGGGAGGGGGGAGAGTAAGAAGAGGGGAGGGGGAGTAAGAAGAGGGGGGAGTAAGAGGGGAGGGGGGAGTAAGAAGAGGGAAGAGAGGGAGTAAGAAGAGGGAAGAGAGGGAGTAAGAAGAGGGGAGGGCGGATAATAAGAGGGGGGGAGTAAGAAGAAGGGGGAAGTAAGAAGGAGGGGAGATAAGAAAAAGAGGGGGGTACGAAGAAGAAGGGGGGGTAAGAACAAGAGTGGGGAGTAATTAGAAGAAGGGGGTAAGAAGAAGAAGGGGGTAAGAAGAAGAGGGGGTAAGGAGAAGAGGGGGTAAGAAGAAGAGGGGGTAAGAAGAAGAGGGGGGTAAGAAGAAGAGGGGGGAGTAAGAAGAAGAGGGGGGAGTAAGACGAAGAAGGGGGTAAGAAGAAGGGGGGGTAAGAAGAAGAAGAAGAATGGGGTAAGAAGAAGAAGGAAGGGGTAAGAAGAAGAAGAAGGAGGGGTAAGAAGAAGAAGAGGGGGTAAGAAGAAGTAGGAGGGTTAAGAAGAAGAAGGGGGTAATAAGAAGAAGCGGGTAAGAAGAACAAGGGGGGGAGCAAGAAGAACACAGGGAGGAGGGGGTAAGAAGAACACAGGGGGGTGAGAACACACAGAGGGAGGAGTGAGAAGAACACAGGGAGGGTGGAGGGGGATGAGAAGAGCACAGGGAGGGTGGGTGAGTGTGAGAAGAGACCGCTAGGGGAGGGTGGGGGAGAGGAGAGACCACTAAGGGGCAGGGGAGAGCTCTAAGGGACAGAAGGGACAGCTCTATAGGACAGGGGGCAAGACAGGGAGCTCTTTAACACTACGCGCACACACACACAATGCATCCCTATACATACACAGAAACACACAATGCACCCCTATACATACACGGAAACACACAATGCATCCCTATACATACACAGAAACACACAATGCATCACTATACATACACAGAAACAGAACATGCTTCCCTTACACACAGAGAAACACACAATGCATCCATTACACACACACACAATGCAACCCTTACACACAAAGACAATGCATCATTTGCACACATACACAGAAACATACAATGCAAACCCTTACACACACATGCAAACACACACACTGTTTTTCTTACATACACACAGAAACACAATGCATCTCTTACACTCAATGCACACACATACAGACACACACCTTGCATCCCTTATGCATACAAACACAGATTCACACAATGCATCCCTCACACACAACCAGAAACACATAATACATCCCTTATACACAAATACACACTGCTTCCACTACACACAAACACACTGCATCACCTGCACAAACTGGTATCCCTATACACTACATACCATAAGCACACATATTAGATAACACATAACACATCCCCTACACACTCCACTCCCTGTGAGCGAGCTCATGGGTGGGTGGAACATATAAGTGGACTTATGAGTGGGCCTTATGGGCATACTCACCGTCAGGCACTGGGGCCCAGACCTTGAGCTGTGTAAGAGGCCCCCAAAAAATGGAGCTGCTTCCAATTCTCCCAGAACGTTGAATTTTGTGACCACAGTTGCAAACAGCCTCCAGAGATCCTGTTCTACACCAGACCAGTGGAGCCAAACTGCAGCCCATCATCATCCTCATCTAATTGTAAGTAGGCAATCTAGTATATTATTAGTGACACTAATCTATAATTTACCTCACATTAAAGGGACACTATAGCTTAATGAAGTGGTTCTGGTGTGTATAGCTGGTCCCTGCAGGCTTTTTAATGTAAACACACACTGTGTGCAGCACTGGCGTTCATATGGCAGATCATATGGGTGGGGCATTGTGATGTCACATGGGGGGGGGCGGCAA
The DNA here is from genome assembly GCF_036172605.1 of Pelobates fuscus. Taxonomy (NCBI): domain Eukaryota; kingdom Metazoa; phylum Chordata; class Amphibia; order Anura; family Pelobatidae; genus Pelobates; species Pelobates fuscus. The sequence goes on along the minus strand of NC_086319.1, from coordinate 367,164,117 downwards.
ATTTATATTTTGTCTAGGGCGGCAAAACTCCTTGCACCGGCTCTGATCCTGGGCAGGTGCACCAGTACTCTCCTCCTGCCCAGACCCGTCTTGACCGCAGTGCAAGTGCCCTCTGCCCCTAATTTACAGTGGCTCACACTCACAACAAGCAGTGCCTGGAGCCCTTTGCAGAGACGGAAACAAAGAGGTTCTGCGGCAGCTGGCCGTCCTGCAAGCATTACATTAAACAGCTGTTCCCCATGCAGCCACAGGTGGCGTTGTGCTGGGAGACTGTGATTACTCTTCACTTCCTCCCAGCCTACAGAGCAGCGCATGGGGGAGAGAGGAGGAGGCATGATTTAATCTTGACTAAATCCTCTAAGCAAACCTTTATAAATTTGGGGGGATCAGCTCTGTTTCCACAGTTTATTGGTGTTTACTCTCATCTCTGTATTAATATTGAGGGATGTCTAAGTAGTAACATCAGTGTGTGTCAGCAGGGCCAGCCGTTGGGGTGGGCAAGCTGTGCGGTCACGCAGGGTGCCATGACAACAGAGGCGCCCGGCGGCCAACACAGCTCACAAGTTGGGTACACCAGCATATTTAATTTAAATGATTCGCTGGTGGTCCACTGGTGCGCACCAGCAGTAGGTGCAGTCAGATCATATCCTCTCCCTCGTGGTTCCGGCGCTCAGTTAGTGAGTCAGAGCACAGGCTCAGAGATTCTCAGCCTGTGCTCTAGCAACATTGAAAGTCAGAGCCGTGAAGGAGCGGGTATGGCAAAGAGCTACTGATTAGCATAACATCCATATCCGTTATAAAACCAGAAAAAGGTGGGCATGGATGGTGAACTGATTTGGTGGCGCAATGGGCCACTTGACTGGTTTTGCCCCCCAGGCCTAAGGCTGCCAGCCCTCCCCTGCATTACGCTCCAGATACACGCTAGATCCCTTACCCTATATGCACTCAGGGGCGGACTGACAGGTCGGGAAGTCAGGGGGCCCGGCAGCACAGCCATGCTTCTGCTGTGGAAATCAGAGATCTCCACAGCAGAAGGAAGTTGTGCAAAAAAAAGTGCAGTAAGAAGGTTGCAGGGGCCCATAATGACTCGAAGGGCCCCTGCAACCCATCAATCCCCCCACTCCACTCAGTGAGAGACCTGGCAGCATTATACCAGCTCTCACTGCCAGGTCTCCTCTCTCTCTCCCTGCAGCACTCAGTGCTCCGCGTGAGGATTGGAGGCGGGGCAGGAAGTGACATCACACCCCCTGCTTCCCTCTCACACGGAGCGCACTGACAGCGTGGATGGAGGGTGAGAAGGAGCCTGTCTGCCCCACTGCTGATGGAAGAAGATGGAGGGAGAAAACATCAGATTGTATAGGTAAGCAGGCACCTCTATACACATACACTGCCCACCCATATACACACACTGCCCACCCATATATACACACTGCCCCCCCATATATACACTGCCCACCCATATACATATACTGCCCACCCATATACATACACTGCCCACCCATATATACACACTGCCCACCCATATATACACACTGCCCCCCCATATATACACTGCCCACCCATATACATATACTGCCCACCCATATACATACACTGCCCACCCATATACACACACTGCCCACCCATATATACACACTGCCCCCCCATATATACACTGCCCACCCATATACATACACTGCCCACCCATATACACACACTGGCCCCCATATATACACACTGCCCCCCCATATATGCGCTGCCCACCCATATACATACACTGCCCACCCATATACATACACTGCCCACCCATATATACACACTGCCCCCATATACATACACTGCCCACCCATATACACACACTGACCCCCATATATACACACTGCCCCCCATATATACACATACTGCCCACCCATATACATACACCGCCCACCCATATACATATACTGCCCACCCATATATACACACTGCCCACCCATATACATACACTGCCCACCCATATACACACACTGCCCCTCCATATATACACACTGCCCCCCATATACACACTGCCCCATATATACACATACTGCCCACCCATATACATACACTGCCCACCCATATACATACACTGCCCACCCATATATACACACTGCCCCCCATATATACACACTGCCCCCCCATATATCCACTGCCCACCCATATATACACACTGCCCACCCATATACACCTACTGCCCACCCATATATACACACTGCCCACCCATATACATACACTGCCCACCAAAATATACATACTGCCCACCCATATACATACACTGCCCACCCATATGCATACACTGCCCACCTATATACATACACTGCCCCCATACACATATATACACACTGCCCCCCATATATACACACACTGCCCACCCATATATACACACTGTGCACCCATATATACACACTGCCGACGTATATACATAAACTGTCCACCCATATACACACACTGGCCACCCATATATACACACTGCCCACCCATGCACATACACTTCCTACCCATATATACACACTGCCCACCCATATATACACACTACCCCCCATATATATACTGCCCACCCATATACATACACTGCCCACCCATATACACACACTGCCCCCCCATATATACACTGCCCACCCATATACATACACTGCCCACCCATATACACACACTGCCCAACCATATACACATACTGCCCACCCATATACTGCCCACCCGTAAACATACACTGCCCCCCATATACACACAATGCGCCCCATATATACACACTGCCCACGAATATATACACTGCCCACCCATATATACACACTGCCCCCATATATACACTGCCCACCCATATACATACACTGCCCACCCATATACATACACTGCCCACCCATATACACCTACTGCCCACCCATACATACACACTGCCCACCCATATACATACACTGCCCACCTATATACGTACATTGCCCCCCATATACACATACTGCCCACCCATATACATACACTGCCCATCCATAAACATACACTGCCCACCCATATACACACACTGCCTACCCATATACACACACTTCCTACCCATATATACACACTGCCCACCCATATACACACACTTCCTACCCATATATACACACTGCCCACCCATATATACACTGCACCCCATATATGCACTGCCCCCCATATATACACTGTCCCCCATATATACACACACTGCCCACCCATATATATACACTAGCCACCCATATATACACACTGCCCACCCATATACATACACTGCCCGCGCATATACGTACACTGCCCACCCATATACACACACTGCCCACCCATATATACACACTGCCCACCCATATACATACACTTCCTACCCATATATACACACTGCCCACCCATATATACACACTGCCCCCCATATATACACTGCCCACCCATATACATACACTGTCCCCATATACACTGCCCCCATATACATACACTGCCCACCCATATACATACACTGCCCCCCCATATATACACTGCCCACCCATATACATACACTGCCCACCCATATACACACACTGCCCACCAATATACATACACTGCCCACCCATATACACCTACTGCCCACCCATATACACCTACTGCTTACCCTTATACATACACTATCCACCCATATACACATACTGCCCACCCATATACACATACTGCCCACCCATATACATATACTGCCCACGCATAAACATACACTGCCCACCCATAAACATACACTGCCCACCCATATATACACACTGCCCACCCATATATACACTGCCCACCCATATACATACACTGCCCACCCATATATATACACACTGCCCCCATATATACACTGCCCACCCATATATACACACTGCCCCCCATATATACACTGCCCACCCATATACATACACTGCCCACCCATATACATACACTGCCCACCCATATACACCTACTACCCACCCATATATACACACTGCCCACCCATATACATACAAAGCCTACCCATATACATACACTGCCCACCTATATACATACACTGCCCCCCATATACACATACTGCCCACCCATATACATACACTGCCCACCCATAAACACACACTTCCTACCCATATATACACACTGCCCACCCATATACATACACTGCCCCCATATATACACTGCCCCCCATATATACACTGCCCCCATATATACACACACTGCCCACCCATATATATACACTGCCCACCCATATATACACACTGCCCACCCATATACATACACTGCCCACCCATATGCACACACTGCCCACCCATATATACACACTGCCCGCCCATATATACACACTGCCCACCCATATATACACACTGCCCCCCATATATACACTGCCCACCCATGTACATACACTGCCCACCCATATACACACACTGCCCCCATATACATACACTTCCCCCATATACATACACTGACCACCCATAAACATACACTGCCCACCCATATACACACACTACCCACCCATATACACCTACTGCCCACCCATATACACCTACTGCCCACCCATATACATACACTGCCCACCCATATACACACACTGCCCACCTATATACATACACTGCCCACCCATATACACATACTGCCCACCCATATACACACACTGCCCACCCATATACACACACTGCCCACCCATATATACACACTGCCCACCCATATACATACACTGCCCCTGATATATACACTACCCCCCAATATATACACTGCCCCGAATATATATATACACCTCCCACCCATATATATACACTGCCCACCCATATATACACACTGCCCTCCCATATATACACACTGCCCCCCCATATATACACACTGCCCCCCCATATATACACTGCCCACCCATATACATACACTGCCCACTCATATACATACACTGCCCCATACACTGCCCACCCAAATACATACACTGCCCACCCATATGCACCCACTGCCCACCCATATACACACACTGCCCACCCATATACATACACTGCCCCCCAAATATACACTGCCCCCATATATACACGCGCTGCCCCCATATATATACACACTGCCCACCCATATATACACACTGCCCACCTATATACATACACTGCCCACCCATATACATACACTGCCCACCCATATATACACACTTCCTATCCATATATGCACATTACCCACCCATATATACGCACTGCCCCCCATATAAACACACTGCCCCCATATATACACTGCCCACCCATATACACACACTGCCCCCCATATACATACACTGCCCACCCATATACATACACTGCCCACCCATATACACCTACTGCCCACCCATATACACCTACTGCTTACCCATATACATACACTGCCCACCCATATACACATACTGCCCACCCATATACACACACTGCCCACCCATAAACATACACTGCCCACCCATATACACACACTGCCCACCCATATATACACACTGCCCACCCATATACATACACTGCCCCTGATATATACACTACCCCCCAATATATACACTGCCCCGAATATATATATACACCTCCCACCCATATATATATACACTGCCCACCCATATACACACACTGCCCACCCATATATACACTGCCCGCCCATATACATACACTGCATACACCTACTGCCCACCCATATACACCTACTGCCCACCCATATATACACAGCCCACCCATATACATACACTGCCCACCCATTTACACACACTGCCCACCTATATATATATATATATATATATACACACAAACACTGCCCACCCATATATACACACACTGCATACACTGCCCACCCATATACACACATACACTGGTCACCCATATATACACTGTGCACCCCCCACACACACATTGCCCCCCATACACATACACACAGGTCCCCACACATATACTGCCCCCCCACACACCATACACATACACACATTTCCCCACACACACACTGCTCCCCATACTCACATTGCCCCCACACACACTGCCCTCCCCACACACACATTGCCCAACACACACATACACTGCCCCCCCACACACACACCATACACATACACACATTGCCCCACACACACATACACTGCCAACACACACACACAGCCACACACACATTGCCCCACACACCCTACACATTCACTCACTGCACCCTCCCCCTCACACACACACTGAACCTTTCACACATACTGCACCAATCACACACACCACTGCTCCTATGCCCTACTACAGCCTCATATCCCAGCAGACCCCAGGTAAGTTGTCAAACTGTTCTTAAACAGTTTAACCCCTACAGCCCAGCAGGTGGGGGGAACCTAATGGCCCTATTGTGCCAGGAAAACGAGTTTGTTTTCCTGGCACTATACTGCTCCTTTAATATTTTGTCTTCGTAGGGCCCTGGATCTAATTTTGTCCGGGGGCCCAGAAGGCTGTCGATCCATCCCTGTATGCACTCTTAATCCTCTACACACACACACACACACACATACAATCTCCTATACACACTCTGGGTCCTTTACACAGTAGATCTCCTACACACACACTACATTCCTTGTCAGCAAACACATACAACATTCTCTAAACACACCCTCTCTACAACCCCTACACACACTACGTCACCTATACACACACACTACAGCCCGTATGCACACACTCGCTACATCCCCTATAACACTATGCTCCCTATACACACACTCTCTACAGCCCCTAGCCACACATATTACACCACAAACACAAATAAAATTGACCTATTTGCACAATACCACACCACACTCTACACACACGCTATCCCACAAGCAGGCTCCATACACATGCACCATACACTTTCCTGGCCCTTTTGTCCTCTGGTATCCCACTTGTGGAGACACCAGAGACAATTTAAAAGCAAACTCAGCGCAAGCATGTTATTAAATTTGCTTGCGCTGCGCAGAACAAATTCAGGGCCTTTTTCTAATGCCAGAGCTCTTCAGCGGGGCTCTGCGCATTGAACTAACATGCTCACTTTGAGAGGGGCTGTGATTGTCATTAGTGATGACAAAACACACCCTCTCTGGCCCCGCCCCCTTCTTAGGGGGCCGCTCTGATTGAAAAAATGCCCGGGCCTAATTTTTTTCCCAGTCCGGCCCTGTCTTATACTTACATATTATTAATGTTCCCAACAATGTATAATAGGGTTTCAGTCATTGTATTCTATGTTCTTTCTCTAACCATAAGTCTATCCCTTTCTTTTCTTTTTTAAAACAGATATTAAGAAATAAAGATGGAAGTCGACAGCAATGTGGTGACTCAAGATTACAGAATGCTCCATGGAAAATCTCTGGCACTAAACTGGAGAATTAATTAAAAATACAAATATGTCCTGAAAGAGAAATTAAATTAATGAAAATAAAATGTTATATTGTCATTGTTTGGCCATCATTTTTTCCCAGTTTTGTAATAACAAATATTGAAAAAATAGTTCCTTCTGTAAAGAGAGCTGGAAATTCAGAAACCAACATATTTTTGCTTAAGGATGAGCTAAATGAAAAGGTATGTCAGGTGTTAGAAAACTGAAATAATCTTTCACATTTAAAAAAAAAAAAAACCACTCCAGACAAGGAAGATGCAGTGCTTAAGAAAATCTCAAGCTCAACAGGTTTTTTACCTACTCCAAATTTAGCTAGTTTGCTTAATCCCAATCAATTCTGCAGCAATAACAAACAGAAATGTGTTAAAATGGCAGGGATAAAAAAATAAATACACATTCTCTGTAGGTAAAAGGACCTTCTGCACTCTGGCTGTTGTTGACTGCATCTCACATGATGCTTTGCCACCATTATGGCTGTAATAGCATTACATATTGCTGCACCATATCTGAAAGGTAAAAAGGCAAATGAGTGTTACTCTCTCTCAAGGCCTCCTATCATTAAATACATCCAAAAAATAACATAGTTCACAAATGAGCACTCTCAGCCACACTGTGGGTACCTAATTCCTAGTTTCTAAAATGGGGTCATTTGACATGAATCATTCCAAGCAGCATCACATACATGAAGTTGTAATGGCCACTAAATTCACCAAAGCCATATCAAATCCATGAAGTGGTTATAGTGCCCAGAATCCACCAGCGCTTTTTACATTATGTTTTAAAACATTTGACCCAGTCACATGTCTGAAGCTTTTGCGTTGTTTGACCATAATTTTTTTCTCAATTTTGTAAAAAGAAATATATATATATATACATATAGTTATTTATTACATTATACCCTGGTTTGTTTGTTGTATCAATATTTTACTTATCTCATATTGATTGTTCATTGTATTGTAAAATTTTAAATCTTTCAATAAAAACTATTGGAAAAGAAATCTTGAAAAACAAATTCCTTCTGTAAAGGGAGCTGGAAATTCAGAAACCAACTCAATGAAAAGATACCGTATATACTCGAGTATAAGCCGAGTTTTTCAGCCCATTTTTTGGGCTGAAAAACCCCAACTCGGCTTGTATGTACGTAGTGGGGAATCGCGATGCAGCCTAGAACAAAATCTAACCCCATTAAACCCACCAATAACGACAGACCACTTAGTATGGATGAAACAGGCCACAGCATTTATTACTAAATTACTGCATAACACATCCATAACTTTATTTATTAAATCTCTTCTTTTCTGTAACCAAAACATTATACATAAATAAGCATAAATTAACATATATACATATATAACTCCACCCATAGTGTTATACAGTGACCCAACCGTCCTTGCCAATAAAAACATGGAGTGGTTCCTAATCACCACTCCCTCTCACCTCCCCCCTCGTCATAAAAATCCTTCCAATGCCTGCCATCAGCCGACCTTATCCACGCTCGATGGGCACGAGACCTCAGGCAACCTAAAGTTAAACCTTTAGAGCAGGGGAGGTTTGAGACCTTAAAAAACTTGTTCATCTCATTCCATCTACTTAAACGTAACCTCAAACTCAATTGGCAAGGACATACCCCCGGCTAGCTGCGACAAAATATAGTATAGGGTGGGCGGGAGGGAAGCTGTTTGCTGGCCCGAATCCCAAGTGGCACTGAGGTAAGACCTCCCCCACACTGTCTTACACAGAACATAATCACACCCACAGATTCTTCCCAACCAATCCCATGCATCTATCCCCACACTCCTACATGTGCCCTTGTCCGCTTAGCTGCGCTATCTCCCCAGGGCCTTATACTCGAGTCACTGTCTGTATTATGGCAATTTGCATTGCCATAATACAGACCGGGGGAGAGGGGTGCTGGCAGAGCTGTAACTTACCTGTTCTGCAGCTCCTGTCAGCTCTCTCCTCCTCCGCGCCGTCCGTTCAGCACCTCGGTCAGCTCCCAGTGTAAGTCTCGCGAGAGCCGCGGCTCTCGCGAGACTTACAGTGTGAGCTGATAGAAGGAGCTGCACGGACGGCGCGGAGGAGGAGAGAGCTGACAGGAGCTGCAGAACAGGTAAGTTACAGCTCTGCCAGCACCCCTCTCCCCCCCACTGAACTGCCACTGGACCACCAGGGAAGGAGCCCCCCTCCCTGCCATATATCAAGCAGGGAGGGGGGACGAAAAAAAATAAATATATAAATAAAATTAAAAAAAATAATAATAAAAAAAAAAATTAATAACAAAAAAAAGGGGTATAAGGACCACTATGGGAGGGAGGGGGGGTATAAGGACCACTATGGGAGGGAGGGGGGGTATAAGGACCACTATGGGAGGGGGTGGGATAAGGACCACTATGGGAGGGGGGTATAAGGACCACTATGGGAGGGAGGGGGGTATAAGGACCACTATGGGAGGGAGGGGGGGGGGGGTATATGGACCACTATGGGAGGGATGGGGGGGGGGGATAAGGAACATTATGGGAGGGAGAAGGGGGATAAGGGCCACTATGAGAGGGAGGGGGTGGGATAAGGACCACTATGGGAGGGGAGGGGGAAGTAAGGACCACTAGGGGAGGGGAGGGTAAGGACCACTAGGGGAGGGGAGGGTAAGGACCACTAGGGGAGGGGTGAGTCAGGACCACTGGGGGGGGGGGGGGTGAAGGAACACGGGGGTGGGGAGGTAAGGACCACTGAGGGAGGAGGAGGGGAAGTCAGGACATATGGGGGGGGGAGGGGGCGGCAAAATTTTTTTTGCCTACGGCGGCAAATATCCTTGTACCGGCCCTGCACACACTGCATTCACACACTGCATTCATACACACACACTGCATTCATGCACACACACACTGCACTCATACACACGCTGCACTCATACACACACGCTGCACTCATACACACACGCTGCACTCATACACACACGCTGCATTCATTATACACACACTGTAAATAAATATTCAATTAATATATTTTTTTTAGGATCTAATTTTATTTAGAAATTTACCAGTAGCTGCTGCATTTCCCACCCTAGTCTTATACTCGAGTCAATAAGTTTTCCCAGTTTTTTTGGATAAAATTAGGGGCCTCGGCTTATATTCGGGTCGGCTTATACTCGAGTATATACGGTATGTCAGGTGTCAGAAATAGACTTTAAAATTTGAAAAAGACTACTCCACACATTTAGCTTAATGAAGATGTAGTGCTTCAGAAAATCACAAGTTCAGCCCCAAGTTCTGACCTATTTCAAATTTAGTTAGTTTGCTTAATTCCAATCAATACTCCAGCAATAACAAACATAATGTTTTAAAATGGCAGGGATAAAAAAAAAACAACAACAACATTCCCTGTAGGTAAGAGGACAGGGTAGGCAACCATCGGCACTCTGGTTGTTGTTGACTACATCTCCCATGATGCTTTGCCACCATTGTAGTACACAAGATGTAGTCCACAAGGTTGCCTACCCTAGTTATAGGTCTAACTTAGCTTGGGCAGGCTGTCTCACAAGAATTCAGTCATAGAATAACCACCTAACTCATTGATTCATAACAGATCCTTTCCTTTAGCTGTGACACCAAGACAAGCTATCTTCATTTTAAGTTCAATTTTAACAGCAGTGATCTCACATTTTCTTTATTATTACTTTTTCAAATTTGCAGTTATGCCATCGCCAAACCTCCTTTAGACATTGTCTATATATCCGAGTATTTATCTCAAACAAATCTTCTTGCCTTGTGGAGCTAATATTGCACTAATTAGGGACTTGTTATTGTCTTCTCTAAAATCCAGAGCTTGTTACATGCTCAAATAAAAATCAGAGGGTGATCTTAGAGTTCTGAAAATGGAATGGGGTTCAAAGTTGTTTCTATTGTTTCCATTAGTGTAAATAATAATTCAAAATATCACATAGATGACAATCTTCATCAGTGAATCCATGAATTGGAGAGGAGGTGTGAAATAAGAAAACCTATAATCATGGACGGTGGCCTTTAGCAGAAGATGCCCTTCTGGTCTCACAGAACACACTTAATGCTTTTTTCTACCTTGGAACAACACATTTTAGCATAAAATAAGCATTATCATTATGTACATTATAGTGTGTAAACATGATTGAGCTGGGTAGTGAGTCAGGGAGCAGCTGTGACTTTGGGGTTTAATCAGTAAGTGGAGAATCAATAAGGAAATGGCACATCTAAAGTTAAAGTAACATGGGTGGAAACATAGCTGAGCTGGGGAACTTTCACAGTTCCTCTATTTTGTCCTGAAATTTGCAATCCCCTAAAAAATCCACTACTCCTGGTTTAGTGAATAAACCTCATTAAATAAATGGACATCGGGGGCGGGGCCTGGCAGCCAAGATGGTCGGTCGCACACTCTAAGAGCTCGTGCACTACAGAGTACAAACACGCCACCACTGATCGACCCAGTAACGCAATCGACAAACGGTGACCAGGGAACCACTCGCGAACTCGTGAGAAACAGAATGGTACCGGTCCGGCACCGATGTGGGGCGGAACGACACAAAACAACCATGCGGCCTACACCAGAGCGGAGCCTAAGGCCTGGGGGTGACGGCCGAACTCCCGGCACGGGACCCGCTCACAGGCATGAACCCAGCACAACCCTGCTAACCCCCCCTCTGGACCGGCGGGGGATATCCCGGTCCTCGCTGGGGACGATTACCCCCACACCTGCACCTGACCAAGCGACAAAGTCCAAAGCAAAGTGGGTCTGTTCAGGCCCACACAAGATGGCGGCACTGCTACAGCCTACTAAAAAACTGCCTACTAAAAAACGCACACTGCTTAAGCCTCCCAGGAACTTACAGGAGTTTTTCGACCAGATCTGCGCCAGCCTGTGGATTAGGCCCCGGGCCCAGAGACAGCCCTACAAGATGGCGATCAGAGAGGTGGCGGCGTGGTTCCGCCCGGCAATCCGGCTCCACATGCGCGGGAATCCTCCTCGTACACCCAGAGTGGCCCCCCCGATGGGACTGGAGACCAGCGCAGAGAGAAGCAACGCCAGGGGACTGTGGCACCAGCACTTGCACACCCAAGCCCAGGAGGGGGTCCCACCAACAAGCCCGATCTACCTACACCCCAGCGGCACCAACCGACATCACCAGGCAAAGAGGTGCTCCACATTTGAATACTCACAGCACCGGCCGCGCAGTGAGGCTAGATACCGGCGAGAGACACGAGCAGAGTTCCCCCCAGCGTCCCACAGGGGACAGAACCTCGATCCAAGGGGCCCACGTGCAACGCCAACGTCCCAGCAGAACAGGCGTTGGCTGACGGGGAATAATTATGGGCAGAGGCCTAACCACCTCTATTAAGCACCGGGGGAAGTACCAGCACCACCGCACAGACTCTCGGTGCACCACAATACGTTGCCCAGCTGTCTCCTGGACAATTGTATGTACATTTGGCTAGCAAAGGGCTAGGAGCAATGTCTTCGCCATCATTTCTTTTTTTATTTAGTGTGCAAGATAGACATGCACCTTACACACTAGTTTGCAGACCACCACATAATGTTATCTCTGCTAGTTTATCAACTGGACAGCCCCAACACTATGCCTTAGCAGCAAATGTGTCGCATTACAAACAAGCTGCACATTCACTGCCATAAGCGTAACCAAACCAACTATCAGTGTCCCTACCCTAACAGGTTATCCCGCACAAGCTAACTGTTAAACAATTACCTGGAACAAAAGCATTAGTCAAGTGACGTTACTAGCGAGTAAAAACTGCATTATCTGTACTGTTAATGCTATGCGGCTTATATTGCATACTGCTTAAAAATGTTTACAAAAAGCATTGTTAAATCTTTCTACTTAGACTTGTGCACATAACCTCACTATACCTAATATCCTTCATGTCAGCACGTAGAAGTACACACAGTATATCGTTGAACCAAACTTGTTATAAATATAAAAATGTGCAAACTCTCATGCCACTACCTAACTCTTGTGAACCTTTGAAACACGCTGTTGTGGCGTATGTGATAGCCTGTAACCACCTGCACAATAAATATAAAGAATTTTTAAAAAATAATTAAATAAATAAAAAAAAACATGATTGAGCTGTGTCCATAATTTAGCTTTAAAGGTGGAACTTTTATTCATTCTCTTTGCTGAAAAGAAAAGACAAAATGGGAGACACTAGAAAAACTGGGACTCTAGACTCTAACAATCCCATATATAGAAATTATATATAGAATATATATCAATCTCTTGGTTTTTTCAGATCAGGCCTTTGAACAATCAAATGACATCACAACGATGAAGTCACAGACCAACTTCATGACCTATTCATATCAGAGCTTGCTTGGTATCTGAAGTGGTTGGACATAATACTGCAGATCTAAAACCAGAAAACTCAATTCATAAAAAGTGAACATAGGGATCTCCCTCCTAATTATCTGGATATCAGAGTCATTAGGTAAGTGCGAGAAGGGGTACAGTTATATAGAATATCTGGAGAATTTACACTATACTAAATCTGAAAAGGAGAGAATTAAAAAAGTCCAGAGGTGGTTGGATCATATTAGATATCCTACAGAAAAGGGATTTTTTTTAACACTAATTGAATCAGCCAATTAGTAAGAGCAGGTTTCAGGATCATATAAGAATATAGGATATGGAACTAATTTAGAGCAATGTCTGAGGATATCAACACAATGGTAAATGGGACGGAAGAATTACAATTGATGTTCATGTCTAGAACATAGTATTTACTGGCCATCAGCATAATCTGCTCTTATTATTAAGCTTTTACTAGAATAAATAAGGCACAAGCATATGAACTTCAGCAAAAACAGTGGTTCCCAACCCAGTCCTCAAGTACCCCCTACCAGTCCAGGATTTAGGGATTACCCATTTCTGATTAAGGGGTTTTTAGAAGAAAAAAACAATTTAGACACAACAGGATAATCCCTAAATCCTGGAGTGGTAGGGGGTACTTGAGGACTTGGTTGGGAACCCCTCCTCTAATACCTAGTGAGTAGGAAAGAGATGTTTCACTGCTCTGGAGTAATGATTCCAGCTTATCTAGGCTTTGGCTGACACAGGAGATACAGTCCATAGTCAAATTACTATTTTGGCATTACTGGTCTAATGTGTAGGGTATCACCCTTAAGGTTACTTATTAAAGTGAGAAATTATGGGAATTAAAAAGGAATGTCAAATTTAAGGCACAAATAGCAAAAATAGCAACTAAGCTATGCTTCCAGTTTAAAGGACCACTAGAGGCACCCAGACCACTTCAGCTTAATGATGTGGTCTGGGTGCCAGGTCCATCTAGGGTTAACCCTGCCTGCTGTAAACATAGCAGTTTCAGAGGCAACAATTCTTACCTTGGTATATAACCCTGTAAGTCTCTTTCACCCACTATTGAAGGCTAGAAATGAACTCCGAGATACAGTGTGTGTGGAGTCAGCATTATTCCATGCAAAAACATGAACTAAAAGTAACCTCACTCTAGCCACCACAACTTTTGGCTTTATAATTGGCAACATTAGTTAGGTTTGGATTAGATAAAGAGTTATTGTTTAATTATATTTTTTTCCCCAGGTCACATCATTCATTTTAGTTTAAACCAATTACCAAAGCTTTTTTCGTTGGTTGATGCAAATCTATGAAGTACAAAAGTGATACTTTTTAGAAATTAGTATTGATCACTTTGAAGAATTTTTTGATTAAATCATTGTATTGTTATGTATAATGCTGGTACATCTGTACATATAAGTCTGTTTGAGACATCAAATACCAGCACCATGCAAAACTATTTGTTTGTATATATTTTTCAGACCAGACTTTATTGAATCAAGTGACATCATAACGAAGAAGTCCCATACCAACTTCCAGGCTTATTCATCTCAGAACTTGCTTGGTATCTGAAGTGGTTGGACATAACATTGCAAATCTTACAAAAGAAAGCTCACTTCGTTAAAAGTGAACATAGGAAATTTATTCCTAATTAGTTGGATATAAGAGTCATTAGGTGAGTGCGGAAGGTGTACGGTTATATAGAATATTTGGAGTTTGTACAGTCTACTAAATCTAACAAAAGGGACAATTAACAAATGAAAAGTCCATAGGTAAATGGATCATATTAGATACTCTACAGTACAGGGATATATTTTTAACACCAATTGAATAAGCCAATTAGTAAGAACAGGTTTCAGGATCATTTAAGAATATATTAGCAGATGAGATATGGAACAAATTTAGAGCGATTTATGAGGATATCAACACAATGGTAAATGGGATTGAAAAATGACAATTGATGTCCATGTCTAGAACACATTATTTACTGGTCATCAATATAATCTGATCTGATTATTAAACTTTTATTAGAACAAATAAAACACAAATATATGACGTTCAGTAATGAGTGAAAAGGAATGTTTTACCGTCTGCTATATAGCTTTATATGCTAATGACCAGACACCAGGATAACGCCAATGGATCATGATGTAACAGTCATATATTCTATTCCGCTATGTTACAATTCCAAACAGTTACTAATAAATATGAAGAACAAACAGGAGCATTTGTAGATAAATAAAATGAAAAACATAGCAAGATAATCTAGTTGACGGTACAAACCGCTGAATAGTATTTCAGTCATTATTTAAGTAGTTACGTAAAAAGTAAATTGTAGGTTGACATTTATCTTGAATGTTATTAGGAGAATGCCATAGTGGCAAAGGCACATCTTCATAGGGAAAAAAAATGAGAAAAAATGACAAGGTGAAAATCTTCATATTCTGACTATGGGAAAAAAAGTTAAAATCCAAGTATTTTACATTATGTACGGTCAAGTGGAGGCGATATTTATAAATGATAGTTACTCTTGATTTTGCCTTCCCCCATAGCCTATTGATGTCTCAGTAAATCAACCTTCACCAATGGTGGTCTGCATGCCAACTCACATCTTTTATTTCCAAATTACATGTACTAAACTTTTTGTTTTATTGATGATATTTCAGAGTTCTTCCAGTAACGCAGAATACTAGAGGAAGCTGCAATTAGAAGACAATTTAGGATTTTTTTGGTAGGTTTATCTATGTTACTAGAGCGGTTTTAAAATAGGAATAGTTTAGATGACAATGTAATTATGGACCCAACAATCATTTTAACTAAATTATGAATAGCATCCCAAAGATTTCTAATCTTTGCACATGACCAAACAATATGGTACAGAGAACCAGTTTGGCCACAACCTCTCCAACATGCACTACAGGCTAGTAGGTTCATCTTAAATAATCGAGATGGTACCATCTATAAAGCATTTTATAATATTTTTCCAAGTTCGGGACGCATTCAAATTTGAGATTCACTATGAATTTGCTTTGAATTCCCAACTATTCTTACCTTGGTAAATAACCCTGTAAGTCTCTTTTACCCATTATTGAAGGCTAGAAATGAACTCCGAGATACAGTGTGTGTGGAGTCAGCATCATTCCATACAAAAACACGAACTAAAAGTAACCTCACTCTAGCCACTACTAGTTTTGGCTTTCTAATTAGCAACATTAGTTAAGTTTGAATTAGATCAAGTGTTATTGGAATGGTAGACATTTCCCACAGCACACATCATTAATTCGGAGTTGAAACAAATCAACAAAGTTTTTTGCGTTGGTTGATACAAATCCTATGGAGTACAAAATGAAATATTTTAATATTGGTATTGATCTCTGTGATTGATTTTCAAATAAAATAATCTTATTGTTATGCATAAGGCTGGTACATCTGTACAATCACAGACCATTACCATGCAAAACAACCTGTTCATATATGTATAGTTTTCAGACCAGACGTTTATTATTTGTTTCAGATCAGAGCTATTACAACAGAAAGCTTGCTTCATATAAAGTGAACAAGGAGCTCATTCCTAATTATATTTATATCAGAGACATTAGGTGAGTGCTTTGGAGTTTTTACACTTTCTTAAATCTGAAAAAGGGGAAAAATGACAAATGGAAATTACAGAGGTAGTTGGATGATATTAGTTATCCTATAGAGTAGTGATTTATTCTAACATTAATTGAATTAGCCAATTAGTAAGAACATATTTCAGGATCATATAAAAATATAATTGCAGATGATTCAGATTCAGATTAACATTTATTGTCATTGTACCACATACAAACAAGAGCAATGAAACCCAGTTGGGCTCTGAACAGATATGCAGCAGTAATCTAAAATACCGTATTTTTCGCTCCATAAGACGCACCTCACCATAAGACGCACCTAGTTTTTAGAGGAAGAAACCCAGAAAAAAAATATTCTGAACAAACTGTCCCATAGTGTTTCTTACTATGGGACAGTTTGTACAGAATATTTTTTCTCCCCTGTCCCATAGTGTCCCCCCCTCCCATAGTCTTCTCCTCTCTCCCATAGTCTCCACTCACCCCCTCCCCATAGTCTTCACCCACCCCCTCCCCATAGACTTCATCCACCCCCTCCCCATAGACTTCATCCACCCCCTCCCCATAGACTTCATCCACCCCTCCCCATAGACTTCATCCACCCCTCCCCATAGACTTCATCCACCCCTCCCCATAGACTTCATCCACCCCCTCCCCATAGACTTCATCCACCCCCTCCCCATAGTCTTCATCCCCCCTCCCCATAGTCTTCATCCTCCCCATAGTCTTCATCCTCCCCCTCCCCATAGTCTTCATCCACCCCCTCCCCATAGACCTTATCTCCCCCCTCCCCATAGACTTCATCCACCCCCTCCCCATAGACTTCATCCACCCCCTCCCCATAGTCTTCATCCACCCCCTCCCCATAGTCTTCATCCACCCCCTCCCCATAGTCTTCATCAACCCCCTCCCCATAGACCTTATCTCCCCCCTCCCCATAGTCTTCATCCACCCCCTCCCCATAGTCTTCATCCACCCCCTCCCCATAGACCTTATCTCCCCCCCTCCCCATAGACTTCATCCACCCCCTCCCCATAGACTTCATCCACCCCCTCCCCATAGACTTCATCCACCCCCTCCCCATAGACTTCATCTCTCCCCCCCATAGACTTCATCTCTCCCCCCCATAGACTTCATCTCTCCCCCCCATAGACTTCATCTCTCCCCCCCCATAGACTTCATCTCTCCCCCCCCATAGACTTCATCTCTCCCCCCCCATAGACTTCATCTCTCCCCCCCATAGACTTCAGACTTCATCTCTCCCCCCCATAGACTTCATCTCTCCCCCCCCCATAGACTTCATCTCTCCCCCCCCATAGACTTCATCTCTCCCCCCCCATAGACTTCATCCCCCCCCCCCATAGACTTCATCCCCCCCCCCCTTACTGTCCCCCTCCCCTTGTCCCATAATTACTTACCTGTCTTGCAGCGTTGTCCGGCAGCACAGGGCGCACCGCGGTAGTGGAACTTGAATTTCATGTTCCGGTTTCCGGCGGGACTGAAAGGAAGTGCGCACTCAGCTTGTGCACACTTCCTTTCAGTCCCGCCGGAAACCGGAACATGAAATTCAAGTTCCACTACCGCGGTGCGCCCTGTGCTGCCGGACAACGCTGCAGGACAGGTAAGTAAAGCTTCATATTCGCTCCATAAGACGCACAGACATTTCCCCTCACTTTTGAGGGGAAAAAAAAGTGCGTCTTATGGAGCGAAAAATACGGTACTATTTTTTTTAAAAGTGTTACTTCCAGTGTAAGCTTTACAGTTAGTTCTTGATACCACAATTCCCTAGTACTTAATACAATATTTCTACATTGCTACTAATTTCAAGCCCCAAAATACATCGACATTATAATAGTTCCACCACATACAAATCGGAACCCACAGCTCATGACCCCAATCTAAGTAAAAATGAAGTGTTCTACCTGTCATTCGGTTAACACTCTAGTGCAAATAAATGAGATGAGATAAGGAAGTAGTTTAGAACAATGTATGAGGGTATTAGCACAACGGAAAATGGGACGGAAGAATGACAATTGGTGGCCATGTCTAGAACACAGTATTTATTGACCATAGGTATAATCTGCACTGATTATTAAGCTTTTACTAGAATAAATAGGCACAATTATATCAACTTCTGCAAATAGCCAGTGATGCTCTAATACCCAGTGAGTAGGAAATAAATGTTTTGCTGTGTGCTATATAGCTTTATATGTTAATAATCATCAGACACCAGGATAACCCCAATGGATCGTGATGTAACATTGATATATTCTATTCAGATATGTTACAATTCCATTAATTTACTAATAAATATAAAGAATGAACAAGAGCATTTCTAGATAAATAATATGAAACAAGTTCGAATAACATTTATATATATATATATATTATACAACAAAATAATCTAGATAGAAGGTACAAATCGCAAAATATTATTTTATTCATATTCTGACAATGGGGGGAAAAAGGTAAATATCCATTAAAATTACTAATAAAGCCAAAACAATATATATAATTCTTACCTGTATAATACACAATTCTTAGTTAATTAGCAAGACCCATTTTACATTACAGAATTAGCCCAGGATGCGCCATATTCATGGCATTTATTTTATTAAAGCTCTTGACCTCCCTGGAGTAATGATTCCAGCTTATCTAACCTATGACCGACACAGGAGATCCAGTCCATAGCCGAAGGACTATTTTGGAATCGCTGGTTTAGTACATATGGTGTCACTCTCAGGATTATTTATTAAAGTGAGAAATGATGGGAATTAAGAATAAATTTCAAGAGCACTAATAGCAGAGTTGTAAAGACTCTGCAACTCAGCTCAGCTTCCAGTTGAACTATTCTGGTCTAAAATCTGAGATTACATCAAATTATTTTTATTGAAAATTTGAACAATTTTGTAAATAACAATAAACATACTAACAATAAACTATATCAACTATAAACTAAATAAACTAAATAAACTATATCAAATAAAAAAATCATCCAATGATATCTGCATGTATGGTACAATTACCAAATAACATATATACGGTAACGTAAGTAAGGTTTTGAATTAAAAAAACTTACATGTTTTGAGCACAGTGTGTAGGCATTGAAGTATTATACATTATGTACGTCAAGTGGAGGCTATATTTATAAATAAAAGTCAGCCTTGATATGGTCTTCCCACATAGCCCATTGGTGTCTCATTAAATCAACCATTACCGATGCTGGTCTGAATGCCAACTCACATCTTTTATTTTTGAATAACTAATAAAAAACTTTTTTTATTGATGATATGTCAGGACCTTTCCGGTAACGGAGAATACTAGAGGAAGCTGCTATTAGAAGACTACCTAGGATTATTTTGGTAGGTTTATCTATGTTATGAGGGAATATATAAAATATACATAGTTTAGAGCACCATGTAATTATGGACCTATCAATCGTTTTAACGAAGTTATAAATTATATTTGTATTTATTGCCATATAAATAAATTACTAATCTTTGGACAATCCCCAAAAACATGGTACAGAGAACCTGTTTGGCTACAACCTCTCCAAAATGTACTAGCGGCTTGTAGGTTCAACCTAAATAATCGAGATGAGGTTAGGTACCATCTATAGAGAGTTTTATAATGTTTTGTCAAGTCTCACCTACTATTGAAGGCTAGAAATGAACTCAGAGAAACAGTGTGTGTGGCCTCAGCATCATTCCATGCAAAAACACGAACTAAAAGTAACCTCACTCTAGCCACTACTAGTTTTGTTTTTTTAATTAGCAACATTAGTTAAGTTTGAATTAGATCAAGTGTTATTGGAATGGTAGACATTTCCCACAGCACACATCATTAATTCGGAGTTGAAACTAATCAACAAAGTTTTTTGCGTTGGTTGATACAAATCCTATAGAGAACAAAATGAAATATTTTAATATTGGTATTGATCTCTGTGATTGATTTTCAAATAAAATAATCTTATTGTTATTCATAAGGCTGGTACATCTGTACAATCACAGACCATTACCATGCAAAACAACCTGTTTATATATGTATAGTTTTCAGACCAGACGTTTATTATTTGTTTCAGATCAGAGCTATTACAACAGAAAGCTTGCTTCATATAAAGTGAACAAGGAGCTCATTCCTAATTATATTTATATCAGAGACATTAGGTGAGTGCTTTGGAGTTTTTACACTCTCTTAAATCTGAAAAAGGGGAAAAATGACAAATGGAAATTACAGAGGTAGTTGGATCATATTAGTTATCCTATAGAGTAGTGATTTATTCTAACATTAATTGAATTAGCCAATTAGTAAGAACATATTTCAGGATCATATAAAAATATAATTGCAGATGATTCAGATTCAGATGAACATTTATTGTCATTGTACCACATACAAACAAGAGCAATGAAACCCAGTTGGGCTCTGAACAGATATGCAGCAGTAATCTAAAATACTATTTTTTAAAAAAAAAAGGTTACTTCCAGTGTAAGCTTTACAGATAGTACTTGATACCTCAATTCCCTAATACTTAATACAATCTTTCTACATTGCTACTAATTTCAAGCCCCAAAATATATCGACATTATAATAGTTCCACCACATACAAATCGGAACCCACAGCTCATGACCCCAATCTAAGTAAAAATTAAGTGTTCTACCTGTCATTCGGTTAACACTCTAGTGCAAATAAATGAGATGAGATAAGGAAGTAGTTTAGAACAATGTATGAGGGTATTAGCACAACGGTAAATGGGACGGAAGAATGACAATTGGTGGCCATGTCTAGAACACAGTATTTATTGACCATAGGTATAATCTGCTCTGATTATTAAGCTTTTACTAGAATAAATAGGCACAATTATATCAACTTCTGCAAATAGCCAGTGATGCTCTAATTCCCAGTGAGTAGGAAATAAATGTTTTGCTGTGTGCTATATAGCTTTATATGTAATAATCATCAGACACCAGGATAACCCCAATGGATCGTGATGTAACATTGATATATTCTATTCAGATATGTTACAATTCCAATATTTTACTAATAAATATAAAGAATGAACAAGAGCATTTCTAGATAAATAATATAAAACAAGTTCGAATAACATTTATATATATATATATATTATACAACAAAATAATCTAGATAGAAGGTACAAATCGCAGAATATTATTTTATTCATATTCTAACAATGGGGGGAAAAAGGTAAATATCCATTAAAATTACTAATAAAGCCAAAACAATATATATAATTCTTACCTGTATAATACACAATTCTTAGTTAATTAGCAAGACCCATTTTACATTACGAGAATTAGCCCAGGATGCGCCATATTCATGGCATTTATTTTATTAAAGCTCTTGACCTCCCTGGAGTAATGATTCCAGCTTATCTAACCTATGACCGACACAGGAGATCCAGTCCATAGCCGAAGGACTATTTTGGAATCGCTGGTTTAGTACATATGGTGTCACTCTCAGGATTATTTATTAAAGTGAGAAATGATGGGAATTAAGAATAAATTTCAAGAGCACTAATAGCAGAGTTGTAAAGACTCTGCAACTCAGCTCAGCTTCCAGTTGAACTATTCTGGTCTAAAATCTGAGATTACATCAAATTATTTTTATAGAAAATTTTAACAATTTTGTAAATAACAATAAACATAATAACAATAAAAAGAAAGGGGATAAAAAAAAACACACCAAATAAACTATATCAAATAAAAAAATCATCCAATGATATCTGCATGTATGGTACAATTACCAAATAACATATATACGGTAACATAAGTAAAGTTTTGAATTAAAAAAACTTACATGTTTTGAGCACAGTGTGTAGGCATTGAAGTATTATACATTATGTACGTCAAGTGGAGGCTATATTTATAAATAAAAGTCAGTCTTGATATGGTCTTCCCACATAGCCCATTGGTGTCTCATTAAATCAACCATTACCGTTGGTGGTCTGAATGCCAACTCGCATCTTTTATTTTTGAATAACTAATAAAAAACTTTTTTTATTGATGATATGTCAGGACCTTTCCGGTAACGGAGAATACTAGAGGAAGCTGCTATTAGAAGACTACCTAGGATTATTTTGGTAGGTTTATCTATGTTATATGGGAATATATTAAATATACATAGTTTATAAATTATATTTGTATTTATTACCATATAAATAAATTACTAATCTTTGGACAATCCCCAAAAACATGGTACAGAGAACCTGTTTGGCTACAACCTCTCCAAAATGTACAAGCGGCTAGTAGGTTCAACCTAAATAATCGAGATAAGGTTAGGTACCATCTATAGAGAATTTTATAATGTTTTGTCAAGTCTCACCTACTATTGAAGGCTAGAAATGAACTCAGAGAAACAGTGTGTGTGGCCTCAGCATCATTCCATGCAAAAACATTAACTAGAAGTAACCTCACTCTAGCCACTACTAGTTTTGTTTTTTTAATTAGCAACATTAGTTAATATTGGATGAGATAAAGTGTTATTGGAATGATAGAGATTTTCCCCAGCTCACATCATTAATTCTAAGTCGAAACCAATCATCAAGTTTTTTTTTGTCCTGGATTATGAGGCTAGTGGTGTTGTGGAGAGAGGCACTGAGGCTAGTGGTGTTGTGGAGAGAGGCACTAAGGCTAGTGATGTTGTGGAGAGAGGCTTGGAGACTATGGTGAGACCCAATAGAAAGCAGTTGTTGTTAGGGGATTCCATCATAAGAGGTGTGGAGATGGACAATGGTGGTCTTGTGAGGTGTCTTCCCGGAGCTACTGCTCACAGATACAGGAGACGTATCTGTAATATTGTTAAGCGAGCAAAGCAGGAAGGGGAATTGGATGTACTTGTCCATCTAGGGACAAATGACTTGGCTTGCAATGAGGTTTCAGAGGTTAAGGAAGTTTTTAGTGTTTTTGCCAATGATATACGGCAGGTTGCTTCCACACTGTCATTCTCTGAAGTTCTGCCTGTGCATAACACGCAGAACGACAAGCGGATGCGTATTTCTATGTTTCTATGTTTCTTATGGAGTACAAAAGTAAGGTTTTTAAATTTAGTATTGATCTCTGTGAAGGATTTATGAATTAAAACATATTATATTTATGTGTAAGGCTGGTACATATGTGCAGATCAGTGTGTTTGTAACATGTCATATCATCACCATGCAAAACAACATGTTTATATATTTTGTTTCAGATCAGACCTATTACAACAGAACGTTCGCTTCATAAAAAGTGAACATGGAGATCATTGGGATCTCATTTCTAATTAGTTGGATAACAGAGACATTAGGTGAGTGCGGGAAGGGGTACGCTTATATACGATATTTGAGTTTTTACATTCTTTTAAATCTGAAAATGCAAAATATATTTTATTCCGCTATGTTACAATTCCAATAAATGATTAATAAATATGAAGAATGAACAAGAGCAGTTCTAGATAAATAAAATGAAACACGTTTGATAAACATGTATATATATTATATATCAAAATGATATAGATAGAAAGTACAAAATGCAGAATATTATATTACTACAATCTCCGCCATATTCAAGGCAATTTTTAATTCAAGGTCTTGTTCAGTAACCTAGTTAAGGTTGCATCACCTAATACATGCCACGGGCACGTCTAATCTATGGAATACTTACATATTAATAATGTTCATAACTTTCTGTGATTAGGATACTTAAGTTTTATTTTGTGATCTTTCTCTAACCATATGTTCATTATTTTTTGTTTAAAACAGGTTTGACGGCAAACAAAAACATTAAAGGTGATGGCTTTGTGGTAACTGTAAGTCCTGGTGAAAAGAAGAGCCGCAAGAATGCCAAAACACTGATTCAAAATGCAAAGACGATTATAAGAAAAATCAAAAGGAATGTTGTGAAAAAACTTGAAATTCATGGAAATAAAAGATTATGTGTTCAGATGAAGGCAAGCAAACGGCATATCAGGTGCCAGAAGAAACCATGTGTTCCCCGAAAAGAACAACCTGTGTCTGGTATAACCACACAGGACTCATGTGGTGCTTCAATCAATCAAGGAGTCACTACTTCCAATACCGTGGAATTAGACACAACAGATCATCTGAGAGGATGTTATCTCGATCCTAAGAAACAGAAAGCAAAGAAAACTTTGAGAATCAGAAATATTAACAAGGAAACATTACATCAGATTGCTGCTCATTACAAAAAAGAGGTTCTACATAAGAGCGAAACAACTTTATTGCAAGAATTATATCAGCCAATTGTGCCAGATAAAGTGGGTGAATCAACTTTTCCCCAAAACGTAAATGAACCAACCGTGCCAGATGAAGTGGGTGAATCAACTTTTCCACAAAACGGAAATGAACCAACCATGCCAGCTCAAGCTGATAAACGACCATGTGTTCCTCAAAAAGAAAAACCTGTGTCTGGTATAATCACACAGGACTCATGTGGTGCTTCAATCAATCAAGGAGCCACTACTTTCAATACTGTGGAATTAGACGCAACAGATTATCTGAGAGGATGTTCTTTCCCTCCTAAGAAACAGAAAGCAAATAAATATTTGAGCATCAAAAATATTAATAAGGAAATATTACATCAGATTGCTGCTCAATACAAAAAAGAGTTTCTACATAAGAGCGAAACAACTTTTCTCCAAGAATCATATCAGCCAATTGTGTCAGATAAAGTGGTTGAACCAACTGTTCCACAAAATGTAAATGAACCAATCGTGACAGATGAAGTGGATGAATCAACTTTTCTAGAAAACGTAAATGAACCCATCATACCAGCTCAAGCTGATGAACAACCTGTGTCACAAGAAACAGGTCCTAGTGACATACCTGAGAAGGACCAAGAACCACACACAGATGTGCATTGTGTTGACAAAAAGCAAGATGGGCAATGGCTACCATGGCTCAACCTCACACAAGAGCACAAGGACATTATAATCAATGATAAGTGGTTAGATGACACAATAATTGATGCTGCCCAGACTCTTCTTAAAATGCAGTTCGATACAGATGGATTGCAGAGCTGTGTCCTATCACAACTTGGCATGATGCCTGTGACCAGCGAGGCTGTTCAAATTCATTATGATGCGAACCGTCACCACTGGTTCACAACAGCCTTCAAGAAAGGGATTGTTGAGGTTGTGGACAGTTTACGAACATCACACCTGTCTCCTTCAGCCAGAAGAGAGATTGGCCAATGCTATGGTAATGTCATGAAGAACCCACTTCAACGAGTTCACATGCGGAAAGTGGACCAGCAACCAAACTATGACGATTGTGGTGTTTTCGCAATTGCAAATGCTTTTGAGTTGCTCAGTGGAAGAAACGCAACATGCAAATATCTTCATGGTCAAATGAGAAAACATCTGATCTCTTGCTTGGAGAAGGGAAAAATCACAGAATTCCCAAAGAGATTTTAAGATTTAGAAAATAAATAAATACATACACGCAGTCAGCTGAATACACACACAAACACTGCTGAATACACTTTGAGGGGTGCAGTGTATGTGTGTGTGTGAGAGGGGGTAGCGGTGCTGTGTGGGGTGGGGGGTAGGGGTGCTGTGTGTGGCGGTAGGGGTGCTGTGTGGGTCGGGTAGGGGTGTTCTGTTGCGGGGTAAGGGTGCTCTATTGGGGGGGTAAGGGTGCTCTGTTGGGGGGGTAAGGGTGCTCTGTTAAGGGTGTAAAGGTGCTCTGTTGAGGGGGTAAAGGTGCTCTGTTGAGGGGGGTAAAGGTGCTCTGTTGAGAGGGGGTAAGGGTGCTCTGTTGAGGGGGTAAGGGTGCTTTGTTGAGAGGGGGTAAGGGTGCTTTGTTGAGGGGGGTAAGGGTGCTCTGTTGGGGGGGTAAGGGTGCTCTGTTAGGAGGGGGTAGGGGTGCTCTGTTGGGGGGGGGGGTTAAGATACATTAAAAATATTTTTGTTTAAAAAAAAAAAAAGCATACTGAATCAGTATTCCCCCCCCCCCCCCCTTTCATCTTACCTTTGGTGAAGGGGAGGGGGGGGAAGGGGAACACAGCCACACCTGGTGGTCCGGTGGTGGTTAGTATGTAGGACAGGAGCCTGCAGCTCTCCTGTCCTCCCACGCGATGCTGTGTGGAGCATTGCCATGGTAACGTGCGGCAACGCTCCACACAGCTCGCGGGAGGACAGGAGAGCTGTTTCCTAGATGACTCCCCCCTGCTTCCGGTCCTGCCGACACGGAAGCAGAGTAGGCGCCTGCCGTTTTGAGCAGGCAGGTGCCTACTCTGCAGTGATGCCAAACCTACGGCCGCATGCCCACAGAGAGGGCCTGGCGTGCCACCTTTGGCACGCATGCCATAGGTTCGCCATCACTGTTCTATACTTTTCACTATCCAATTCAAACTGCTAACACTAACATACAAAGCCCTCACAAACTCCACTCCAAACTCCATTTCCTCTTCTCTCAACAAATAGACCTCTTATACCGATCATTTCATTGCCTTCATCAGTTCCCTCACCTCCATAGCCCAGCTCACTCTCTCACCTGACACAGTTCTTCCACACACCATTTTTACTAAATTATTTTGACACAGACATCTTATCCATCAATCCCCTCTGACATGCTGCTATTTCTCCTATGTGTCTTTTCCCCTTCCTCAGATTGTAAGTTCGTTCGAGCAGGGCCTTCTTCTGTTATATTCTGTATGTAAATTACTTGTGAAAAAAACTTCTATTTTATAATTGTATATTTATAATAATAAATCTGACTAATAAATATATATATTTCTATATAATTAATATATGGTGTGTTTATTAAACAATACAATCTGTGCAAAACTGGATCTGTTTTAGATTAGTTAATCTATATTGTATAT
This sequence comes from Pelobates fuscus, assembly GCF_036172605.1. Taxonomy (NCBI): domain Eukaryota; kingdom Metazoa; phylum Chordata; class Amphibia; order Anura; family Pelobatidae; genus Pelobates; species Pelobates fuscus. The sequence goes on along the minus strand of NC_086319.1, from coordinate 367,136,034 downwards.
TATTTGTCTGTCTATATTTATGTCCAACTCAGTTGCAACTCTTAAGTAATGATGATCATATCTACAGTTATATGTACACTGGCACTGAAGACGCTTTACTTCGTGTCCCTTGTAATTTTCATTACCTAGCTACTGGTAAAAATCTGAAATTATTTTTTTTATTTTTTTTTATTTGTTTTATTAATTATCATGTTTAATCTATAAACATACATACATCATCATCTTAATAAATTATAAGATAGATAACAGACAACCTACAACGTAAAGATGGTTACAAAAGACATAGATTTGATTATAGCCTCAAAGGTGAAATGGGTGAGGTGAGAAAATACAGGATAAAACAATCGTCTCCATAAAGATTGTCTCAGGGTCTCAGCTCCCTAAATATGATATCGTATCCAATACTTTTGTCCAATTATTCCAAATAGTATATCTTTCTCGATTAACACAAAAGTTGGCCGTGATTTCACATTCCACTTTGCACTGCAATTTAATCGGCTCTTTAATTTGTGCCTATAATTTTCGACCTTGGGGGTTTTCCAGCTTTTCGCAATTGAGTTTTTAAAAACCATTACAATTGATATTAAGGATTGGTATGCTGCCTTACAATTACCGTTTGTAAGACAGCTAACCAATCCTTAATATCAATTTCTTTTTTCAGATCTCTACTTCACCTATCTTTTGCCTTTGGGGTAATTTTTCTCTTAATGGCATGTATTATAGTGATACATTTTGACAGCAATTTTAGCTCTTTTCCTTGCTTAATGATATTATTTTATTTGTCCACCAGACCACATGCATTTCCCCTGTACACTGAAGCCTTTGAAAAGCTTATAATTCTAATATATTTAAAGATTTCCTGCTTTGGTATATAGTAAGATTATTGCAAATTCTGAAAAATATTAAGACCCAATTCATTCCACAGCTTGGAAATTCTTTGTGATAACCAATTATATAGTTAGATCCAAATTCTCTACCAAACTAATCAAGTATGATAGCAGGAGAGATGGCAAAATCGTGAGATTTAAAAGTGTGGGTTTTTAAAATGGTTCCAATATTCAAGCAGATTTCGCAATATAAAATTGTCAACACAACTTGCATTGTTCTTGTCCGCCTTTTTGATATCTTTAACTGGCCAAAGGTAATTTCGATGGTGGTTTGATACTATCTTCTTCTATCTCATACCATCCCTCTGATTTGGCGTTATCTAGATGTATAAGTGTGAACATTGATAAACAGACTCTGGAGTATAGATCATTGCTAAGAAGACCGCTAAATAAAAGTATAGGTGACTAAAAATCTATGTTATAAAGCACTTCAAAATGTGTCCTAGTTGTAAAAAGCTTTTTAGAGATTTTAATCAGCGGCTCTTACCACCTCAAGTTACCTTTTAAACATCTTGAAATATCCAAAAATGTGTAAGTTGTTATGGTGGAGCGCTTACGGAATTATTCTAAAGTGATATTAATTTGTATAAATACCTTCTCAAAGTGCCAATCTTACAAAGTGCAATGTCAACTTTCAAGTGTTTGTGCAAATATTTCTAAGCAGTGCCAATCTTATAAAACATTTTAATTAATCTCAAGCAATTTACTTACCTTGTGGATCTACTATTTACACTAATTAGGGACTTGCTATCGTCTTCTCGAAATTTCAGAGTTTGTTACAGGGTCAAGTAAGAATCAGAGGGGGATCTTAGAGTTCTGAACTCGGAAAGGTTTTTCATCAAAGCCGTTTCTATTTTTTCCATTAGTGTAAATAATCTTTTTAAAATATCACATAGATGACAGTCTTCATCAGTGACGATGTGTAAAATGAATCCATGAATTGGAGAGGAGGTGTGAAATAAGAAAACCTATAGCAGAAGATGCCTTTATGGTCCCACATAGCACACTCGGTGGCGGTGGCCCTGACCATAGTGAAACCAGCAGTAGCAATCTAGGTGCCTTTATGCATTTTTTCTACCTTTGAACACATTTGAGCATAAAATAAATAATAATATATAATATAATCTTTATGTACTTTATAGTGTGTAAACATTATTGAGCTGTGTTCTTAATTTAGCTTTAAAGGTGGAACTTTTATTCATCCTCTAAGAAAAAGAAAATAACATTCACTGCTTCACTTGTCCAAATGATTACTGGGACCCTAGATTCTACCAACCCCAGCTCTTCATTCATTAGTGGAAACGTTACATAGTTACATAGTTACATAGCTGAAAAGAGACTTGCGTCCATCAAGTTCAGCCTTCCTCACATTTGTTTTTTGCTGTTTATCCAAAAGAAGGCAAAAAAAACAGTTTGAAGCACAATTTTGCAACAAGCTAGGAAAAGAATTGCTTCTTGACCCCAGAATGACGGTCAGATTTATCCTTGGATCAAGCAGTTATTACCCTACATTGAAAGATTATATCCTTGAATATTCTGTTTTTGCAAGGGCCTTTATTCATTGCCACATAAAGGTGAAGATTGAAAGATCCTATATTGTAACGGACCGCCTGGCACCCCGACTGGGTACCTCCGTTACTGGATGCTCCTAGCGCTTCCAGAGGGTTCCAATCGCTCCGCCAGACACCACAACCACCTCAGACCCCATGAACCACCGTAGCTTGGTTGGGGTCTCGCCGTCTCCTGCCCAACCTGGACCTCCGACAAGGCTCCAGGTTCCAGTGGGTGAACCTCTCCTCCAAGAGAGGGAAACAGGAACAAGCTCTTAAAAGAGCTTAGAAGTGATTATCCAAGGGAGCATGCAGAGCATAGTAATCCCTTGTAGTGATATAGCTGGTTACCCCCAATAAGAGACATTACTCTAGATTGAGGGTGAAGAAGAACTGACTGCACTGAGCGTTTATTACTGCTTATATACAAGTTTCCCAGCAAAGTTACCACCCACGTGGACCTTGTGGGGCACTGAAACTGTAAACGTTGCAACCAATCACGTACAGGCACACAGATAATCACACCCATTTATTACAGTAAGAATCCTCCCCTCTGCTTGGGAGATAATTTAGTTAATTACTGTATTAACTCAATTATCTCCAAGCTAAAAAAACATACTTTTTTACAACTTTTTGATTATACATCCAATCTTAATAAAACAAAATAATTATGTCCAAAAAGAAAAAAATATATACTCACTAAAAAAAGAAAAAGAACTACCTAATGATATCTATGTGTAAGCTGTCATTCTGATTATTATCTTTAATATATTAATGTTCCAAAGCTGCGGCATGGCAGATTGGCAGTGGGGGAGAACAAGTAATACAATGGTTTATGTCTGGGTTCTTTACTGGATTAATTTATAAAAAATTGACCCAGAAAGAAGCAAAGGGAAGAAATCAATGAATGTCATTGAAATGATACTATAAAACTGATTGTATCAGAGAAAAAAAAAAATCAAAACTCCGTCAATGGAGGATTGGGGCTAAGCCATCAGAGAAAATACTAATGCAGTATAATACCAAGACACTTGTACACAGGTTACACATGTACACATGTACACTACATGAAAATACTCTATTCTAAATCAAGGATCCATAGATATTTCCATATGAGACAAGCAAATATTAGAGCTTTTAACTATGTGGATACAACTGGAAACTCCCCAAAGACCTAGCGCGTCCACATCAGTAAATAAGTTTATATTATGCGTAGACCAAAGCAGGCCATAACCTGTCACTGGCACAAGCCCATTCTAGCGCTGCAACCTTCCGTTCCCGGTTTCTCACCTCTAAATAGTCACAACCAATTAGTGACTGGGATTGTCCCTTGTAATGTATGTTTATTAACCATGGGCTATAGTGGCAACTTGAGAAATCAATATACCCATTTGTTACTACTTGTTTAAAATGCCTGCAATTTGTAAAAATAAATTGCCATTATACAAAAAAAAAATATTTCTCCAATTTTAGCTTTATGTCCTTCAGTATGAACTTAACTTAACATTTTGGCCCTTATGGGGTTAAATAACTTGACTATTTACACTAAGTGGGAGGCAGAGCCCTCCAGGCACCATAACCACTACAGCAGATTGTATTAGGTACAGTGCCAGGAATCCCTATTTAAGTAGTCAAACCCTTTTTAAACAGTTTGACAATTTCCAGGAGCCCAGTGTCATTCCAGGTCCCAGTTATAGCTAAAGCAGACGTTCGTACTTATTACAGTACATATATCAGTTTAGCCCATCCGTGGATGATCACATGGTCGTATTAGCAAGCTATAAGACTGCCTGCAGGGGGACTGACTGGGTTGTCAGGCAAATCACCAAAGCTGAAATACACACTTCTTTAATTAAAAAAAAAAAGATGCCTTTATCTAAACAGACAAAATTGACGGATTCGACAAGATATGCAAAGAAAGACAGGCAGCGACAAATACAGGAGGAAGAAGATGAGGCTATGGCCGTTGCTGGTGTAAGAGATATGGAAGAGGAAGAGTGTGATCTCATGCAAGATAATAAAGATGAAGGACACATATCTAAGACATTTTTAAAACAAGTACTCCAGGATTTAAGGATAACTATAAAGGAAGATTTTGCCAATATTATTACTAGTATACATCAGGAGTTATCTGAATTAGGAGACCGCACTGATCATTTGGAGAAAAAATCGGATGATTTGAGTAAAGCGCATAATGAATTAGATGAGAAATTCATTAAATTGGAAGAAGAAAATAGAAAATTATGGCACAAAGTAGCAGATCTGGAGGACAGATCACGCAGAAATAACGCAAGATTCAGAGGCGTTCCAGAATCAGTTGAGTCTAATAAAATTGTGGAGTACATTACAACATTTTGCACAATTTTGCTCCCATCTATGGCTAAGAGCTGTTGAGGGATTGAAAGAGCTCATAGACTGCCAAAACCTGCAAGATTTACGTCGGATATACCACGGGATGTTATGGTTTGTTTTTACCGTTATACTGCGAAGGAAGCTTTATTTTCTGCAATACGTAAGATATCAATATTACCTACTCCATATGAAGCAGTAACAGTCTACACAGACTTATCACCTCTCACTATGGCAAGACGCCGGGAATTCTCCCAGTTTACTCAAGTACTACGTGATAAAAATATAGCTTACCGATGGGGATTCCCTACAAAAATTATAATATGGAGGAATGGGAAGTTGACAGTATTGGAAGATCCAGCAAAGGGTGAGACTATCTTAAAAGAATGGGGATTTGAAAATGAAGGGGGAAAAGTATTGAGACAAGTTGCCGCATCCCAAAGTGTACGACCAGAATGGAAGATGGCAGGAAGATACTCAACAAAATCTTAAGGACAAAACTATATTCCTAAAGTTTTTTGTGTTTTTTTTGTTGTTGTTTTTTTTCCTCTCCCTCTTCCTCTAAATATATTTGTATATTTTCAAACTAATAGGCAATGGGATATTATTTTGGTACTAGGAGGGGTTAGGGAACCACTGCAAGGTTACCATTTTGCTTTTTTTTTGGTTTAGCAATACTAGTTTTTTGTATGTATACAGAATAGAAATGTAAACGTGGTATGGCAGAGGAATCTCTTAAAACGGCTTTTTAAATAGCTTAATATACATACTTTATGAATAGGTTAACAATAAGTTTGGATAAGGTTTATGGGACTGTGTATTTGATGATTTAATGAGTGGGTATTGGTGCAGTTTGTGTCCCAGCCGCTCTAAAGAGATAATAGGTATATGTTTGGTTCTGGATTGAAAGCGGTGTGGTAACATATGATCAGGTCTTTTCGATGGATTGTCTACCCTGTATATGTATGCCCTTTTTGTAGAGGGGAGGAAAAGGAGGGAGAGGAGAAAGAAGGAAGGAAAGAAAGGGAAAGGGGAGAGAAAGGAAAAAGAAAGAAGAAGAAGGGAAAGGAGGGAGGAAAAGGGAAAAAGAGAAGGGGAAGGGAACGGAGAAAGGGGAAGGAAAAAGAAGGGGAAAAGAAAGTAGGAACAAATATATAGATTGGTTATGCTTATGGAAATAGTACAACTAATATCACTAAATAACGGTAGTAGGGAAAAGTACTTAATATAAAATAAATAAGTCTACATTATTAAGGACATTGGTTTTGACTGAGCTACAGGATAGTCCCCCGGCTTCTGTCTTTGGAGGGAGATTTGCCCGACACGTTCCATAATGGGATTTGAACTGGAGCATGCCTATGGGCACTATCCAGCTTATCCCCAGGTTAACTCTCTTACTCGAGAGTTATTGTACATTTTTTTTAATGTTTTTTTATTTTTTTTATGTTTTTAGTGTTTGTTTCTTTTTTGTGGTGTATATATTTAGTATGAAAAGTTCCCTGAAAAGGTTCATTATATTTATAAGAATATCTCTTACAACAGAGTAAGATGAGTAATTACTTATCGTGTTTATCGCTAAATGTTAATGGCCTTAATAGTCCAATAAAAAGACAATTAGTTAGACAAGAACTAATTAAATCAAAGGCATCAATAATATGCCTTCAAGAAACTCATTTACGAAGACAGAATCCGCAATATTTTGAGTTGTCTAGATATCCTCACATTTTTCATGCATATTCACCCCATAAATCTAAAGGTGTTGCAATTTTATTCCATTCAGATTGGCTATTTCAATTAGATAAAATTTATAGGTATGATATGGGAAGACTTTTGATTGTTGTAGGATTACTGAATGGGATACAGATTACAATAGCCTCGGTCTATGCTCCAAATAAAGATTAATATGCATTTTTGGCAAAAACTTTTGTATTAATTAATAAGTATCAGAGAGGCCACATAATGGTTTGCGGAGATTATAATTCTACATTAGATACTAAATTAGATATTATTAGGGTGCTTCATTATTATTTAAAAAAGTTTGCTTCATTATTATTTAAATACGACTTATATGATACTTGGCGGAACCTATACCCGACTGGTAAAAATTATACTTACTATTCGCATGCTCATCATACATATTCTCGTATAGATATGTGCTTAGTTGATAAACAAACATTACAAAATATTTCTGAGGTAGAGATAAGGAGTAAAATCTGTTCAAATCATGCCCCTGTAATTACTAAGTTTAGGACTTTATATCCTGTAAGAGGCAGGAGTACATGGCGCTTAAATGAAACTCTTTTGGGTGAAGAATCTTTGTTAAATTTATTTAGGATAAGGATTCAAGCATTTTATGATGAACATGTTCAGGATAAATCCCATATTACTATTAAGTGGCTGGCGTTTAAGGCAGTAATGAGGGGACTGTTTATACAGGTGGGTTCTTGAAAAAAGAAGCAAGAGTATGGAGATAAAGAACGACTCTTAGAAGAGCATAAGGGGTTGGAGGAAGAAAATAAACGGAACCCATCAAAAATAATATCTTCTCAACTTCTCAAGAAAGGTTGAAATAAAAATTCAGGAATTAAATTTGAAACTTTTGGAAAGCCAAATGAGAAAACTAAAATTGACTCATTATACGCAGAGTAATAAAGTTGGGAAAAAGCTAGCTAGAATACTAAAAAATAAAGTCCAACAATCAAAAATACCATTTTTGTTAGCAGCAAATTAAGCAAAACTGTTTAATCCTCAAGATATTGTAGAAGAACTCCGCTTATTATAAAAAGTTATATAATTTAAAAAATGGGCATGATACATACCAGCCCACAAAAGAAGAAATTAGGTCTTTTTTAGCAGATATAGATCTGCCTACCCCATCAGAAATTCAAAGCTAGTCATTATTAAAACCTTTTGAGGAGGAGGAAGTATTGAAAGTGATTAATGATCTTCAGAAAAAAAAGGCCCCCGGCCGGATGGGTTCTCAAATCTTTTTTATATAAGTTTTGCAAATTTATTTATTTCTCACCTTACGGACGTATTTAATTTTTAAAAAAATTCTGGGACTATGCCGGCTGAAATGCAATTGGCCAATATAATTACTCTGCCCAAACCAGGGAAGTCACCTACTGAAAGTGTATATTTAAGACCAATTTCACTTTTAAATGTTGACACAAAAATGTATGCAAAATTATTAGCATTAAGAATGAAACCATTGGGGGCGGAGCCAACAGCGTGCAGGAGCAGACGCCATTTCACACAGCTCCTCGACCATCGCCCGAAAATCTGCCAAAAAACGGCACACTACCGGGCAATCCAAACCAAAATTGACACCCTCGTACAGGGGATACCATCCTGGACCAGTGGATGCCTTTTTTATGCCCGACGGGCGCAAAAATCCGGCGCAAGGTACCTCGGGCCTACCGAGCGGGTATTCCGCGACTACCACGCATCACCTCCTGGGACGGAGACTACTGGGACGGAGACTTCTGGAACATGTTCCCTCAGAAAGCGGACGAGACTGGGTCCATACCAGGATCCCCGATTGGCCGCAAATCTCAAAAGCCGACCCCGGCCGCGGGAGCCTCCAACCATGACATCAGCCAGATGCTGACCGCAACGACCCGCACAAGGGAGCCTGCATCCCCCAGAAGGGAATCCACACCAGGCCCAGTGGTGGACACTATACCCGAGAAAGTTACTAAGATTGCACCTGACCCAGAACCGCCTGTTACAAAGCGGGACATTCACGACCTTTTGGCACACTTCCAGGACATGTTCTTTGCGGAACTTAACCTGGTGAAAGCCGAAATGCAGGCCATAACAGAACGCCTCCGAGCATCCGAGGAGGATTCTGCAGACACAAAACAGGACATGGCCACCCAGGGGGAAGCACTAAAGCAGCTACAAACCTCTCACTCCCACATCACAGCTAGACTGGACGCACTGGAAGACAAAAGCATACAAAACAATGTCAAAATAAGGGGAATTGAGGATAATGTACCAGCTGAAGAACTGCCTCACCTCATCAGGTGACTCATAGCAGCTATTCTCCCCACCAAGCACGCTAAACTGTTCGCCCATGACGGACTTTACCGCATCGCGACACCCCTGCAAACACCAAACTCCCACCCTAGGGACGTTATTCTATGCTGCAAATCCTTTGCGGATAAACAAAGACTGTTACAAGCACTACGGGGGAACACCCCATTCCAGTTTGAGACTCACTCACTCACCTTTTATCAAGACCTTGGTAAGGCTACGCTACTGTGGCGGAAAGCGATGCGCCCAATTACGCAGCAATTACAAAAGGCTGGCCTCCCTTACCGGTGGACTAACTCAAGAGCACTGATGTGCACGAAAGACGGCAAAACCCACAAAGCTACGAACCCTTCTGAAGGCCTGCAACTCCTGGAACACCTAGGCCTGCCTAGGCCGGATCCTGCTACGCAGCCCCGAAGGACATGGGACGTTGACGTACCTCCTTTCGTCCCTGGAGGGGAACGGGACACTGCCACTTGAACGAAGCCCCACTTGCACTAGGCTTCCCAAACAAGAAGGCTCAATGTTTTGCTTTGAACTATCACGCTATTTGCGAACACGTTTGCAATCAACTTCAGTAGAAGCCACTTAGTTTAATTTTCGTTTAATTTTCAATTGATCATATATTACATACGACGTCCACTCTCCTCTGACACTCAACTGCTCCTGACGCTAACATTCACACAACCTCAGCGACCCTTACATCTGTTTAACCCAATACACACATATGGGTCCGTCTGATACCGACACGCACCTGTCCTCCCCCCCACACAATGACCAGTGAAGCGAGGGACACTTAGTCACTAGGGCCCTCTTTTAACGTTCCACTGCCCTCCTGGCACTCATGGCCCAATTACACTACGACTCAGCACACTGCCATAGCCGACAGACCATCAAGAAGTATAGCGTGTAACATACACAGTGTGAATACCTCCCTCTTATTAGCCCACACACATTCAAAGTACGACTCAATACTCACTCCAAACTACACGAGTATTACCAAAGTTTCGGTATTCTTAATTTGTCAGTGCTAATAAGAAAGGACCAAGCTTGTATAATTGTTGCCAGCGATATTGGTTTAGGTTGTGTACGTCCTCAGCCTGCATCTACAGGCCTATGCTCCGGCTTGTACAGTTAATCCATAAAAATTTACAAAACCTAACCCATACCTATAAATGTTAATTGCTTATACCTAACTGTTAACAACATTACAAAAAAATGTGCAGTACTACGATGCCAAATTGTGAATATTGATGCATACACTATGCGTGCTGTTGTGGCACTTTACTCATGTTTGTTATTTCCATGCACAGAAAAAAAAAAGAATTAAAAAAAAAAAAAAACATTAAACCATTTTTGATTGAGTTGGTTTCTCATGAACAAACAGGTTTCGTTCCTTCAAGGCAATTAGGGGATAATACCCGCCATTGTCTGAATATATTGAACTGGGCCGATATTAATAAACAACAATTATTAATTTTAGCTTTAGATGCCGAGAAGGCCTTTGATCGCCTAAATTGACAATATATGAAAGACGTTTTGGTAAAGATGGCCTTCCCTTCAGCTTTTTTAGAGAGCATTTTTGCCCTTTATACTTATCCATCAGCGAGAATATATAATACAGGGTTTTTATCATCGACGTTTCAGATCACAAATGGTACAAGGCAGGAGTGTCCTCTCTCCCCCTTGTTATTTATTTTAAGTTTAGAACCACTAATAAGACACATTAAAAAACAAAACAATATTCGGGGTATTCGCACGCCTGCAGGAGAATTGAAAATAGAGCTGTTTGCGGATGATGTTTTGTTATTCTGAACAGATCCGCCAACATCACTTTCAAACTTGATGCAATTATTGAATAGTTATGGACAAGTGTCATATTATAAGAATAATAAAAAAAAAAAAAACAAGCTATGCCAATTCATCTTCTGAAACATTTAGTAAAATAACTGCAAGATTTATACCCATTTGACTGGCGCTTATCATCAATAAATTACTTAGGGGTTAAATTATCTAGCAATCGAGCCCAGTTAATAAAAGATAATCACATCCCATTGATTCATAAAATGAATAAACAACTTAAAGTATGGGAGGGGAGAGAGATATCCTGGCTTGGCCGTATTAACACGATAAAAATGATGATCCTGCCCCTTATTTTATTTTATACAGAACTTTACTAATTGTGTTAACAAATGCTCTTCTAAAAAAGTTTCAAACAACTATTAATGCACATATTTGGAAAAGGAAACCACCGCGGATTGCACAGAATTGCCTTTGGAAACCATATATGAAAGGTGGTTTTAACATACCAAATATTTCATTTTATTATAAAGCAGTTTTCCTTGCACAGGGTATGTCTATTCTTGAGCAGGGTTTAGCCCCAATTTGGTTGGGGTTAGAGAATGCTTGTATTAAGGAGGGCTCAGTGGAACAGTTACTCTGGCTTGGCCCAGGGAAACAAGAAAAAATATGCAATATGTTGCCTGCTACGAAAGCATTGATAAAAATTTGGGGACAAGCTATTTTTAGGCTAAGAATATCTAAGGCGTTGGCATTGGAAGCTCCTTTCAAAATGATGTCGTTTTTGAGCCCTGATCTATTTTTAGATACATGGTTGGAGCGAGGGGTAAGACAGATAGGCGATTTATATAATGCAAGTGGAATAAAACCATTTCCGGAGCTTCAGAAGCAATTTGCTTTGCCGTCACATGAATTATTTACTTTTTTACGTATTAAACATATTTTTAATAAAATAGGTGGTACTTTAAAAGATAGGATGAATAGTTCCCCTTTTTTAGGCAAATGCGTAGGGAAAATGCCAAATAAAAAAGCTCTCTCATTTTGCTATAGCCTTTTAGTTTCTACAGATGTGGATACTATAGGTTATATGCAAAAATGGGAGAGAGATTTAGATAAGCAAATAACGCAGGAAAGTTGGTATAAGGCCTTAAAAATTATGGAACAGCTCACAGCCTCATTACGGGGAAAAACGGTACGCTATCTACAGACCTGGACACCCTGGCTCGAATTTATCTCGGGTAGAACGGCGTAGACACCGGTAAAATGGAGCCTCTGCATGACCCCCACAGGATTCACAAGTAAATAAACGCAGTGACGTGGCAGCGATTCCCAGAGGAGCCGCGGACACACACTTGGCCGAGGAGACTCTGAGGGGGACAGGATGAGCCGATACAGCGAGTACGACGCTGAGGAGGTCTCTCTTTATCCCTCCCCCTACCCTATAAGACTCACCCCTTTCCCGACCCTCGCTATATCTCACATCCGGGCCACTCAAGGAACGGATACACGCACACGTTCGCTCCCCTCCATCCTTTCCCTGCCCACCACACACACAAATACACACCAAACTAGACACACCATCCGGGAAGCAAATCCCGAAAGATCAAAGGACGACAAAACAGGGATTGAGCGTGACAGAGATTAAAACCTAGTCAGACAAGCAGAGGAAGCAGAGCTGCGAAAAAGAGGCATAATGGATCACAGGACACCGTGACCCAGCTGACCAAACACCGACGCACCAGACCTGGGAAGGGCGGTCACCTAACGCGCCACAAAGGCCCAGACTATGTGGGAGGAAAAACTCAGCCGTACCGAATCCCCATAAAACACGACGTAGAACGCACACAAACAGAGACGTGGGACATCTCACGAGGACCCCAACCTTAGAATAACCACTGGCTGTCGCCCTAACAAAATCGAACAAATATACAGGGACCTACCGACCTCAACCTGCTTCATGACACGTAGTTAGGCAAGACTCAAGGACAAGCAGTAATGAGCTAAATAACATGAAGGAAGGGGGGGGATAGGAGGGACAAGTAAAGAGAAAAGGGAGGTTAGCCCACACTAGCATTCAGCACTACGGTGCACTCACAGTACGACAAACGAGGGTGGCCGTGGAGGCGACCCAGGTTCATCTGTCCTCCTAAAATATAGCTATTTATACACGAATGCATAATAGATAGGACTTGTTCACATGTTTTACTGTTAAATCGCAAAACTTATTTAGTGAAGACTGTTATGCCTATCGAGACAATCTCGAATACTCTAACTTCCTGTTGTATCTGTTAACAGTACTGATGTCAATGTTACTTTTCAAACTTGAAATAAAAACCAAGATTGACAAAAAAAAAAAAAATTATGAAACATGCTTCTAGAAGCTTATTACATTGGGAGGCATTCAGCAAATTAAATATGAGATGGTATATGGTACCCTCCAGAGTAGCTCAACTGTATCCAGGAATATGTACAGCTTGCTGGAGATGCCAAAAGAGCATAGGCAACTTGTTGCATATTTTTGGGGAGTGTCCATTGATAATACCACTTTGGCAGGAAGTGGAATCCTTTTTCAAAAGGGGATTAAAGGTAGATATTAAGTGTCAACCAGAAAGCTATTTGCTTCACATGTTTCAGATAACACCTAAGGAGGAAGTATTAACAATAATGATACACTGTTTATTAGCAACTAAAATAGCTATAGCTTATAGATGGAAACAAATTCAGCCACCTTTGTTCAAAGAGGTTATGGTACGCTTATGTCATGATTCGGGGAACCTAACACGCTAACACACACACACACAGAAAAGGTGCAGTACCGGACCTTAGAGTGGCCGGGCTAAGCACACACAGAATAGTCAGGAGACAAGCCGAGTAAGGGGAACCAGAAGACAGAATAACGAGAAACAAGCCGAGGTCAAAGGGTAGGAGAAAGTCACAAGTCAGTTTAACAAGTCAGAGAGTACGTAACCAGAAAACACAAGTTCAGTATCAATACTAGCAAGCAAAGATCACAACAGGGCAGGGAGGAACAGGAAAGGTAAGTATTTAAACCCTGAGGTTAATTCTGATTGGATAACTTCCAATCAGAATTAACAATCACACGTGGGAGATATCTATGTCTCCCACTGTGATTGTCGTACTGTATCTTTAACGCCGGGTCAGGTGGCTGACCGCGGCGTGTATAAGAGTGGGCGGTCCCCCAGCATTCAGCGTCATGCATGCTGCCGCTGGGGGATGGAGAGGAGGACGTGGGCGTCATCCGAGGCTGGGAGGATGCCGCCCAGCGAGCGAATGCCGGGAAAGGACCCGCGGACGGCTGGAGGGTGAGTGCCGCGAGCGGACTGCAGCCTCCCCTCGCAGCCGCCCGCGGGATCCTGACAGCTTAGACTCCTCAAGTTGCTATGAGAGAATGGCAAGTCGTTTGGCAGGAAGGGAAGGAAAATTCAAATTTTTGTGGCAAAAATTTTTAATGTTAGGAATATGTTTATATAAGCAGCCCGATCCTCCTTCTCCTACAGAGCACCGCATTTGTGGAACGACCTCACGCACAAATTAAAATCTTCCCTAAGCTTAAAGTCCTTTAAGAGATCCCTCTCTACATACCTCAAAACAGAATGCACCTGTCATGGTTGATTATATATTTCCTACCTGTTCTATGTTAAATTTTGTATATATTGTATATTAACCCCTTAAGGACACATGACATGTGTGACATGTCATGATTCCCTTTTATTCCAGAAGTTTGGTCCTTAAGGGGTTAATATTGGTTTTGTATTTTATTGTACACTAACTGTAACAATGCAATGATTTGTGGACCCAGGACATACTTGAAAACGAGAGAAATCTCAATGTATCTTTCATGGTAAAATATTTTATAAATAAATAAATAAATATAGGAGCTAGGTTATGGTTAAGAAGGTAGTAGAGAAATTAAATTAATTTAAATAAAATAAGTTATTAGGTAGTGGCATTATAAAAAGGTCTTATGCGCGCAAATAAGCTTTATATATTGGTTTATGCAATTCATAAAATAATATATCAAATTATATGCAAGAATGGTTTAGGAATATAATAGAGATTGGAGTTAAACACCACTAAATAATGTTGATTAGTGATGTGATATGTTTTTATGTTGGTTTCTCTCTCTCTTTTTTTTTTTCTGGTTTTTGGTTTCTGTCTATGTAATTGTTGTATGAATGTATATATACTGAAATAAAAAGAAATAAAAAAAAAAAAAGAAAAAATACTTAGATTATATATATATATACACACACACAGGCAGTTAGTCTCTATGGTCTAGCAGGAAAGACCATAGAGAGTATATTTACCATTGAGACTATATAGACTCTATGGTTAATATAATCTCTCTATGGTCTTTCCTGCATCGCTCTTGAAATCGCTGTTTATTGAATGAGCGAGTGCGCTGTATTGTGCACAGGGCCGGTGCACGGATCTTTAGCTGCACAAGCTACACAAGATGCATTTCGCTTCCCTCCTCTCCCCCTTTAAAAAAATAAATAAATAATGCATCTTCACCTGTGTGTCTTGTTGTAACCCCCCACCCCCACCCTTTTTAATATCTTACTCATTTTGTGCTCTGCTGTATTTTATTCCCCCTTTAGTGTGTCTTACAACCCCCTATGTATGTATCTTACTTCCCCCACCCCTTTGTGTGTCTCTTACCTCCAGCCCCTTTCTGTGTCTCATTCTTACCCCAGCCCCTTTCTGTGCCTCTTATTTACCCCAGCTCCTTTCTTGTCTCCTTGTCCACTGCAGTCCATCCTTCTCTGCCTTTTTTCCCCCTCAGTCTGTTTTGTGTGTCTTTCCTCCCAAGCCTCAAGTCGCCCTCCTTCTTTGCCACAAAAAAAGAAACCAGCACCAGCAGGAGAGGAGGACCTTCTAATAAAACCTTTACCTAATGATTCCCGTATGTACTCCTCCATGATCTGGTTTTCTTTCTCAGAAAGAGGGTAGACCTTACCCCTAGGAGGCATAGTGCCTGGTAACAGGTTTATGGCACAGTCATACTCACGATGTGGAGGTAGCTTATCTGCCTCCCTTTTTTCAAAAACCAATGCAAGGTCTGCATAGACAGAAGGGACAGAAACAGAAAGTGGTTTAGCCGTGGGCACATTGAGTGAACAAACAGGACGTACATGAGCCATACAGTCTCGTTGACAAGATTCCCCCCAGGAGAGTATGTCTAAACAACCCAAGTCAAGTACAGGGTTGTGCTTCACTAACCAGGGAAAACCCAGAACGATGGAGGCAGTAGGAGAATCACTTACTTGGAAGGTTAACCTTTCCTTGTGCAAAGCACAAACAGACATAACTATTTCCTGGGTTTCATGGGTCACCAGGGGTTTCTCAAGTGGTCAACCATCTATGGCCTCAACGGCCAAGGGTGTGGCCTTTCGGATCAAAGTCAGGGCTGCGGTTTTGGCAAAGTTCTCATCCATAAGGTTGTCTGCCGCACCTGAATCGATCAAGGCTTTGGTTGTTATAGTGGTTTTATTGACCAAAAGAGAAACCGGAATAAACGGTCTGGAGATGGACACATGAGGGGACAAAGTCATAACACCCGAGGCCGACCCCTCTCTAGGCCTTAGGTGCTGTAGTTTCCCTGTACCTTAGGGCAGGCATTACAGTGGTGCTCCCTCTTTCCACAATAAAGGCACAACCCCTCCCTTATACGGTAGGCTCTTTCAGCCTCAGTTAACCCCGTAGCACCCAATTGCATGGGCTCAGGGGATGGATGCCTAGGAGCGGGCAATGCTAGCAATGCAGTACTGGGTAGAGCAGGTAACACCCGTGTATCCAGCCGTCTTTGACTACGCCTCTCTCTAATAGGGTTATCAATAAGAATCATATAGTCTATAACATCATCCAGAAGAACAGGCAATTCCCTGGATGCTATTTTATCCAGTATGTAAGCGGCCAATCCCTCCTGAAAGACTGTCACGAGGGCGTCATTATTCCAAACCACTTCAGCTGCTAGAGTGCGGACTTCGATAGTGTAATCCGCTACAGATCTGTTACCCTGTCGGACCCTAAGCAGAGCTTTGCCAGCAGAAGCAACCCTACCGGGTTGATCAAACGTGCATTTGAAAGCTGTCAGAAAATCTGCAAAGGACATAGGAGACGTATTCTCCCACATGGGGTTGGCCCATGCTAAAGCTCTCCCGGACAAGTGGTTTATCAAAAAGGCAATTTTAGATCTGTCAGTGGGATAGGAACGTGGATTCATCACTAAATGGATGTAAATTTGGTTGAGGAAACCACGACACAATGCTGGGTCACCGCTGTAGCGCTGTGGCGGCGTCATATGAACTACATGAGCAGGAACTGGTACTGGAGTGGGAATGGGTTCGGGCACAGCAGCAGCAGCCTCCTGAAC
This sequence comes from Pelobates fuscus, assembly GCF_036172605.1. Lineage (NCBI taxonomy): Eukaryota > Metazoa > Chordata > Amphibia > Anura > Pelobatidae > Pelobates > Pelobates fuscus. The sequence goes on along the minus strand of NC_086319.1, from coordinate 367,119,013 downwards.
GGCAGGTTGCAAGTGTGCAGTACGAGCCAGTATGGTTTGCAAAGCTTGAGCAAACTGATCCATACGGTGGTCTAAACCATCCATTCTAGCCTCCTGATTAACTAGGAGCTGTGGTATGTCAGCAGGTTCCATTTTGGCCCTGTTGTAATGTCACGATTCGGGGAACCTAACACGCTAACACACACACACACACAGAAAAGGTGCAGTACCGGACCTTAGAGTGGCCGGGCTAAGCACACACAGAATAGTCAGGAGACAAGCCGAGTAAGGGGAACCAGAAGACAGAATAACGAGAAACAAGCCGAGGTCAAAGGGTAGGAGAAAGTCACAAGTCAGTTTAACAAGCCAGAGAGTACGTAACCAGAAAACACAAGTTCAGTATCAATACTAGCAAGCAAAGACCACAACAGGGCAGGGAGGAAGAGGAAAGGTAAGTATTTAAACCCTGAGTTTAATTCTGAATGGATAACTTCCAATCAGAATTAACAATCACACGTGGGAGATATCTATGTCTCCCACTGTGATTGTCGTATTGTGTCTTTAACGCCGGGTCAGGTGGCTGACCGCGGCGTGTATAAGAGTGGGCGGTCCCCCAGCGTTCAGCGTTATGCATGCTGCCGCTGGGGGATGGAGAGGAGGACGCGAGCGTCATCCGAGGCTGGGAGGATGCCGCCCAGCGAGCGAATGCCGGGAAAGGACTCGCGGACGGCTGGAGGGTGAGTGCCGCGAGCGGACTGCAGCCTCCCCTCGCAGCCGCCCGTGGGATCCTGACAGCTTAGACTCCTCAAGTTGCTATGAGAGAATGGCAAGTCGTTTGGAGGGAAGGGAATGAACATTCAAATTTTTGTGGCAAAAATTGTTTAATGTTAGGAATATGTTAATATAGGAGCTAGGTTATGGTTAAGAAGGTAGTAGAGAAATTAAATTAATTTAAATAGAATAAGTTATTAGGTAGTGGCGTTATAAAAAGGTCTTATGCGTGCAAATAAGTTTTATATATTGGTTTATGCAATTCATAAAAGAATATATCAAATTATATGCAAGAATGGTTTAGGAATATAATAGAGATTGGAGTTAAACACCACTAAATAATGTTGATTAGTGATGTGATATGTTTTTATGTTAGTTTCTCTCTTTTTTTTTCTGTTTTCTGTTTTTTGGTTTCTGCCTATGTAATTGTTGTATGAATGTATATATACTGAAAAAAAAAAAATTACAAAAAAAAAAAAAAGAAAAAAAAACTTAGATTATATATACACACACGTATAAAATGAAATAAATACATAAAAGTATATATTTCCTGGTAATATCTATGGGAGAAAAAAATGGGAATTGGGGGAACACCCAGAACATGCAATTATAAGCAGTGGTACTGCCATAAAGACCAAAACGATCACATGGCCCGCGGGGGCCTAGTTTGCAAGGTGGGGGGGTGTCTGTCTGGGTTGTCAGGCTGCCCACCGAATCGGATCATGGTGGAGGTGAGTGTCCTCGAGATCCTGGGACTGAAAACCTTTGTGGCGTTATGGGGTCAAGGGCTTAATGGACAACTGTCCCCTCAACACTATGGTTTAAATATACTAATCCTTTGATGAAGCTTTGAAAGGAAATAGATTATTTTGCTTAATGTAAAAGAAATAGAGAAACTCCCAACCCTCGGGATATAACGTATATGCACACCTTGGATAAGAGAGTGTTTGAAAACGGGCAGTTAGTCTCTATGGTCTAGCAGGAAAGACCATAGAGAGTATATTTACCATTGAGACTATATAGACTCTATGGTTAATATAATCTCTCTATGGTCTTTCCTGCATCGCTCTTGAAATCGCTGTTTATTGAATGAGCGAGTGCGCTGGATTGTGCACAGGGCCGGTGCACGGATCTTTAGCTGCACAAACTACACAAGATGCATTTCGCTTCCCTCCTCTCCCCTTTTAAAAAAATAAATAAATAATGCATCTTCACCTGTGTGTCTCGTTGTAACCCCACCCCCCCCCACCCTTTTTAATATCTTACTCATTTTGTGCTCTGCTGTATTTTATTCCCCCTTTAGTGTGTCTTACAACCCCCTATGTATGTATCTTACTTCCCCCACCCCTTTGTGTGTCTCTTACCTCCAGCCCCTTTCTGTGTCTCATTCTTACCCCAGCCCCTTTCTGTGCCTCTTTTTTACCCCAGCTCCTTTCTTGTCTCCTTGTCCACTGCAGTCCATCCTTCTCTGCCTTTTTTCCCCCTCAGTCTGTTTTGTGTGTCTTTCCTCCCAAGCCTCAAGTCGCCCTCCTTCTTTGCCACAAAAAAGAAACCAGCACCAGCAGGAGAGGTGGACCTTCTAATAAAACCTTTATCTAAGGATTCCCGTATGTACTCCTCCATGATCTGGTTTTCTTTCTCAGAAAGAGGGTAGACCTTACCCCTAGGAGGCATAGTGCCTGGTAACAGGCTTATGGCACAGTCATACTCACGATGTGGAGGTAGCTTATCTGCCTCCCTTTTTTCAAAAACCAATGCAAGGTCTGCATAGACAGAAGGGACAGAAACAGAAAGTGGTTTAGCCGTGGGCACATTGAGTGAACAAACAGGACGTACATGAGCCATACAGTCTCGTTGACAAGATTCCCCCCAGGAGAGTATGTCTAAACAACCCCAGTCAAGTACAGGGTTGTGCTTCACTAACCAGGGAAAACCCAGAACGATGGAGGCAGTAGGAGAATCAATTATTTGGAAGGTTAACCTTTCCTTGTGCAAAGCACCCACAGACATAACTATTTCCTGGGTTTCATGGGTCACGAGGGGTTTCTCAAGTGGTCTACCATCTATGGCCTCAACGGCCAAGGGTGTGGCCTTTCGGATCGAAGTCAGGGCTGCGGTTTTGGCAAAGTTCTCATCCATAAGGTTGTCTGCCGCACCTGAATTGATCAAGGCTTTGGTTGTTATAGTGGTTTTATTGACCAAAAGAGAAACCGGAATAAACGGTCTGGAGATGGACACATGAGGGGACAAAGTCATAACACCCGAGGCCGACCCCTCTCTAGGCCTTAGGTGCTGTAGTTTCCCTGTACCTTAGGGCAGGCATTACAGTGGTGCCCCCTCTTTCCACAATAAAGGCATAACCCCTCCCTTCTACGGTATGCTCTTTCAGCCTCAGTTAACCCCGTAGCACCCAATTGCATGGGCTCAGGGGATGGTTGCCAAGGAGCGGGCAATGCTAGCAATGCAGTACTGGGTAGAGCAGGTAACACCCGTGTATCCAGCCGTCTTTGACTACGCCTCTCTCTAATAGGGTTATCAATAAGAATCATATAGTCTATAACATCTTCCAGAAGAACAGGCAATTCCCTGGATGCTATTTTATCCAGTATGTAAGCGGCCAAACCCTCCTGAAAGACTGTCACGAGGGCGTCATTATTCCAAACCACTTCAGCTGCTAGAGTGCGGACTTCGATAGTGTAATTCGCTACAGATCTGTTACCCTGTCGGACCCTAAGCAGAGCTTTGCCAGCAGAAGCAACCCTACCGGGTTGATCAAACGTGCGTTTGAAAGCTGTCAGAAAATCTGCAAAGGACATAGGAGACGTATTCTCCCACATGGGGTTGGCCCATGCTAAAGCTCTCCCGGACAAGTGGTTTATCAAAAAGGCAATTTTAGATCTGTCAGTGGGATAGGAACGTGGATTCATCACTAAATGGATGTCAATTTGGTTGAGGAAACCACGACAAAATGCTGGGTCACCGCTGTAGCGCTGTAGCGCTGTGGCGGCGTCATATGAACTACATGAGCAGGAACTGGTACTGGAGTGGGAATGGGTTCGGGCACAGCAGCAGCAGCCTCCTGAACGGCAGGTTGCAAGTGTGCAGTACGAGCCAGTATGGTTTGCGAAGCTTGAGCAAACTGATCCATACGGTGGTCTAAACCATCCATTCTAGCCTCCTGATTAACTAGGAGCTGTGGTATGTCAGCAGGTTCCATTTTGGCCCTGTTGTAATGTCACGATTCGGGGAACCTAACATGCTAACACACACACACACAGACACACAGAAAAGGTGCAGTACCGGACCTTAGAGTGGCCGGGCTAAGCACACACAGAATAGTCAGGAGACAAGCCGAGTAAGGGGAACCAGAAGACAGAATAACGAGAAACAAGCCGAGGTCAAAGGGTAGGAGAAAGTCACAAGTCAGTTTAACAAGCCAGAGAGTACGTAACCAGAAAACACAAGTTCAGTATCAATACTAGCAAGCAAAGACCACAACAGGGCAGGGAGGAACAGGAAAGGTAAGTATTTAAACCCTGAGGTTAATTCTGATTGGATAACTTCCAATCAGAATTAACAATCACACGTGGGAGATATCTATGTCTCCCACTGTGATTGTCGTACTGTGTCTTTAACGCCGGGTCAGGTGCCTGACCGTGGCGTGTATAAGTGTGGGCGGTCCCCCAGCGTTCAGCGTCATGCATGCTGCCGCTGGGGGATGGAGAGGAGGACGCGGGCGGCATCCGAGGCTGGGAGGATGCCGCCCAGTGAGCGAATGCCGGGAAAGGACCCGCGGACGGCTGGAGGGTGAGTGCCGCGAGCGGACTGCAGCCTCCCCTCGCAGCCGCCCGCGGGATCCTGACAGCTTAGACTCCTCAAGTTGCTATGAGAGAATGGCAAGTCGTTTGGCAGGAAGGGAAGGAAAATTCAAATTTTTGTGGCAAAAATTGTTTAATGTTAGGAATATGTTTATATAGGAGCTAGGTTATGGTTAAGAAGGTAGTAGAGAAATTAAATTAATTTAAATAAAATAAGTTATTAGGTAGTGGCGTTATAAAAAGGTCTTATGCGCGCAAATAAGCTTTATATATTGGTTTATGCAATTCATAAAAGAATATATCAAATTATATGCAAGAATGGTTTAGGAATATAATAGAGATTGGAGTTAAACACCACTAAATAATGCTGATTAGTGATGTGATATGTTTTTATGTTAGTTTCTCTCTCTTTTTTTTTTTTTTTTTTCTGTTTTCTGGGTTTTGGTTTCTGTCTATGTAATTGTTGTATGAATGTATATATACTGAAATAAAAATAAATTAAAAAAAAAAAGTAAAAAAAAACTTAGATTATATATATATATATATACACACATGTATAAAATGAAATAAATACATAAAAGTATATATTTCCTGGCAATATCTATGGCAGAAAAAAATGGGAATTGGGGGAACACTCAGAACATGCAATTATAAGCAGTGGTACTGCCATAAAGACCAAAACGATCACATGGCCCGCGGGGGCCTAGTTTGCAAGGTGGGGGGGTGTCTGTCTGGGTTGTCAGGCTGCCCACCGAATCGGATCATGGTGGAGTTGAGTGTCCTCGAGATCCTGGGGCTGAAAACCTTTGTGGCATTATGGGGTCAAGGGCTTAATGGACAACTGTCCCCTCAACACTATGGTTTAAATATACTAATCCTTCGATGAAGCTTTGAAAGGAAATAGATTATTTTGCTTAATGTAAAAGAAATAGAGAAACTCCCAACCCTATATATATAACGTATATGCACACCTTGGATAAGAGAGTGTTTGAAAACGGGCAGTTAGTCTCTATGGTCTAGCAGGAAAGACCATAGAGAGTATATTTACCATTGAGACTATATAGACTCTATGGTTAATATAATCTTTCTATGGTCTTTCCTGCATCGCTCTTGAAATCGCTGTTTATTGAATGAGCGAGTGCGCTGGATTGTGCACAGGGCCGGTGCATGGATCTTTAGCTGCACAAGATACACAAGATGCATTTCGCTTCCCTCCTCTCCCCCTTTAAAAAAATAAATAAATAATGCATCTTCACCTGTGTGTCTTGTTGTAACCCCCCCCCCCCCCTTTTTAATATCTTACTCATTTTGTGCTCTGCTGTATTTTATTCCCCCTTTAGTGTGTCTTACAACCCCCTATGTATGTATCTTACTTCCCCCACCCCTTTGTGTGTCTCTTACCTCCAGCCCCTTTCTGTGTCTCATTCTTACCCCAGCCCCTTTCTGTGCCTCTTTTTTACCCCAGCTCCTTTCTTCTTCTCCTTGTCCACTGCAGTCCATCCTTCTCTGGCTTTTTTCCCCCTCAGTCTGTTTTGTGTGTCTTTCCTCCCAAGCCACAGGCACACAGGCATCGTTTTTAAGGCACACAGTTAGTCATGCAGGTACACTTTCATACAAATACAGAAAATAATCATACAGAGATCAACATACGCATAGACATAGTCAGAGACATACAGACACACAGGCAGAGACATACAGACATACAGACACAGTCACATAGAGACATAAAGGCAGAGACATACACACATACAGACATACATGCATACAGAGACATATACAGGCATACAGAAACATACAGGCATACAGAGACATGCATACATGCAGAGGCATACCATCATACAGACACATACATACAGGCATACATTTTTTGTGCTGAAAAACCCCAACTCGACTTATACTCGAGTCACTGTCTGTATTATGGCAATTTACAATGCCATAATACAGACAGGGGGCTGGCAGAGAGCTGTTACTTACCTCTCCTGCAGCTCCTGTCAGCTCCCTTCTCCTCCGCGCCGGTCCGGTCAGCTCCCACTGTAAGTCTCGCGAGAGCCGCGGGGTCATAGTGCGGCTCTCGCGAGACTTACAGTGTGAGCTGACAGGGGAGCTGACCGGACCGGCGCGGAGGAGAAGGGAGCTGACAGGAGCTGCAGGAGAGGTAAGTGCTTCCTGCCAGCCCCCTCCACTGAACTGCCAATGCCACTGGACCACCAGGGAGTGAGAGCCCCCCTCCCTGCCATGTATCAAGCAGGGATTGAAAAAAAAAAATAATAAAACAAAATAAAATAATAAAAAATAAAATAATATTTAAAAAATAATAATAAAAAAAATTATTAAAATATTTTTTACAAAAATTATAAGAAAAATGACCACCCCCCACCAAGGATCTGCAACACACACACACACACTGCATCACACACACACACACTGCATTCATATACACACTAACTGCACTCATACACACACACACTGCACTCATATACACACTGCATTCATACACACACACTGCACTCATACACACAAACTGCACTCATACACACAAACTGCATTCATACACACACACTGCATTCATACACACACACTGCATTCATACACACACACTGCACTCATACACACACACTGCACTCATACACACACACTGCATTCATTATATACACACACTGTAAATAAATATTCAATTAATATAATTTTTTTAGGATCTAATTTTATTTAGAAATTTACCAGTAGCTGCTGCATTTCCCACCCTAGTCTTATACTCGAGTCAATAAGTTTTCCCAGTTTTTTGGGTTAAAACTAGGGGCCTCGGCTTATATTCGGGTCGGCTTATACTTGAGTATATACGGTACATACATACATACATACATACATACATGCATACAGAGGCATACATGCCTTCACACAGTCACAATTACATACTTACATCTGGTAAATCTGGTCTCTGGAGTGCATGCTGTCCGGCTCTGTGGAGTCCTGTCTTGCAGCCCAGCTGCATATAGGGGCGCCAGCCACGCTGTGTGGTACACAGGGAGCAGAGATATTAAGTCATTCATATCCCGCCCCTCCACACAGCCTGCGGAAGACAACAGGGTAAGAGGCTCGGCTCAGTGGGCGGAAAGCTCTGGGCTGCGCTCGGCCACGCAACAAGACGTAACTGGCTGGAGGGGAGCGCAGTGCGCTTCCCTGCAGCCAGTCAGCCTGACATTGCACCCTAGGGCCGTTGCACCCTAAGGCAGCCGCCTGGGCCACCTTATGATAGCGCCGGTTCTGATTGTGCATTTTGTATATATTGGCCCCAGCAGCACTCTATACTAGAAAAGCTACAATTTCTGGGGAAATTGTGTGACGTGTTCTTGCCTCCACCAGTAGTCTACAACTGGAGTGGGCGGAGTAACTGTTATCATTTATATAGCACATTTAATTGCAACGTTGTTGCACAGTTACATTAAACCATACATTTATAAAAACATTTGCAGATGTGCAAAAGGCCCTGTCTATGACATCACTTGCTGCTGCAGCCTTGCACAGGTCAGAGTATTTTGGCGGTTGCCATCTTCAAACGGTCGTATTTTTAAAACTATAAATCCTACAGTGAAGAGCTTTATATTGTGAGAATCACAAGACCCAGACCTACATATTGATGTATAGTATGTCTCTGAGATATTAACAATTAAGGCACAGTCGCAGTTTAGAAATTGCCCTTCAAATGTGAGCTTTGCAGAGTGGAGTTTCAATGAATATCAATGGACTGCGTGAGTTGCAAACAAATGGTCATATTGTGAAAACTATAAGGAATATGGCTTTTTAGTGGCAGCAGGGATAGCTGAACGTTTTGATATAAGATTTGTGTAGGTGGGCCTGAAAATGAGGGAGTGGTGGCAGCTTAGAAATCATGTCCTGATTTTTCAGCTTTTGCCAGCTCCCACTCTTGCTTTGCCATTCATTCCTATGGGACAAATTTCGCCACAAGAACGACGATATTCCGTGAACCATTCGGCGAAACGTTCCACAAAGTAATAGCAATCCGATCGGGAACAATATGCACGTTTTGGTAAATTTTCGTCTATGTAGTGTAAAAACTGTGGGAGGAGTTAGGGTGGCAAATTTGGCTATAATAAGAATAATAATAATAATATATATGTGAGATAACATTAAGTGGTCTTGCTATGCAAGAACACTTAAATATATGCATGTTCAGGTGAGTGCAGCCCTAGTCATCTTTGGTTTCATTTCTTTATATATTTGGGAGTTCAAGCCAACTCCTTGGTTTTGCACCCCTCCCTGTTATAGATGCCTCTTCCAAGGACCCTACTTAGCCTTGACCTGCAGAGAGTGCCAGGAGGAAGCTTTTCCCAAGTAAGTGGATTAATCTCATAAGAGCAGACATTAATCTGCTAGAGTAGGACCTGCCAAGAATGGGGTACATTGACGTTGTGGCAGGATTACATAGAAACATAGAATGTGACGGCAGATAAGAACCATTCGGCCCATCTAGTCTGCCCAGTTTTCTAAATACTTTCATTAGTCCCTGGCCTTATCTTATAGTTAGGATAGCCTTATGCCTATCCCACGCATGCTTAAACTCCTTTACTGTGTTAACCTCTACCACTTCTGCTGGAAGGCTATTCCATGCATCCACTACCCTCTCAGTAAAGTAATACTTCCTGATATTATTTTTAAACCTTTGTCCCTCTAATTTAAGACTATGTCCTCTTGTTGTGGTAGTTTTTCTTCTTTTAAATATAGTCTCCTCCTTTACTGTGTTGATTCCCTTTATGTATTTAAATGTTTCTATCATATCCCCCCTGTCTCGTCTTTCATCCATGCTATACATGTTAAGATCCTTTAACCTTTCCTGGTAAGTTTTATCCTGCAATCCATGAACCAGTTTAGTAGCCCTTCTGATACCGGAGAAACTGACGGAAGCCAAGCACAGAGAGATGGACACAGGTTTCTTCAGGAAGGAAGAGATTCTTTATTGGATCACCGATCGGGACTCAGAGGGACTAATGTCACCAAAATACAGCAAGTTCTGAGCCCCGGACAATAGTGCAGGCTCCTTATATAGGCACATAACTCCTCCCATATTAAGCTCCACCCGCACATTCTCTTGACCAATCAACACAAATAAGAATTAACTTCCTGCTTGACCACATGGCTTGTCCAGCACAATGGAGGAGGGGGAATACTACATCCTGTATTCTTGCACATGCTCCGTACACTACTGATCGTATCTTGCCTCGTGCAACCAACTGATCGATACGTCAGCATATGCACGTACACATGCCACGTGGTAATCTCGGCCTACTAAATTTATTTTTACCGAGATTCCACCACATTCCCCCCTTTGATGCCTCTTGATATTTCACAATTACTTGAGGCATCACTTAACCTTGGTTTGCATACACCGCAAGTTACCTTGAACCAGACCAGACTTATCTTATGATGTGAATCTTTTAACACTCATCTTCCTGCATTGGTTCTCCCTGATCTAAAGCCTTATATTTATAAATTGCCATTATCTGTGCAGCAGCCTTCCTCTCTGCTATATTTTCTATCAGGCTTTGCACAGACCTAACTACTAAGGGTATAAGACACGGCAGGAGTAGACACAACATTAAAATCAGTAGGACTCCACCTACCACTGCCTTAAGCCCTCCAAACCACTCATACCAGCTACCAAACCAACTACTTGGATTATACCCTTTCCATACCTGAGTAGGCACATGCGCTAGTTTAACCATATGGCTAGTAAGCTCAGCTATTGCTTGCCCTTCGTCATCTATTTGAAGACAGCAATTGCTCAGGTTAAACTTCCCACATACACCTCCCTCTACTGCCAAAAGGTAATCCAAGGCTAATCTATTTTGGTAGACTGCTGTCCTCATCCTGGTGTTATGCTTCGCTAGAAGATTGAGCGCTTGTGATGTCTCGTTGGTGATAATCTCAACCACCGCCTGTAATCTTATAATACGGTTGAGCATATAAATAGGGGTTCTGTAACCAAAGGTACCATCCTCAGCCCACGTGGCTGGCCCATAATAATCTATGATACGCTGGGGAGGCCATTCATTATCTTCCCAGGTGCCTATCTCTATGGGTCCCCTTTTCTTCCTATGATTCACATCATACACTTTAACACCTAAAGTCTCACCTGTTTCAATCGGTAACAAGAAGAAGGATGGTTTGAGCATACCCAACACACATGCCCCTTCCCAGTCCTGTGGCAACTCCGAATAGGCTTTCTTACCACAGATCCAGTACAAATTTGCTGGGGCTCTCCAGGTAGATGTGATGGATAAATCAAACCACACATCCTTTAAATTGGCGTATCTAGCAAACGGGTTAGATGGTTCTGAGACATTTGAAGCCGACCACCAAGTTGTATTCTTTGTATCATCATCATCATAAGCTTTTTGCCCTAGACAAGTTAATTCTCCTACAGAAGTATTATACATTATTCCTTTCCTTGCTATGCAAACATAACCTATGATGGAGGTCTTTAATCTCCACTCAGATTTACCTCTAACACTCATATGATAATCGGCTTGTGTAGATATTAGTTGGTCAACTGCCTCAGAACCGGACATTACCTCCTTTGCTTCCCAAGGCCATTGGTCTCCCATGTTAGTACCTCCACACACATAGCAGTTGGTAACATTAAGACTACCGGCAATACTTTCAGCTAAGTCAATGAACAGGTTTTTAGCATTATGGGGGATCTTATTATCTATACTCATCTCTTCATAAAAGGAATGGTATACTTGATGAGTTTGGGAGGATACCGTATCAGTCTCTATCCCTATAAACAATACTGTCCCAGGATCTAAACCCGTCCCGTATATCTGAAACCCAAATAAATTACCATATTTGTCTAAGAACTTATCGGGGTTATTTATAAGTATATGGATGGGATTACATTCCATAGACTTACAATATGGGCTAGTCGGCAACTTAGTCACTATCATGTCTTTGTCTACTGTCTGTCCCCAAGTCGCCCACCCCACACAAGACCAATATGGGCAGAAGTTATAGTCTTTATTTGGGCATCTAGGACTCACATATTTATTTTTACTACTGGGACAAATATATTTATCATTAGACCCATACGTCCTCTCCCATCTAAGATCTCCACATACATTCCACGGCTTTCTACCACTCGATATCGCTTTACACGCATCAAATAGCAGAACACCCGAAGAATGTACGGATTCTAACACCGTTTTATTAATTAGGGTCCCCTGAGGATCTCCATTCCTGAGAGTCAAACAAATTGTACGAGGTTGATACTCCGGACTGAAGCACTTAGGTTCTCCTACTCCTAAATGGCACACACTATAGTCTATATTTAAGTATCTACATCTCGATACATCTCCTTTACACTCGTATTGTGAATGCCAAATTAGGGTTTGGGAAATATGGTTACCTGTTCTCGTAGTCTTAATGCATACCTCACAGCTAGGAGTGTCGGTACCTCTACCTTCCTGAATATAAAAACACACATAAATAAACACTATCAAAAACACATCTTTCGCCGTCATCCTCAGTCTTCGTCCGTGCGAAGGCACCTCAGCTTCCAGGATGTAAGGGCTGCAGGGAATGGAGTTCTGCTCGTCTTCACAGGAGTCCCTTCGAGACTTTCCCTGGCTTATAAACTATACGTCGGTGGGCGGACAGGCTTTATTATGGCCTTCTCACTCACGCACCAAATCCCAAAAATAATAAAATTTGTAATCCACAATAATTCCTCGTTACTCCGACTGAGTAGTGCGTTTTAACCGGATCTTGCAGGGATTCTCTGGATCTGCTGTAACTTGCCAAGAATCGACTGCTGCTGGTTTAACCCTGGAGTGATGTATCCACGGAGTCACTTCGGCTACTTTTATCGCTGTAGGGGTAGACAAAAGAACAACATAAGGACCTCTCCACTTGGGCCCTAACGGTACATTATTCCACTCTTTAATCCACACTTGATCTCCTGGGTGATAACTATGAACTGGGGGATAAATATTCACAGGTAATCTATCTTGTACCCATTTCTGTACCTCCTCCATAGTCTTACCCAACTCTACAACCTGCTGCCGGGTAATTCCTTCTCCCAACTGACTCAAATCCCCCCTTAAGTTACCAAGTACGGGAGGTGGTCGCCCATACATGATTTCAAAAGGAGAGAGGCCCATCCTTCTGGTAGGGGTACTGCGGATTCGCAATAGAGCTATGGGTAAGAGAACGTTCCACTTAAGTTGGGTTTCCTGACACATTTTAGCCAACTGGTTCTTAATAGTTCTATTCATTCTCTCTACCTTACCAGAACTCTGGGGTCTATATGCAGTATGAAGCCTCCACTTTATACCAAGCATATGAGTCAGTTGTTGTAGGCACTGATGAACAAAAGCTGGACCATTGTCCGATCCTATAGAACAGGGTAGTCCATATCGGGGTATTATTTCTCGTAGCAAGAATCTCACAACTTCTCCTGCTTTCTCTGTACGAGTAGGACATGCTTCTACCCAGCCTGAATAAGTGCACACAATTACCAGCAGGTAACGATGTCCACCTGATTTAGGCATCACTGTAAAGTCTATTTGTAGATCGGACATGGGGAGTCCCCCCATAAACTGGACTCCTGGTGGCTTTACTGGTCCTTGTCTTGCATTATTTTTAGCACACGTTACACATCTTCGTACAATGGCCTGAGTCAAGTTGGACAATCTTGGTATGTAGAAATGTTTTCTGAGAGATTCTTCAGTACTGTCTCTCCCAGAATGTGTCCCGTTATGATAATTTTGGACAATTTCTACCGCTAGTGATGCTGGTATGACTATTCTTCCATCTTCTAGCTGATACCACTTGTTCTCCAAATACTTTCCTGGTTCAGTCTTTAACCACTCCGCTTCTTGAGCTGTATAAACTGGAGTCCATTGGGACAGTGGAGTTGGTATAAGAGCAGCTATATGCCCCACATACTCCTGTCTTCCTGATTCAGCAGCACGCTTAGCTGCACTATCTGCCATCCGATTTCCCTTGGTTACATCACCATCTCCTCCCAGATGCGCTCGACAATGTATGATACCGACTTCTTTCGGCTTCCACACTGCTTCCAATAGTTGTAGGATTTCAGCTGCGTATTTGATTTCTTTTCCTTCTGAATTCAGTAGTCCTCTTTCTTTATACAAAGCTCCGTGGGCATGAGTGGTTAAAAACGCATATTTGGAGTCCGTGTAGATGTTCACTCTTAAACCTTCAGCCAATTGTAACGCTCGTGTCAGTGCTATCAATTCTGCCTTTTGTGCTGATGTTCCTTTCGCCAGTGGCCGAGCTTCTATCACCTTGTCTATTGTTGTTACTGCATATCCTGCATAGCGGATCCCTTCTTTCACATAACTACTGCCGTCGGTATAATATTGAACATCGGGGTTCTGGATGGGAAAATCACGAAGATCTGGTCTACTTGAGAATACTTCATCCATTACTTCCAAACAATCATGTTGACTTTCAGTAGGTTGTGGCAAAAGGGTAGCTGGATTTAAGGTGTTTACAGTCTCTAAATGCACTCTGGGATTTTCACACAACATTGCTTGATACTTGGTCATACGGCTGTTACTAAACCAATGATTTCCTTTGTAATCCAACAACGTCTGTACTGCATGTGGGACTCGTACATAAAGTTCTTGACCCAGAGTGAGTTTATCGGCTTCAGCTACTAGCAGGGCGGCTGCAGCTACGGCTCTTAGACAAGGTGGAAGTCCGCTGGCCACTGCATCCAATTGCTTAGACATGTAGGCAACAGGTCTTTGCCATGATCCCAAGTACTGTGTCAATACTCCCACAGCCATTCTTCTTTGCTCGTGTACATATAAGTAGAATGGTCGTGTGTGATCAGGTAGACCTAATGCTGGGGCACTCATCAAAGCCTTCTTCACATCTTCAAATGCCGTTTGCTGTTCTTGGGTCCATAAGAAGGGGTCGTGCTCTGTACCTTTGATAGCTGCGTACAGAGGTTTTGCCAGTATCGCGTAGCTGGGAATCCATATCCTACAGAAGCCTGCTGCCCCCAAGAATTCTCGCACTTGTCTTCTATTCTTGGGTATTGGTATTTGGCAGACAGCTTCTTTTCTCTCTGGCCCCATAATTCTTTGACCTTCAGAGATATGGAATCCCAGATATTTGACAGTTGGCAAACACAACTGAGCCTTCTTTCTAGACACCTTGTATCCTGCCTTCCAGAGAATGTGTAGTAGATCGTGCGTTGCTTGCTGACAGATTTCTTTTGTAACTGCTGCTATCAACAAGTCATCTACATATTGTAACAATACACACTCTCCTGGGATGGACTCGAAATCCAATAGATCTTGACTTAGGGCTGAACCAAATAGGGTAGGTGAATTTTTAAACCCTTGGGGCAGTCTTGTCCAAGTCATTTGGCGTTTTGAGCCCGTTACAGCGTTCTCCCATTGGAAAGCGAAAATACATTGACTTTCTGCGGCAATTCGGAGGCAAAAGAAGGCATCTTTGAGGTCTAAGACTGTAAAGTAGGTAGCCCCGCCCGGAATTAAAGCAAGCAGGTTATATGGATTGGGTACAACTGGATGTATACTAACAACCGCATCATTGACTGCTCTCAAGTCCTGCACAGGTCGATACTCATCTGTACCGGGCTTTTGAACAGGCAGCAATGGGGTGTTAAAGGGGGAAGTACAGAATTTTACGATACCATACCATATGAACTTATCCAGATAGGATTGGATGTTCTTCTTAGCCTTCTGCGGGATGTGGTATTGTCTTAGGCTCACTGGATAAACCCCAAGTTTTAGTTCAATTTTTATAGGTGGAATATTGCGGGCCAGTCCTGGTGGGTTGTTCTCTGCCCAAACTCCTGGTATGTTAAATAATGTCTCATCACTCCTAGGGTTTTGGCTAGTCAACGCTGTATAAAGTCGCCACTCTTCTTCCTTTGGTACGGATAATGTCATGATACCTGAAGGTCCATTAAACTTTAAGGATGTTGTTCCATTTGGTAGGAACGTAATCTGCGCTTGTAATTTTGATAGCATATCACGTCCCAGCAATTGGACTGGACATTCAGGCATATAAAGGAATTGATGTTTTACTACGTGGCCTCCCAATGTACAGAGTCGACTTTTAAGAACCGGTTTTTCAGCACTTCTTCCAGTTGCTCCTATCACAGTAATAGTCCTTCCAGATGGAGGAGCAACTAGATTAGTCACCACTGAATGTTCAGCACCAGTGTCGATCATGAACGCACTCCTTTTTCCCCCTATTGATACCTCGACCATAGGCTCCGCTCGACCAAGGGGGATGGAGCCCGGTCGGTATCAATAGTCCTCCATGACCGTGTCAGCCAATCCTACAAAGTCCCTACCTTCTCTATCGCGGGACCTTTGCGCTGCTGGGATATATCTATCTTCCCTAACACTTCCTCTGTTCCCATTACTCCCTCTATTACCATTACTCCCTCCGGGGCCTCCTCTACCTCTCGCTCTGCCTCTAAAGTTTCCATAACCTATCCTAGGTCTGTCTTTCTCACACTGTTCTCTTCGAGGACACTCATTTCTCCAATGCCCTTCTTCCCTACAGTATGCGCACTGATTTCTACTTAGAGGTTCCTCATTCCATCTACTATCGCCTCTATCTGGGCCCCGTCTATCTACGCCTGCGATCGCTACCGCTAGCATATCAGCCTTTTTTTTTTTTTAAATTCTTTATTTGTCAGGTCATGCACAAGCTGGGTACAAAAGTGAGCACATTACTCATGGTAACATATACATAGGGAAACATATTCAATTGATTTTGCTTAGTCTCTGAGAAGGTCTAGGAAAGATGCCGGGTTAGCCATGCACATTTTACATATCTGTTACACATATACAGAGGGGCGGCCACACAGGGATGCCGGGATGGACACATGTTCATTGTAAGCTGTCTATTTACATTCAGTATGGTGGTTACAGGAAGCCTTCATAGTGGTTATATACAGGCATCATTGCTTTTGTGTACCCGAGCCACAGCCCCCATGCGCGGACATCCAGGCGGCCACACAGAGACACCAAAGATGGCCCTGCACCGCCGCCAAGACGGCCACACACAGTAGGCTACTCGTTCCCACCCCGACACCCGCTAGGGGCACTCCACACGGCATGCACCTTCAGTTCTTCTGGTTGCTGTTGGTGGTGCTTTTGTCAATACCTGGCCATTGTATTTCAACGTTGCGTATTAGTGTCGTTCCCTATCCGTAGTTTGTACTTTAAGTACTCATGCCACGATCGAGAGTGCTTGAGTTTAGGCATGAGTTTTCCTTTATTTTAGTAGAGGTGAGATGCAGTATGAGGTAGTGAAAGATAAGGAGAGAGAAAGAAAGAGAGGTGGGGGGTGGGGAGAAGCTTAGGGGGGAGGAGCGGGACGGACTTACACTTTGCAGTTGGAGCTTGGGCTATTCGTCTGTAAATGCGCGCAATGTTCTTGTATGTGTGTGCGAGTCAGTGTTATGTCGTCTAATGGTCGGTATAGTCTTCCCAGGGTTCCCACGTTTTGATAAAGGAGGGGTACGTGTCTCTGAGTTGAGCTGTGAGTTTGTCCATGATATGTGCTTCTTTTATGTTACCAGGAACTCTGTCCATTGGGGGTAAGTCGGCGTGCAACCACGTCTGTGCCATGGCTCGTCTGGCTGCTAAGTTTATTTTATTGAATAGTTTTTGTTCCCTGTGTGTCAGAGCATCTAGTGGTTTTGCGATTAAGAATGCACCGGGGTCCGGTTGTATGTGTTTGTGTAGTACTTCTGTTTGTAGCTTGGCTATCTCGCTCCAGAAGGCGCTCGCTTTTGGGCAAGTCCACCACATGTGGAAGTATGTCCCCTTGTCCCCGCATCCCCTCCAACATGTGTCTGTGGTTGTTTTACCCATTCTGCAGAGTTTGACTGGGGTGGTGTACCACCTCATCAGGGTTTTGTAGCATTGTTCCTGGTGTAGGACGCAAATGGATGCCTTTGCTGCCGCCTCCCACACGTCCTGCCATTCCCCGCACTCAAGGGGTTGTTGTAGATCTGCCTCCCATTGTGCCACATATGTGGGTGTCTGTGTGTTTTTTGTTGGTGCGCTTAACTGTGTGTAGAGGAGGGTGATGAGGCCGGTACGTGGTCCCCCGGTTGTGCACATTGTTTCGTAGAAGGTAAATTTGGCCTGAGCTGCTGTGCGTATTTGCGGTTGTCCCGCAAAGTCACGCAGTTGCATATAACGAAATAAGTATTTCGTGGTTAGTGGGGCCAATGCTTTGAGGTCGTCAAATGTTTTGATGTGATTCCCCTGATATAGTTGGTGATAACGCTGTATGTCCGTATTTTCGATGTTGCGGAAATCCCTCGCCTCTAGTCCTGGTGGGAATGCTTTATTACGGAGGTATGGGGTTAGTGGCGACACTTGGTGTGTTAGGGCATATTTATGTGCTGTTAAGTCCCAGATCCTGATTGAGTTCAGGATGGCCGGGCACCTCGTTCGAAGTTCTGGTCTGTCGGGTCGTGGCACCCAGATCCAGAACTGCGGGAGGTCGGAGCTCATGAGCAGGGTCTCTAAGTCGACCCATCTATGGGCATCTGGTGGTGAATGCCATTCGATGATTTGTGCAAGCTGTGCTGAAAGGTAGTAGAGGTAGAGGTTCGGGAGCCCCAGTCCCCCCTTGCTCTTTGGAGTATACAATGTCTGTCTGGCTATCCTGTGCCTCTTGTGCGCCCAGATAAAGTTGTCTATGGATGTTTGTAGTGTTTTGAGATCTCCCTTAGTTACTTTGACTGGTAGTGCTTGGAAAAGGAACAGGAGGCGAGGGAGAAGGTTCATCTTAACGCTATGGAGTCTCCCTATCCAAGAGATGGGTTTTTCGTGCCATTTATCAAGGTCTTTTATTAGGGTGGTCATGAGTCTCTGATGGTTTTCCGCATAGAGGTCCTTGGGGTCGGCGGTTAGTTGTACACCTAGGTACTTGATTGGTCGGGGGGTGATGTGTAGGTTCGTGGCTCGTTGCAGCCAAGTCACGTCCGTCTCTGTCAACCCCAGTGGCATGCCCACCGACTTGTCCAGATTGATCTTATAGCCAGAGACCAGTCGGTACTCTTCCAGTAGGGTGATGAGGTTAGGTACTGAGCGTGTTGGGTCGGTGAGGGTGAGCAATATGTCGTCTGCGTAAGCAGAGACCACGAAGTCTGTCTGCGCTATAGTCATGCCCGTTATGTGGGGGTGGGCTCTGATGCGTTGTAGTAGTGGTTCAAGGGCTATTATAAATAGAAGGGGCGAGAGGGGACAACCCTGGCGTGTTCCGTTCGTCAAAGTAAATGGGCGTGTTTCAGCGCCCTGGATAAGCGTTTGCGCTCTGGTGTTGGTGTACAGGGCCTTCACAGCCGTTATAAAAAGGTCTGGTAGTTGTAGCTTACGCAAGACCGCGAACATGTAGTGCCACTGGATTCTGTCGAACGCCTTCTCCGCATCCAGAGAGAGGATCAGAGAAGGCGTTCGAGTCCTCCCGGCCCACCACATGAGGTCAGTGGCCCTTCTCGTGTTTTCATAGAGCTGTCTGGTGGGGACGAAGCCCACTTGATCAGCGTGTATGCATGTGGTAAGGAGGGGGTTTAATCTATTTGCAAGTACCTTGGCATAGACCTTCACGTCATAGTTTATGAGAGAGATGGGGCGATAGTTGGTGACTTGCGTGGCATCCCTCCCTGGCTTGGGGAGGAGTGTTATATTCGCGGTCGCCATGTCTGGGTTGGGGGCAGCCCCCCCAGTCCACTGTGTGTACATTTTCGTTAAGTAGGGTGTTAATTCGTCCTTGAAGGCCCTGTAGTAGGTGCCGTCAAAACCATCGGGGCCCGGGGCTTTGTTCCCCTTGAGCCCTGCGATTGCTCTTTCTACCTCTTCCGCATCTATGGGCTCTCCCAGGGGTGCCATAAGGTCGGCCCCTATCTGTGGTAGCTGGGTTTCATCTAGGAAGGAGGACACCGTTGCTGCGTATGTTGCATTATCTCCTGCTAGTGTGGGGGAGTGGTTATACACGGACTCGAAATAGTTTGTGAATTCCTCATTTATCTCTTTAGGGGTTGTGAGGACCTGTCCATGTTTGTTTCTTATAGCTGTTATGAAGGTGTTGGCAGCTCTGGGTCTAAGGGCTCTCGCAAGGAGGGTGTCCATTTTGTTAGACTTTTCATAGAAAAGTCTTTTAGTCCTGAGGAGGTCTTTAGCAACGTCATCTGTCATGAGTTCTCTGAGGGATCTTCTTGTGTTTGTCAATTCGCTAGTCGTGGCCGGGGTGGCTGTTTGCTTGTGTTGTGCTTCTAGCTTGCGTAGTTGATTTTGCAGGTCTACTAACCTCTCGTGTTTTTTTTGTTTTTGTCGTGTCGCTATCTTTATAAGGAGACCCCGGATTACTGTTTTATGGGCCGCCCAGAGGGTGGTTGGGGATATATCAGGGGTGTCGTTGGTTTGGAAGTAGAGGGCTATTTCTTTGAGGAGGTCCTCTTTGATGTGTGGATCCCTGAGGAGGGAGGCGTTTAGTCTCCACTTCCAGGGGGTGTGGTTGCTTGGGGTTTTTAGAGTAAGAGCAATGTCTGCATGATCGGACCACGATATGGGGTTAATCTCGGTGGTCTTAAGCCAATGCATGCCGAGTTTGTTTGTAAGGAACAGGTCTATACGTGAGTAAGTGGTATGTGCCGCGGAAAAGAACGTGTAGTCCCGTTCTCCAGGGTGCTGGAGTCTCCATGGATCCAGCAGGCCTGTGCTCTGGATAAACTGGTGTAGGAGTTTATCTTGCGCTCCCCTGTTATGCGAACGGGGGAGGCGTGTGCCTCCACTACGGTCAGAAGCGGGACAGGGTGTGGCATTGAGGTCGCCTCCCAGGATGAGTATCCCCCTGGGGAGGTCCCTAATCAGGCTGGTTAGGTTCGTCCAGAACTGCGGGGTGGGGGTGTTTGGGGCGTATACATTTATTAGGTGATACGTATTAGTGTGCAGCGTGCCTGTGAGTACCACGTACCGGCCTTCAGTGTCAGTGTGTGTGCCCGTGATTTGAATGGGGCACCTTTTATGTATGAGGATCTCCACTCCGTTTTTTTTATAAGGAGCTCTGGAGGTGTATGCTTTTGTGAAAATATGGTTTGTTAGCTGCGTTTTAGCTGAGCGCGGTATGTGGGATTCCTGTATGAATGCAATGTCTGTTTGTTGTCTGCGTAGCTCCCTGAGAAGTAACCTGCGTTTGTTAGGGGCGTTAAGTCCGTTAACGTTCAGTGAGGTCAGTTTGAGGTCCATTTTTTGTCAGTGTGTGTTGTAAAGGTGTACTCACTCTGTGCCTTGTCGCTTACTGTAGGTCCAAGGCTCGCCCGTCTGCTTCCGTGTAATCTGTGTCCTTTCAGGAGTTGTAGCGCCTCCGAGGGGGAGAAGGTGGGGGGCGGGGGGGGGGAGAGAGAGGAAAGCAAGAGAGTGGTAGGAAGAAAAGAGAAGATGAGGAGAAGGGGTAGTAGACGATAGGTGGTCTGCTACCTTAGAGAAAGCAAAATACAATTTAGTATTGATCTGCGTGTTTACCGTTCACAGTTCTACAATACAACCCCCTAAGTGGTGGGTCGGTATAACAGTGTATAAATACGATACTGTAACAAAATAATAATATAACAATATAACAATTCCGGGTCTTACCAGTCGCCAGGAGCTATGGGGGTGTGCATCCACCGCGCCGAGGGATTCGCCTCAGGCGGGGTGGAGGCTCAGCCGCCTAGCACCCTAACGAGGCTCCCATTTAGAACAAATACAACCTTAGGTAGTAGGGTTCACATGCTGTTGTTGGTGGGCAGGGTAGGACTGGGGTAGGCATAGGGCCTGTCATTTTCCTTCTAGGGTTTTAGTATAGAGTTCGTAGGTGGTTGGTGCTTGTGGCTGTTTTTTTTTTTTTTTTTTAATATATCAATAAACATTTTTTAACAATCATATGGTTATTTATTTATTCCTAGTTTTTCTTATTTTGTGCGTGTGCTTGTGCTGGGTCTCCCGTATCATGCCCGTAAGACATCGCTGTCCGATGGCTGCGGTTAGGTAGAGGTGACCAGGCTGCCCCCCGTAGGGCGGGCATCCAGGCCGCTCCCGGCTCTAGTTTGGCTAGCAGGCCTGCGGGTGTCCCCCTTTGCTGGTGGCTTATTGCCACGTGTTTGGGTGGTCGGAGTTCCCACATCACCCCCTGTCCGCACAGTAGGTGGGCTGGTGCTTGTAAGAGTAGCAAGGGCCCCTGAGGCACAACTCGTCTCCCCCCCCATCCCTCCCCCCCCGCCCGTAGTGACATAGTGCAAATTACCCCCCCACTATCCTATGTCCCAAACATAATGAGCTATCTTAGGTGCAATAACAATATGCAGTATGGCAATGTAAAACTTATGGTAATCAGCTGAAGCTTGCGTGTTTTATGTCCTTCTTATCTGGAGTCCCTCGTGCTGGGGTGGTGTGAGCCGCCAGCTCCCCACGCTTCTGGTAGAAGGGTTAGTCCCTCCGTGTTGCTGGTGGGGATATGGAGGTCCGCAGGAGCCGTGATGTCGACGCTCTTCAGAAAGGCATGAACGTCCATAGAGGGTAGGAGGACGGCAGGCTTCGCGCCATTAAATGCTATTATCTTGAATGGATATCCCCATGCGAACCGGATTCCCTTTGCTCTGAGGAGGTCTGTGATCGGTTTCCATTCTCGCCTTCGTTGTAACGTTGCCGGCGCTACGTCCTGGTATAGCTGCAGCTCTACTTCGTTCCATTTATATATTTGTGTTCTGTTGCGTTTCAGTATGGCTTCTTTGGTTTGGAAATAGTGCCACTTTATAATCACATCTCTGGGCGGGCTGTTGTTGGGGCCCTTGGCCCGGAGGGCTCTGTGGACTCTGTCGATTAGCCAGTGTTGATCTGGTATGTCAGGCAGACCTTGGCGGAGGCAGTGTATAAGGGTAGTCTCCAGTTCAGCATCTGGTACAGACTCAGGTAGGCCGCGGACGCGCAGGTTGTTTCTGCGCGCTCTGTTAGAGATATCTTCTATCTCGAGTTCCATGTCCGTGATTCGCTGTTTCATGGCGTTGGAGGCTGCTGTGGAGCCGTTGTGTGCTGTAACTATGCGAGCCATGCGTTGCTCTATGGCCGTGGTGCGGGCCCCAATGGCGGCGATTTCGGCCTTAACTTCCGCCGCCGTTCGTGCGATCTCTGCTGCTAAATACCCCTTTACCTCTGCCAGGGATTGGAGGATGGCAGCCTTGGAGGCTTCTGGGGGGGCATCCGACCACGCGGGTGGGCTCTCGTCTCCTCTCTGAGATGCAGCCTGGTCTCTGTGTGCGCCACGTGCAGCGGGCCTCGGCGTGGTGAGCATGTCTGCTACTGATACTGCCTCTCTGCGGCCGTGCTTGCCGGTTTTGCGGCTGGACATCCGCGGGTACGGGGGTGCACCTCCTCGGGCTGAGTCAGGATCGGGATTTTAACGTGGTGAGTCGAGGTTTTCAGCGGGTTACAGGGCGGTATTGGGAGTCTCGGGTGCGGAGCTCCTTCTCTAGGCGGCCATCTCGTTCAGCGCTCAAACCACGCCCCTCCCATATCAGCCTTTTTACGCATCTTGCGCTCTTCCTCTTTCTTACTTTCTGTTTCCCTATTCATATAAACCTTATTCGCTACCTCCATTAGTTGGGTGATTGACATACCTGCAAACCCCTCTAACTTTTGTAGCTTGCGCTTAATATCTCCGTAAGCTTGGCTGACAAAGGCGGAGTTCACCATTCGGGAATTATCTGCGTCTTCCGGATTAAAGGGGGTATACAAGCGGTATGCCTCCAATAATCGGTCATAAAAGACACTGGGCGCTTCATCACTTTTCTGAATCACCTCAACTGTCTTAGACATGTTAATAGCTTTCTTTCCTCCGGCTTTCATGCCAGCAATTATAGCGTCTCTATAGGCTCTGAGTTGAACCATATCAGCACCATTTACATTCCAATCGGGATCGGTGTTGGGATAATGTGTTGCGGCCCATGCTGATGGATTGGCTTGGTTTAAAGTACGGGCTTTATCCTCTAGTGCTTTAATGGCCGCTTGATTAATTCTTGTCCTTTCCTCATTGTTGAATAAAGTCATTAATAACTGCTGGCAATCAGCCCATGTCGGGTTATGTGTCTGTACTATTGAGGTGAACAGATCAGTCATAGCTTGTGGTTTCTCAGTATACGAGGAATTGTGGGTCTTCCAATTTAAGAGATCGGTTGTCGTGAATGGGACATATACAAAGACTGGGTCAGCATGTGCCATTTGGCCTGCGGCATCGATATAGGCTGACCCAGGATTCAGACGAAGAGGCATCTGATAGTGTTTTAATTGTTGGGCACCGGTCAACTGTCGGGTCTGTATGGGGCTACGTGGAGGGGCGTCAGTCATAGGTTCCAGTCGGGGAGAAATAGGGTATGGGGATATGGGAGCTTGGTTTTGGGAAAAGGTTGTAAATAAAACACTTCGAGCCGAGCTAGATGAAGCTTGACCGGAAGTCTGAAGTGGCGCCAAATCAGGATATTCGTTTTTAATGGGGGTTGGTTCTGATTCCGGAAGGGGAGATTTAGTACGAGGGGGGGTGGATCCTGTACTGGAGGAGGAAGCGGAAGTGGATGGGGGTAATGAGGGGAGGGTTGCAGGACTTCCTGCATTTCGTCACTTCCTCTTAACGGAAAGTAAGGGGGCGGCAAAGGGATCTCGGACTCAGGGGGCGTGTCCAAAATGGGCCTAACACCAGTCCTAGTGGACGAACAAGTCCTAGCTACCATGAGGCGACACTGCTCCTCGTGGCATGTCTGGAGCCATTTTGGCGAGTCATTTACGGCCTGTCTCCAACAATCAATATAAGGAAACTGGCCGTAAAGTTCAGGCCTACCCGATACAGCCACGTGTAAGCGCTGTACCAGAGTTGGATCCAAACTGCCACGTGGCGGCCCTGCCGCAACCAAAGTAGGCCACTCCCTAGTACACAAAGTGACCAAACGTACAGGAGACATTTTAACCCCAAAATCACATGTCTTGAATCCCTTTTTAAAATTCTTCACCATACAACCTAAGGGATCCGGAATCGTTGACTGCGACGCACCCATACTTAGCAATGGAACGTCGTCGACAACGATTACTATACACGCGTACTATTCAACAGTCACACCCGTTTCCTCTGGCAACAGCACCACGTGGTACGGTTACCAAGTGAAACGTACACAATAACACAATAAACACTCAGGGAATTCCCGTACACACACAGCTGTTACACCAGTCACTAAATAATCAATATTATGCCCTTTGGCGTAACTATACAGTCACCCACGCTATAATTCTCTATATACGAATTACCCGTCTATAACACACCCCAGTAACATCGTCTTTTACAAATAGCGGTTACAGTACGGTTAGCATAGGTCAAAGCACAAGTTAAGGTCACAATACAATTATTAGTGGTTATGGTGTTAGACATGCAATGGACGACAATGATTAGTACTTATATACAGTGTCAGTAAATATACAGGGTTATGGTACCGTGCACTATAATACAGCAACACACTATTAACACTCTCGCTAGACGGCTGAGCTCGCGCTATCTAACAAGATATACACTTTACTAAACAATCGTTAACACATTTACAATTCCCAACTAAACTATTGGCCAGTACCTTGATGGACTACCTAAAAACAATCTACATACGTTTTGGTTAGCCACACTGCCCAATCACCATATATAGCGAGCTAGAGGACCGAATTTACACAGACGCCTCTTAGTCGCACTATCAAAAGTCTAGTGGGTTCCAAATTTACACGCCTTCCCACTTAGCCCAGATAGGATGAGAGCTAGCGAACCGAATTTACACAGACGCCGCTTAGTCTCCCGGTCCCTCCGACCTAGCGAACAAAATATACACCCTAGAACGCTAGTCTAGACAAGACACCGGTGTCCGGCTAGGGCTATTTACACCAGAGCCCCGCCTGACTAACAGAATCAAACGGTCTGACTAGAGAGCGTTCGATCGAGCGGTGCGCCTTCGCTCCTTCCCTCCGACAGAGGGGGCAGATACACAGATTCAAACCCCTTTGGGCCTACCGCACAATCGGTATACCCCTAGTGGGTCCTGCCGTCTAAAACAGCAGTTGTCTTACCTCCTCGTTCCTGAACCTGAGTTCACACTCATCGACGGGGACACCCCAGCACTTCTCACGTAGAGGCCGATGATCTCCTGGACAACAGACCAGTGGCGCCGAGACGAAGGGAGGTCCACGCAGAAGTTCAGGGGTGCAGCCGTAGAGAACGTGGGCAAAGATAGACCGTCTCACGCCTCTGCCTCTCAGCTACCGTTGAACGATGAGCTTCCCGGCCAATGCACCAAATGATACCGGAGAAACTGACGGACATACACTGCCCCCATACACTGCCCACCCAAATACATACACTGCCCACCCATATGCGCCTACTGCCCACCCATATACACACACTGCCCACCCATATACACACACTGCCCACCCATATACATACACTGCCCCCCAAATATACACTGCCCCCATATATACACGCGCTGCCCCCATATATACACACACTGCCCACCCATATATACACACTGCCCACCTATATACATACACTGCCCACCCATATACATACACTGCCCACCCATATATACACACTTCCTATCCATATATGCACACTACCCACCCATATATACGCACTGCCCCCCATATATACACACTGCCCCCATATATACACTGCCCACCCATATACACACACTGCCCCCAATATACATACACTGCCCACCCATATACATACACTGCCCACCCATATACACCAACTGCCCACCCATATACACCAACTGCCCACCCATATACACCTACTGCCCACCCATATACACATACTGCCCACCCATATACACACACTGCCCACCCATAAACATACACTGCCCACCCATATACACACACTGCCCACCCATATATACACACTGCCCACCCATATACATACACTGCCCCTGATATATACACTACCCCCCAATATATACACTGCCCCGAATATATATATACACCTCCCACCCATATATATACACTGCCCACCCATATATACACACTGCCCTCCCATATATACACACTGCACCCCCATATATACACTGCCCACCCATATATACACTGCCCACCCATATACATACACTGCCCACTCATATACATACACTGCCCCCATACACTGCCCACCCAAATACATACACTGCCCACCCATATGCACCTACTGCCCACCCATATACACACACTGCCCACCCATATACATACACTGCCCCCCAAATATACACTGCCCCCCATATATACACGCGCTGCCCCCATATATACACACACTGCCCACCCATATATACACACTGCCCACCTATATACATACACTGCCCACCCATATACATACACTGCCCACCCATATATACACACTTCCTATCCATATATGCACACTACCCACCCATATATACACACTTCCCCCCATATATACACTGCCCACCCATATACATACACTGCCCACCCATATACACCTACTGCCCACCCATATACACCTACTGCTTACCCATATACATACACTGCCCACCCATATACACACACTGCCCACCCATATACACACACTGCCCACCCATATATACACTGCCCGCCCATATACATACACTGCATACACCTACTGCCCACCCATATACACCTACTGCCCACCCATATATACACAGCCCACCCATATACATACACTGCCCACCCATTTACACACACTGCCCACCTATATATATATATATATATATATATATATATATATACACAAACACTGCCCACCCATATATACACACACTGCATACACTACCCACCCATATACACACATACACTGGTCACCCATACATACACTGTGCACCCCACACACACACATTGCCCCCCATACACATACACACAGGTCCCCACACATATACTGCCCCCCCACACACCATACACATACACACATTTTCCCACACACACACTGCTCCCCATACTCACATTGCCCCCACACACACTGCCCTCCCCACACACACATTGCCCAACACACACATACACTGCCCCCACACACACACCATACACATACACACATTGCCCCACACACACATACACTGCCAACACACACACATTGCCCCACACACCCTACACATTCACTCACTGCACCCTCCCCCTCACACACACACTGAACCTTTCACACATACTGCACCAATCACACACACCACTGCTCCTATGCCCTACTACAGCCTCATATCCCAGCAGACCCCAGGTAAGTTGTCAAACTGTTCTTAAACAGTTTAACCCCTACAGCCCAGCAGGTGGGGGGGAACCTAATGACCCTATTGTGCCAGGAAAACGAGTTTGTTTTCCTGGCACTATACTGCTCCTTTAATATTTTGTCTTCGTAGGGCCCTGGATCTAATTTTGTCCGGGGGCCCAGAAGGCTGTCGATCCATCCCTGTATGCACTCTTAATCCTCTACACACACACACACACACACACACACAATCTCCTATACACACTCTGGGTCCTTTACACAGTAGATCTCCTACACACACACTACATTCCTTGTCAGCAAACACATACAACATTCTCTAAACACACCCTCTCTACAACCCCTACACACACTACGTCACCTATACACACACACTACAGCCCGTATGCACACACTCGCTACATCCCCTATAACACTATGCTCCCTATACACACACTCTCTACAGCCCCTAGCCACACATATTACACCACAAACACAAATGAAATTGACCTATTTGCACAATACCACACCACACTCTACACACACGCTATCCCACAAGCAGGCTCCATACACATGCACCATACACTTTCCTGGCCCTTTTGTCCTCTGGTATCCCACTTGTGGAGACACCAGAGACAATTTAAAAGCAAACTGTTATTAAATTTGCTTGCGCTGCGCAGAACAAATTCAGGGCCTTTTTCTAATGCCAGAGCTCTTCAGCGGGGCTCTGCGCATTGAACTAACATGCTCACTTTGAGAGGGGCTGTGCTTGTCATTAGTGATGACAAAACACACCCTCTCTGGCCCCGCCCCCTTCTTAGGGGGCCGCTCTGATTGAAAAAATGCCCGGGCCTAATTTTTTTCCCAGTCCGGCCCTGTCTTATACTTACATATTATTAATGTTCCCAACAATGTATAATAGGGTTTCAGTCATTGTATTCTATGTTCTTTCTCTAACCATAAGTCTATCCCTTTCTTTTCTTTTTTAAAACAGATATTAAGAAATAAAGATGGAAGTCGACAGCAATGTGGTGACTCAAGATTACAGAATGCTCCATGGAAAATCTCTGGCACTAAACTGGAGAATTAATTAAAAATACAAATATGTCCTGAAAGAGAAATTAAATTAATGAAAATAAAATGTTATATTGTCATTGTTTGGCCATCATTTTTTCCCAGTTTTGTAATAACAAATATTGAAAAAATAGTTCCTTCTGTAAAGAGAGCTTGAAATTCAGAAACCAACATATTTTTGCTTAAGGATGAGCTAAATGAAAAGGTATGTCAGGTGTTAGAAAACTGAAATAATCTTTCACATTTAAAAAAAAAAAAACTCCAGACAAGGAAGATGCAGTGCTTAAGAAAATCTCAAGCTCAACAGGTTTTTTACCTACTCCAAATTTAGCTAGTTTGCTTAATCCCAATCAATTCTGCAGCAATAGCAAACAGAAATGTGTTAAAATGGCAGGGATAAAAAAATAAATAAACATTCTCTGTAGGTAATAGGACCTTCTGCACTCTGGCTGTTGTTGACTACATCTCCCATGATGCTTTGCCACCATTATGGCTGTAATAGCATTACATATTGCTGCACCATATCTGAAAGGTAAAAAGACAAATGAGTGTTACTCTCTCTCAAGGCCTCCTATCATTAAATACATCCAAAAAATAACATAGTTCACAAATGAGCACTCTCAGCCACACTGTGGGTACCTAATTCCTAGTTTCTAAAATGGGGTCATTTGACGTGAATCATTCCAAGCAGCATCACATACATGAAGTTGTAATGGCCACTAAATTCACCAAAGCCATATCAAATCCATGAAGTGGTTATAGTGCCCAGAATCCACCAGCGCTTTTTACAATATGTTTTAAACCATTTGACCCAGTCACATGTCTGAAGCTTTTGCGTTGTTTGACCATCATTTTTTTCTCAATTTTGTAAAAAGAAATATATATATATATACATATAGTTATTTATTACATTATACCCCGGTTTGTTTGTTGTATCAATATTTTACTTATCTCATATTGATTGTTCATTTTATTGTAAAATGTTAAATCTTTCAATAAAAACTATTGGAAAATAAATCTTGGGGGAAAAAAATCCTTCTGTAAAGGGAGCTGGAATTCAGAAACCAACTCAATGAAAAGATATGTCAGGTGTCAGAAATAGACTTTAAAATTTGAAAAAGACCACTCCACACATTTAGCTTAATGAAGATGTAGTGCTTCAGAAAATCACAAGTTCAGCCCCAAGTTCTGACCTATTTCAAATTTAGTTAGTTTGCTTAATTCCAATCAATACTCCAGCAATAACAAACATAATGTTTTAAAATGGCAGGGATAAAAAAAAACAACAACATTCCCTGTAGGTAAGAGGACAGGGTAGGCAACCATCGGCACTCTGGTTGTTGTTGACTACATCTCCCATGATGCTTTGCCACCATTGTAGTACACAAGATGTAGTCCACAAGGTTGCCTACCCTAGTTATAGGTCTAACTTAGCTTGGGCAGGCTGTCTCACAAGAATTCAGTCATAGAATAACCACCTAACTCATTGATTCATAACAGAGCCTTTCCTTTAGCTGTGACACCAAGACAAGCTATCTTCATTTTAAGTTCAATTTTAACAGCAGTGATCTCACATTTTCTTTATTATTACTTTTTCAAATTTGCAGTTATGCCATCGCCAAACCTCCTTTAGACATTGTCTATATATCCGAGTATTTATCTCAAACAAATCTTCTTGCCTTGTGGAGCTAATATTGCACTAATTAGGGACTTGTTATTGTCTTCTCTGAAATCCAGAGCTTGTTACATGCTCAAATAAGAATCAGAGGGTGATCTTAGAGTTCTGAAAATGGAATGGGGTTCAAAGTTGTTTCTATTGTTTCCATTAGTGTAAATAATAATTCAAAATATCACATAGATGACAATCTTCATCAGTGAATCCATGAATTGGAGAGGAGGTGTGAAATAAGAAAACCTATAATCATGGACGGTGGCCTTTAGCAGAAGATGCCCTTCTGGTCTCACAGAACACACTTAATGCTTTTTTCTACCTTGGAACAACACATTTTAGCATAAAATAAGCATTATCATTATGTACATTATAGTGTGTAAACATGATTGAGCTGTGTCCATAATTTAGCTTTAAAGGTGGAACTTTTATTCATTCTCTTTGCTGAAAAGAGACACTAGAAAAACTCTAGATTCTAACAATTCTATATATAGAAATTATATATATATATATATATATATATATATATATATATCTTGGTTTTTTCAGATCAGGCCTTTGAACAATCAAATGACATCACAACGATGAAGTCACAGACCAACTTCATGACTTATTCATATCAGACCTTGCTTGGTATCTGAAGTGGTTGGACATAACACTGCAGATCTCAAACCAGAAAACTCAATTCATAAAAAGTGAACATAGGGATCTCCCTCTTAATTATCTGGATATCAGAGTCATTAGGTAAGTGCGAGAAGGGGTACAGTTATATAGAATATCTGGAGAATTTACACTATACTAAATCTGAAAAGGAGAGAATTTAAAAAGTCCAGAGGTGGTTGGATCATATTAGATAACCTACAGAGAAGGGATTTTTTTTTAACACTAATTGAATCAGCCAATTAGTAAGAGCAGGTTTCAGGATCATATAAGAATATAGGATATGTGTGGCGGAACCCACCTCGCCACTGGACATTGGAGGGGCCTGGCTGCCTGCCTCTTACCTGCTGACTATGGCCCCTGGAAAATTGGTACACTTAAAGATTTATATTTGGGCATATTGTACTGTATATTGCTGCTACTGGCCCTTTTAACAGCATCTATGGACACATTGGGACTTTTGGGACTACTGTCCCTTTAAGACTGTGAAGCATGTTCTAGTGTGCTGCCTGTAATATTGTATATGTATTCATGTGTTAAGTTTAACCTGGGTGATTTGTATGCAGCATTCATCTGATTGTTCGGTAGAATCACTCCATTCATTATATTGAGTGAAACTACCGAACAACCAGACCACCCAGGAAAAAGTGTGCCTCCAATTACAGTTTGCAACAATGTTGCAAACGGGTAATTGGCAATCCGTGCAGTGTGGTCTTTGTCCTCTGGGTGGCCGCCATTCAGGAAACTAACACGTGGCGGCGGCCATCTTTAACTACCGAACAGCGGTGTTTTGCCGTCGAGTGTCTGGAACTGAAATCGGACACTTGACTAGGCAAGCACCGCTGAGACCTCCAGACTTCCATGATTTCGTATAGAAACTACCGAATGACCCGCCGTTCGGTAGAAAGAACCCCTCAAACAAGGGAATTCATTTAAACCCTCTCCAGGCTATATAACACAGGCAATTCGCCTGTTTTCATTCCCTTGTTTGTGACCGACCGCAGGGCCAAAATGCATGGAACTGTTTTCGGATACTTTACCCATGCGGTCGGTCAAAACTTTGCCTGCTCATAACTCCCGAACCCCTGGTCCGATCTGGGTGATTTTTGAGTATGTTGCTCACCCAGATCAGGGCTATCAGGGGATACCTGTTTTAGGGTTGTATCATATGTATTTGGGGTACATCCAGGAATTGGGGAAAAGTGTGTACTATATAATTGGGTTAAGTATTATCTAAGGGGAGGAGATGTGTGGGCTGAACCATGTGTGTGATTGGGTGTTTTATGCCTCCCCCTGGGTGGGGACTGTTTGTGTAGTATTGTAATAAAAGCCAGGCTGGATGAGCCAGTCCAGAGTTCCTGTTTTACCCTCAACTTGAGTCCTGTGTCTTATTGGGGGAACCGGCTACAAGGGATTGCTATGCTAGGCATATTCCCTTGCTATAATCACTGAGCTCTTGTAAGAGCTTGTTCCTGCTTCATTCTGAAGGGAGATAGCTGCAGCCTGCGGTGCTTATGGTGTCTGGTGGAGTGCTTGGAGTCCTCTGGAAGCGCTAGGAGCATCTTTCAACGGAGGTACCCAGTCGGGGTGCCAGTGGATCCGTTACAATATGGAACTAATTTAGAGCAATGTCTGAGGATATCAACACAATGGTAAATGGGACGGAAGAATTACAATTGATGTCCATGTCTAGAACAGAGTATTTACTGGCCATCAGCATAATCTGCTCTTATTATTAAGCTTTTACTAGAATAAATAAGGCACAAGCATATGAACTTCAGCAAATACAGTGGTTCCCAACCCAGTCCTCAAGTACCCCCTACCAGTCCAGGATTTAGGGATTACCCATTTCTGATTAAGGGGTTTTTAGAAGAAAAAAACAATTTAGACACAACAGGATAATCCCTAAATCCTGGAGTGGTAGGGGGTACTTGAGGACTTGGTTGGGAACCCCTCCTCTAATACCTAGTGAGTAGGAAAGAGATGTTTCACTGCTCTGGAGTAATGATTCCAGCTTATCTAGGCTTTGACTGACACAGGAGATACAGTCCATAGTCAAATGACTATTTTGGCATCACTGGTCTAATGTGTAGGGTATCACCCTTAAGGTTACTTATTAAAGTGAGAAATGATGGGAATTAAAAAGGAATGTCAAATTTAAGGCACAAATAGCAAAATTGAAAATACTCTTCAACTAAGCTATGCTTCCAGTTTAAAGGACCACTAGAGGCACCCAGACCACTTCAGCTTAATGATGTGGTCTGGGTGCCAGGTCCATCTAGGGTTAACCTTGCCTGCTGTAAACATAGCAGTTTCAGAGGCAACAATTTTTATCTTGGTATATAACCCTGTGAGCCTCTTTCACCCACTATTGAAGGCTAGAAATGAACTCCGAGATACAGTGTGTGTGGAGTCAGCATTATTCCATGCAAAAACATGAACTAAAAGTAACCTCACTCTAGCCACTACAACTTTTGGCTTTATAATTGGCAACATTAGTTCGGTTTGGATTAGATAAAGAGTTATTATTTTAATGATATTTTTTTTACCCAGCTCACATTCATTAATTTTAGTTTAAACCAATTACCAAGGCTTTTTTCGTTGGTTGATGCAAATCTATGAAGTACAAAAGTGATACTTTTTAGAAATTAGTAATGATCACTTTGAATAATGTTTTGATTAAATCATTGTATTGTTATGTATAATGCTGGTACATCTGTACATAGAAGTCTGTTTGAGACATCAAATACCAGCACCATGCAAAACTATTTGTTTGTATATATTTTTCAGACCAGACTTTATTGAATCAAGTGACATCATAACGAAGAAGTCCCATACCAACTTCCAGGCTTATTCATCTCAGAACTTGCTTGGTATCTGAAGTGGTTGGACATAACATTGCAAATCTTACAAAAGAAAGCTCACTTCGTTAAAAGTGAACATAGGAAATTTATTCCTAATTAGTTGGATATAAGAGTCATTAGGTGAGTGCGGAAGGTGTACGGTTATATAGAATATTTGGAGTTTGTACAGTCTACTAAATCTAACAAAAGGGACAATTAACAAATGAAAAGTCCATAGGTAAATGGATCATATTAGATACTCTACAGTACAGGGATATATTTTTAACACCAATTGAATAAGCCAATTAGTAAGAACAGGTTTCAGGATAATTTAAGAATATGTTAGCAGATGAGATATGGAACAAATTTAGAGCGATTTATGAGGATATCAACACAATGGTAAATGGGACTGAATAATGACAATTGATGTCCATGTCTAGAACACATTATTTACTGGTCATCAATATAATCTGATCTGATTATTAAACTTTTATTAGAACAAATAAAACACAAATATATGACGTTCAGTAATGAGTGAAAAGGAATGTTTTACCGTCTGCTATATAGCTTTATATGCTAATGACCAGACACCAGGATAACGCCAATGGATCATGATGTAACAGTCATATATTCTATTCCACTATGTTACAATTCCAAACAGTTACTAATAAATATGAAGAACAAACAGGAGCATTTGTAGACAAATAAAATGAAAAACATAGCAAGATAATCTGGTTGACGGTACAAACCGCTGAATAGTATTTCAGTCATTATTTAAGTAGTTACATAAAAAGTAAATTGTAGGTTGACATTTATCTTGAATGTTATTAGGAGAATGCCATAGTGGCAAAGGCACATCTTTATAGGGAAAAAAATGAGAAAAAATGACAATGTGAAAATCTTCATATTCTGACTATGGGAAAAAAAGTTAAAATCCAAGTATTTTACATTATGTACGGTCAAGTGGAGGCGATATTTATAAATGATAGTTACTCTTGATTTTGCCTTCCTCCATAGCCTATTGATGTCTCAGTAAATCAACCTTCACCAATGGTGGTCTGCATGCCAACTCACATCTTTTATTTCCAAATAACATGTACTAAACTTTTTGTTTTATTGATGATATTTCAGAGTTCTTCCAGTAACGGAGAATACTAGAGGAAGCTGCTATTAGAAGACAATTTAGGATTTTTTGGGTAGGTTTATCTATGTTACTAGAGCGGTTTTAAAATAGGAATAGTTTAGATGACAATGTAATTATGGACCCAACAATCATTTTAACTAAATTATGAATAGCATCCCAAAGATTTCTAATCTTTGCACATGACCAAAAAATATGGTACAGAGAACCAGTTTGGCCACAACCTCTCCAACATGCACTACAGGCTAGTAGGTTCATCTTAAATAATCGAGATGGTACCATCTATAAAGCATTTTATAATATTTTTCCAAGTTCGGGACGCATTCAAATTTGAGATTCACTAAGAATTTGCTTTGAATTCCCAACTATTCTTACCTTGGTAAATAACCCTGTAAGTCTCTTTTACCCATTATTGAAGGCTAGAAATGAACTCCGAGATACAGTGTGTGTGGAGTCAGCATCATTCCATACAAAAACACAAACTAAAAGTAACCTCACTCTAGCCACTACTAGTTTTGGCTTTTTAATTAGCAACATTAGTTAAGTTTGAATTAGATCAAGTGTTATTGGAATGGTAGACATTTCCCACAGCACACATCATTAATTCGGAGTTGAAACAAATCAACAAAGTTTTTTGCGTTGGTTGATACAAATCCTATGGAGTACAAAATGAAATATTTTAATATTGGTATTGATCTCTGTGATTGATTTTCAAATAAAATAATCTTATTGTTATGCATAAGGCTGGTACATCTGTACCATCACAGACCATTACCATGCAAAACAACCTGTTTATATATGTATAGTTTTCAGACCAGACGTTTATTATTTGTTTCAGATCAGAGCTATTACAACAGAAAGCTTGCTTCATATTAAGTGAACAAGGAGCTCATTCCTAATTATATTTATATCAGAGACATTAGGTGAGTGCTTTGGAGTTTTTACACTCTCTTAAATCTGAAAAAGGGGAAAAATGACAAATGGAAATTACAGAGGTAGTTGGATCATATTAGTTATCCTATAGAGTAGTGATTTATTCTAACATTAATTGAATTAGCCAATTAGTAAGAACATATTTCAGGATCATATAAAAATATAATTGCAGATGATTCAGATTCAGATTAACATTTATTGTCATTGTACCACATACAAACAAGAGCAATGAAACCCAGTTGGGCTCTGAACAGATATGCAGCAGTAATATAAAATACTATTTAAAAAAAAAAAAAAAATGTTACTTCCAGTGTAAGCTTTACAGATAGTACTTGATACCTCAATTCCCTAATACTTAATACAATCTTTCTACATTGCTACTAATTTCAAGCCCCAAAATATATCGACATTATAATAGTTCCA
The DNA here is from genome assembly GCF_036172605.1 of Pelobates fuscus. Lineage (NCBI taxonomy): Eukaryota > Metazoa > Chordata > Amphibia > Anura > Pelobatidae > Pelobates > Pelobates fuscus. Next base: position 367,082,407 of record NC_086319.1, on the reverse strand, counting down.
CCACATACAAACTGGAACCCACAGCTCATGACCCCAATCTAAGTAAAAATTAAGTGTTCTACCTGTCATTCGGTTAACACTCTAGTGCAAATAAATGAGATGAGATAAGGAAGTAGTTTAGAACAATGTATGAGGGTATTAGCACAATGGTAAATGGGACGGAAGAATGACAATTGGTGGCCATGTCTAGAACACAGTATTTATTGACCATAGGTATAATCTGCACTGATTATTAAGCTTTTACTAGAATAAATAGGCACAATTATATCAACTTCTGCAAATAGCCAGTGATGCTCTAATTCCCAGTGAGTAGGAAATAAATGTTTTGCTGTGTGCTATATAGCTTTATATGTTAATAATCATCAGACACCAGGATAGCCCCAATGGATCGTGATGTAACATTGATATATTCTATTCAGATATGTTACAATTCCAATAATTTACTAATAAATATAAAAAATGAACAAGAGCATTTCTAGATAAATAATATAAAACAAGTTCGAATAACATTTATATATATATATATATATATTATACAACAAAATAATCTAGATAGAAGGTACAAATCGCAGAATATTATTTTATTCATATTCTGACAATGGGGGAAAAAGGTAAATATCCATTAAAATTACTAATAAAGCCAAAACAATATATATAATTCTTACCTGTATAATACACAATTCTTAGTTAATTAGCAAGACCCATTTTACATTATGAGAATTAGCCCAGGATGCGCCATATTCATGGCATTTTATTAAAGCTCTTGACCTCCCTGGAGTAATGATTCCAGCTTATCTAACCTATGACCGACACAGGAGATCCAGTCCATAGCCGAAGGACTATTTTGGAATCGCTGGTTTAGTACATATGGTGTCACTCTCAGGATTATTTATTAAAGTGAGAAATGATGGGAATTAAGAATAAATTTCAAGAGCACTAATAGCAGAGTCGTAAAGACTCTGCAACTCAGCTCAGCTTCCAGTTGAACTATTCTGGTCTAAAATCTGAGATTACATCAAATTATTTTTATAGAAAATTTTAACAATTTTGTAAATAACAATAAACATAATAACAATAAAAAGAAAGGGGATTAAAAAAAACACACCTAATAAACTATATCATATAAAAAAATCATCCAATGATATCTGCATGTATGGTACAATTACCAAATAACATATATACGGTAACATAAGTAAAGTTTTGAATTAAAAAAACTTACATGTTTTGAGCACAGTGTGTAGGCATTGAAGTATTATACAATATGTACGTCAAGTGGAGGCTATATTTATAAATAAAAGTCAGTCTTGATATGGTCTTCCCACATAGCCCATTGGTGTCTCATTAAATCAACCATTACCGATGGTGGTCTGAATGCCAACTCGCATCTTTTATTTTTGAATAACTAATAAAAAACTTTTTTTATTGATGATATGTCAGGACCTTTCCGGTAACGGAGAATACTAGAGGAAGCTGCTATTAGAAGACTACCTAGGATTATTTTGGTAGGTTTATCTATGTTATATGGGAATATATTAAATATACATAGTTTATAAATTATATTTGTATTTATTACCATATAAATAAATTACTAATCTTTGGACAATCCCCAAAAACATGGTACAGAGAACCTGTTTGGCTACAACCTCTCCAAAATGTACTAGCGGCTAGTAGGTTCAACCTAAATAATCGAGATGAGGTTAGGTACCATCTATAGAGAATTTTATAATGTTTTGTCAAGTCTCACCTACTATTGAAGGCTAGAAATGAACTCCGAGATACAGTGTGTGTGGAGTCAGCATCATTCCATACAAAAACACGAACTAAAAGTAACCTCACTCTAGCCACTAATAGTTTTTTTCTTTTTAATTAGCAACATTAGTTAAGTTTGAATTAGATCAAGTGTTATTGGAATGGTAGACATTTCCCACAGCACACATCATTAATTCGGAGTTGAAACAAATCAACAAAGTTTTTTGCGTTGGTTGATACAAATCCTATGGAGTACAAAATAAAAAATTTTAATATTGGTATTGATCTCTGTGATTGATTTTCAAATAAAATAATCTTATTGTTATGCATAAGGCTGGTACATCTGTACAATCACAGACCATTACCATGCAAAACAACCTGTTCATATATGTATAGTTTTCAGACCAGACGTTTATTATTTGTTTCAGATCAGAGCTATTACAACAGAAAGCTTGCTTCATATAAAGTGAACAAGGAGCTCATTCCTAATTATATTTATATCAGAGACATTAGGTGAGTGCTTTGGAGTTTTTACACTCTCTTAAATCTGAAAAAGGGGAAAAATGACAAATGGAAATTACAGAGGTAGTTGGATCATATTAGTTATCCTATAGAGTAGTGATTTTTTCTAACATTAATTGAATTAGCCAATTAGTAAGAACATATTTCAGGATCATATAAAAATATAATTGCAGATGATTCAGATTCAGATTAACATTTATTGTCATTGTACCACATACAAACAAGAGCAATGAAACCCAGTTGGGCTCTGAACAGATATGCAGCAGTAATCTAAAATACTATTTTTAAACAAAAAAAAGTTACTTCCAGTGTAAGCGTTACAGTTAGTACTTGATACCACAATTCCCTAATACTTAATACAATCTTTCTACATTGCTACTAATTTCAAGCCCCAAAATACATCAACATTATAATAGTTCCACCAAATACAAATCGGAACCCACAGCTCATGACCCCAATCTAAGTAAAAATTAAGTGTTCTACCTGTCATTCGGTTAACACTCTAGTGCAAATAAATGAGATGAGATAAGGAAGTAGTTTAGAACAATGTATGAGGGTATTAGCACAACGGTAAATGGGACGGAAGAATGACAATTGGTGGCCATGTCTAGAACACAGTATTTATTGACCATAGGTATAATCTGCTCTGATTATTAAGCTTTTACTAGAATAAATAGGCACAATTATATCAACTTCTGCAAATAGCCAGTGATGCTCTAATACCAGTGAGTAGGAAATAAATGTTTTGCTGTGTGCTATATAGCTTTATATGTTAATAATCATCAGACACCAGGATAACCCCAATGGATCGTGATGTAACATTGATATATTCTATTCAGATATGTTACAATTCCAATAATTTACTAATAAATATAAAGAATGAACAAGAGCATTTCTAGATAAATAATATAAAACAAGTTCGAATAACATTTATATATATATATATTATACAACAAAATAATCTAGATAGAAGGTACAAATCGCAGAATATTATTTTATTCATATTCTGACAATGGGGGGAAAAAGGTAAATATCCATTAAAATTACTAATAAAGCCAAAACAATATATATAATTTTTACCTGTATAATACACAATTCTTAGTTAATTAGCAAGACCCATTTTACATTACGAGAATTAGCCCAGGATGCGCCATATTCATGGCATTTATTTTATTAAAGCTCTTGACCTCCCTGGAGTAATGACTCCAGCTTATCTAACCTATGACCGACACAGGAGATCCAGTCCATAGCCGAAGGACTATTTTGGAATCGCTGGTTTAGTACATACGGTGTCACTCTCAGGATTATTTATTAAAGTGAGAAATGATGGGAATTAAGAATAAATTTCAAGAGCACTAATAGCAGAGTTGTAAAGACTCTGCAACTCAGCTCAGCTTCCAGTTGAACTATTCTGGTCTAAAATCTGAGATTACATCAAATCATTTTTATTGAAAATTTGAACAATTTTGTAAATAACAATAAACATACTAACAATAAACTATATCAACTATAAACTAAATAAACTAAATAAACTATATCAAATAAAAAAAATCATCCAATGATATCTGCATGTATGGTACAATTACCAAATAACATATATGCGGTAACATTAGTAAAGTTTTGAATTAAAAAAAACTTACATGTTTTGAGCACAGTGTGTAGGCATTGAAGTATTATACATTATGTACGTCAAGTGGAGGCTATATTTATAAATAAAAGTCAGTCTTGATATGGTCTTCCCACATAGCCCATTGGTGTCTCATGAAATCAACCATTACTGATGGTGGTCTGAATTGCAACTCACATCTTTTATTTTTGAATAACTAATAAAAAACTTTTTTTATTGATGATATGTCAGGACCTTTCCGGTAACGGAGAATACTAGAGGAAGCTGCTATTAGAAGACTACCTAGGATTATTTTGGTAGGTTTATCTATGTTATATGGGAATATATTAAATATACATAGTTTATAAATTATATTTGTATTTATTACCATATAAATAAATTACTAATCTTTGGACAATCCCCAAAAACATGGTACAGAGAACCTGTTTGGCTACAACCTCTCCAAAATGTACTAGCGGCTAGTAGGTTCAAGCTAAATAATCGAGATGAGGTTAGGTACCATCTATAGAGAATTTTATAATGTTTTGTCAAGTCTCACCTACTATTGAAGGCTAGAAATGAACTCAGAGAAACAGTGTGTGTGGCCTCAGCATCATTCCATGCAAAAACATGAACTAAAAGTAACCTCACTCTAGCCACTACTAGTTTAGTTTTTTTAATTAGCAACATTAGTTAAGATTGGATGAGATAAAGTGTTATTGGAATGATAGAGATTTTCCCCAGCTCACATCATTAATTCTAAGTCGAAACCAATGATCAAAGTTTTTTGTCCTAGATGATGAGGCTGGTGGTGTTGTGGAGAGAGGCACTGAGGCTAGTGGTGTTGTGGAGAGAGGCACTAAGGCTAGTGATGTTGTGGAGAGAGGCTTGGAGACTATGGTGAGACCCAATAGAAAGCAGTTGTTGTTGGGGGATTCCATCATAAGAGGTGTGGAGATGGACAATGGTAGTCTTGTGAGGTGTCTTTCCGGAGCTACTGCTCACAGAGACAGGAGACATATCTGTAATATTGTTAAGCGAGCAAAGCAGGAAGGGGAATTGGATGTACTTGTCCATCTAGGGACAAATGACTTGGCTTGCAATGAGGTTTCAGAGGTTAAGGAAGTTTTTAGTGTTTTTGCCAATGATATACGGCAGGTTGCTTCCACACTGTCATTCTCTGAAGTTCTGCCTGTGCATAACACTAAAAATGACAAGCCGATGCGTATTTCTATGTTTCTTATGGAGTACAAAAGTAAGGTGTTTTTAAATTTAGTATTGATCTCTGTGAAGGATTTATTATTTAAAAAATATTATATTTATGTGTAAGGCTGGTACATATATGCAGATCAGTGTGTTTGTAACATGTCATATCATCACCATGCAAAACAACATGTTTAAATATATTTTTTTCAGATCAGACCTATTACAACAGAACGTTCGCTTCATAAAAAGTGAACATGGCGATCATTGGGATCTCATTTCTAATTAGTTGGATAACAGAGACATTAGGTGAGTGCGGGAAGGGGTACGCTTATATACGATATTTGAGTTTTTACATTCTTTTAAATCTGAAAATGCTAAATATATTTTATTCCGCTATGTTACAATTCCAATAAATTATTAATAAATATGAAGAATGACCAAGAGCAGTTCTAGATAAATAAAATGAAACACGTTAGATTAACATATATATATTATATATCAAAATGATATAGATAGAAAGTACAAAATGCAGAATATTATATTACTACAATCTCCGCCATATTCAAGGCAATTTTTAATTCAAGGTCTTGTTCAGTAACCTAGTTAAGGTTTCATCACCTAATACATGCCACGGGCACGTCTAATCTATGGAATACTTACATATTAATAATGTTCATAACTTTCTGTGATTAGGATACTTAAGTTTTATTTTGTGATCTTTCTCTAACCATATGTTCATTATTTTTTGTTTAAAACAGGTTTGACGGCAAACAAAAACATTAAAGGTGATGGCTTTGTGGTAACTGTAAGTCCTGGTGAAAAAAAGAGCCGCAAGAATGCCAAAACACTGATTCAAAATGCAAAGACGATTATAAGAAAAATCAAAAGGAATGTTGGGAAAAAACTTGAGATTTATGGAAATAAAAGATTATGTGTTCAGATGAAGGCAAGCAAACGGCATATCAGGTGCCAGAAGAAACCATGTGTTCCCCGAAAAGAACAACCTGTGTCTGGTATAACCACACAGGACTCATGTGGTGCTTCAATCAATCAAGGAGTCACTACTTCCAATACCGTGGAATTAGACACAACAGATCATCTGAGAGGATGTTATCTCGATCCTAAGAAACAGAAAGCAAAGAAAACTTTGAGAATCAGAAATATTAACAAGGAAACATTACATCAGATTGCTGCTCATTACAAAAAAGAGGTTCTACATAAGAGCGAAACAACTTTATTGCAAGAATTATATCAGCCAATTGTGCCAGATAAAGTGGGTGAATCAACTTTTCCACAAAACGTAAATGAACCAACCGTGCCAGATGAAGTGGGTGAATCAACTTTTCCACAAAACGGAAATGAACCAACCATGCCAGCTCAAGCTGATAAACGACCATGTGTTCCTCAAAAAGAAAAACCTGTGTCTGGTATAATCACACAGGACTCATGTGGTGCTTCAATCAATCAAGGAGCCACTACTTTCAATACTGTGGAATTAGACGCAACAAATTATCTGAGAGGATGTTCTTTCCCTCCTAAGAAACAGAAAGCAAATAAATATTTGAGCATCAAAAATATTAAAAAGGAAATATTACATCAGATTGCTGCTCAATACAAAAAAGAGTTTCTACATAAGAGCGAAACAACTTTTCTCCAAGAATCATATCAGCCAATTGTGTCAGATAAAGTGGTTGAACCAACTGTTCCACAAAATGTAAATGAACCAATCGTGCCAGATGAAGTGAGTGAACCTACTTTTCTACAAAACGTAAATGAACCAACCATACCAGCTCAAGCTGATGAACAACCTGTGTCACAAGAAACAGGTCCTAGTGATATACCTGAGAAGGACCAAGAACCACACACAGATGTGCATTGTGTTGACAAAAAGCAAGATGGGCAATGGCTACCATGGCTCAACCTCACACAAGAGCACAAGGACATTATAATCAATGATAAGTGGTTAGATGACACAATAATTGATGCTGCCCAGACTCTTCTTAAAATGCAGTTCGATACAGATGGATTGCAGAGCTGTGTCCTATCACAACTTGGCATGACGCCTGTGACCAGCGAGGCTGTTCAAATTCATTATGATGCGAACCGTCACCACTGGTTCACAACAGCCTTCAAGAAAGGGATTGTTGAGGTTGTGGACAGTTTAAGAACATCACACCTGTCTCCTTCAGCCAGAAGAGAGATTGGCCAATGCTATGGTAATGTCCTGAAGAACCCACTTCAACGAGTTCACATGTGGAAAGTGGACCAGCAACCAAACTATGACGATTGTGGTGTTTTCGCAATTGCAAATGCTTTTGAGTTGCTCAGTGGAAGAAACGCAACATGCAAATATCTTCATGGTCAAATGAGAAAACATCTGATCTCTTGCTTGGAGAAGGGAAAAATCACAGAATTCCCAAAGAGATTTTAAGATTTAGAAAATAAATAAATACATACACGCAGTCAGCTGAATACACACACAAACACTGCTGAATACACACACATATACTGCATTGAGGGGTGCAGTGTATGTGTGTGTGTGAGAGGGGGTAGCGGTGCTGTGTGGGGTGGGGGGGTAGGGGTGCTGTGTGTGGGGGTAGGGTTGCTGTGTGGGTCGTGTAGGGGTGTTCTGTTGCGGGGGTAAGGGTGCTCTGTTGGGGGTAAGGGTGCTCTGTTGGGGGGGTAAGGGCGTTCTGTTGGGGGGGTAAGGGTGCTCTGTTGGGGGTGTAAAGGTGCTCTGTTGAGGGGGGTAAAGGTGCTCTGTTGAGGGGGGGTAAAGGTGCTCTGTTGAGGGGGGTAAAGGTGCTCTGTTGAGGGGGGGTAAGGGTGCTCTGTTGAGGGGGGTAAGGGTGCTTTGTTGAGAGGGGGTAAGGGTGCTCTGTTGAGGGGGTAAGGGTGCCCTGCAGCTCTCCTGTCCTCCCACACGATGCTGTGTGGAGCGTTGCCATGGTAACGCACGGCAACGCTCCACACAGCTCGCGGGAGGACAGGAGAGCTGTTTCCTAGATGACTCCCCCCTGCTTCCGGTCCTGCCGACACGGAAGCAGAGTAGGCGCCTGCCGTTTTGAGTAGGCAGGTGCCTACTCTGCAGTGATGCCAAACCTACGTCCACGTGCCCACAGAGAGGGCCCGGCGTGCCACCTGTGGCACGCGTGCCATAGGTTCGCCATCACTGTTCTATACTTTTCAGTATCCAATTCAAACTGCTAACACTAACATACAAAGCCCTCACAAACTCCACTCCAAACTCCATTTCCTCTGCTCTCAACAAATAGAACTCTTATACCTCTCATTTCATTGCCCTCATCAGTTCCCTCACCTCCATAACCCAGCTCACTCTCTCACCTGACACAGTTGTTCCACACACCACTTTTACTAAATTATTTCGACACAGACATCTTATCCATCAATCCCCTCTGACATGCTGCTATTTCTCCTATGTGTCTTTACCCCTTCCTCAGATTGTAAGTTCGTTCGAGCAGGGCCTTCTTCTGTTATATTCTGTATGTAAATGACTTGTGAAAAAAACTTCTATTTTATAATTGTATATTTATAATAATAAATCTGACAAATAAATATATATATTTCTATATAATAAATATATGTTGTGTTTATTAAACAATACAATCTGTGCAAAACTGGATCTGTTTTAGATTAGGCAATCTATATTGTATATTATTTGTCTGTCTATATTTATTTCCAACTCAGTTGCAACTCTTAAGTAATGATGATCATATCTACAGTTATATGTACACTGGCACTGAAGACGCTTTACTTCGTGTCCCTTGTAATTTTCATTACCTAGCTACTGGTAAAAATATGAAATTATTATTTTTTATTTTTTTTATTAATTACCATGTTTAATCTATAAACATACATACATCATCATCTTAATAAATTATAAGATAGATAACAGACAACATACAACGTAAAGATGGTTACAAAAGACATAGATTTGATTATAGCCTCAAGGGTGATATGGGTGAGGTGAGAAAATACAGGATAAAACAATCGTCTCCATAAAGATTGTCTCAGGGTCTCAGCTCCCTAAATATGATATCGTATCCAATACTTTTGTCCAATTATTCCAAATAGTATATCTTTCTCGATTAACACAAAAGTTGGCTGTGATTTCACATTCCACTTTGCACTGCAATTTAATCGGCTCTTTAATTTGTGCCCACAATTTTCGACCTTGGGGGTTTTCCAGCATTTCGCAATTGAGTTTTTAAAAACCATTACAATTGATATTAAGGATTGGTATGCTGCCTTACAATTACCGTTTGTAAGACAGCTAACCAATCTTTAATATCAATTTCTTTTTTCAGATCTCTACTTCACCTATCTTTTGCCTTCGGGGTAATTTTTCTCTTAATGGCATGTATTATAGTGATACATTTTGACAGCAATTTTAGCTCTTTTCCTTGCTTAATGATATTATTTTATTTGTCCACCAGACCACATGCATTTCCCCTGTACACTGAAGCCTTTGAAAGGCTTATAATTCTAGTATATAGTAAGATTATTGCAAATTCTGAAAAATGTTAAGACCCAATTCATTCCACAGCTTGGAAATTCTTTGTGATAACCAATTATATAGTTAGATCCAAATTCTCTACCAAACTAATCAAGTATGATAGCAGGAGAGATGGCAAAATCGTGAGATTTAAAAGTGTGGGTTTTTAAAATGGTTCCAATAGTCAAGCAGATTTCGCAATATAAAATTGTCAACACAACTTGCATTGTTCTTGTCCGCCTTTTTGATATCTTTAACTGGCCAAAGGTAATTTCGATGGTGGTTTGATACTATCTTCTTCTATCTCATACCATCCCTCTGATTTGTCGTTATCTAGATGCATAAGTGTGAACATTGATAAACAGACTCATTGCTAAGAAGACCGATATATAATAAATTAAACCAGAGAAAGAGAGTAAGCACTAAATAACAAAAAGGCAGCAACCCTATAAGGGAATCCCTCAAACACCCTTAAAAGATAAGACAAAATAAATAACAAAAAAGGCTGCTCCAGGGGAAATTAATATATAAACGAAAATTAGTCCAAGTAAAAAAGAAAGTCTTATCTAGAATATGCTCCTATGGAGGATGCGAAATCTGTAGATCCACGGTCAGGGGAAAATTCCTCGCTGATCTCCTTCTTAGGAATTCGCTCGTATGTGGAAAAAGCAGATACAAAACAGAAAATTTACTGTGTATTTTAATATTAAAGATTTTTTTGGACACTTTTTATTTAGTGCCATTTATCTTTTTTACACTGTATATTATTTTGTTACCTGGCATTTTTATTTTGCTGGACTCCAAGTAATCCGAGGTGGGGATAATACCACCAGCGTTATCTTCAAGGAGCAGTCGGTCTGCTCCTCTCTTGTGAGTACCATTTTATACGTATTTTTTTTTCACTGTTTTACCCAGTGAGCACTACTGGTTGTTTCTTTTTTTATCTTTGAGCGTGGAACACATCACTGACGGAGGAAATTTTCCCTATATCCCATAAGCGGGGATTGTACCGCTGTACGCCTTCAACACTAGAGCGAGTTATAGCTCTTACAAATGTGAGTTTTATACCTGCTTTTAATTTTGTATCTATTTTTACTATCAGACGTATTGCACTATCCTGTTTTGTATCTGCTTTTTCCACATACGAGCGAATTCCTAAGAAGGAGATCAGCGAGGAATTTTCCCCTGACCGTGGATCTACAGATTTCGCATCCTCCATAGGAGCATATTCTAGATAAGACTTTCTTTTTTACTTGGACTAATTGACGTTTATATATTAATTTCCCCTGGCGCAGCCTTTTTTGTTATTTATTTTGATATATAATAAATGTATAGGTGACTAAAAATCTATGTTATAAAGCACTTCAAAATGTGTCCTAGTTGTAAAAAGCTTTTTAGTGATTTTAATCAGCGGCTCTTACCACCTCAAGTTACCTTTTAAATATCTTGAAATCTCCAAAAATGTGTAAGTTGTTATGGTGGAGCGCTTACGGAATTATTCTAAAGTGATATTAATTTGTATAAATACCTTCTCAAAGTGCCAATCTTACAAAGTGCAATGTCAACTTTCAAGTGTTTGTGCAAATATTTCTAAGCAGTGCCAATCTTATAAAACATTTTAATTAATCTCAAGCAATTTACTTACCTTGTGGATCTACTATTTACACTAATTAGGGACTTGCTATCGTCTTCTCGAAATTTCAGAGTTTGTTACAGGGTCAAGTAAGAATCAGAGGGGGATCTTAGAGTTCTGAAATCGGAAAGGTTTTTCATCAAAGCCGTTTCTATTTTTTCCATTAGTGTAAATAATCTTTTTAAAATATCACATAGATGACAGTCTTCATCAGTGACGATGTGTAAAATTAATCCATGAATTGGAGAGGAGGTGTGAAATAAGAAAACCTATAGCAGAAGATGCCTTTATGGTCCCACATAGCACACTCGGTGGCGGTGGCCCTGACCATAGTGAAACCAGCAGTAGCAATCTAGGTGCCTTTATGCATTTTTCTACCATTGAACACATTTGAGCATAAAATAAATAATAATATATAATATAATCTTTATGTACTTTATAGTGTGTAAACATTATCGAGCTGTGTTCTTAATTTAGCTTTAAAGGTGGAACTTTTATTCATCCTCTATTCAGAAAAGAAAAAGAAAATAACATTCACTGCTTCACTTGTCCAAATGATTACTGGGACCCTAGATTCTACCAACCCCAGCTCTTCATTCATTAGTGGAAACGTTACATAGTTACATAGTTACATAGCTGAAAAGAGACTTGCGTCCATCAAGTTCAGCCTTCCTCACATTTGTTTTTTGCTGTTTATCCAAAAGAAGGCAAAAAACCCAGTTTGAAGCACAATTTTGCAACAAGCTAGGAAAAGAATTGCTTCTTGACCCCAGAATGACGGTCAGATTTATCCTTGGATCAAGCAGTTATTACCCTACATTGAAAGATTATATCCTTGAATATTCTGTTTTTGCAAGGGCCTTTATTCATTGCCGCATAAAGGTGAAGTTTGAAAGATCCTATATTTAGTGTAACGGACCGCCTGGCACCCCGACTGGGTACCTCCATTACTGGATGCTCCTAGCGCTTCCAGAGGGTTCCAATCGCTCCGCCAGACACCACAACCACCTCAGACCCCATGAACCACCGTAGCTTGGTTGGGGTCTCGCCGTCTCCTGCCCAACCTGGACCTCCGACAAGGCTCCAGGTTACAGTGGGTGAACCTCTCCTCCAAGAGAGGGAAACAGGAACAAGCTCTTAAAAGAGCTTAGAAGTGATTATCCAAGGGAGCATGCAGAGCATAGTAATCCCTTGTAGTGATATAGCTGGTTACCCCCAATAAGAGACAGGACTCTAGATTGAGGGTGAAGAAGAACTGACTGCACTGAGCGTTTATTACTGCTTATATACAAGTTTCCCAGCAAAGTTACCACCCACGTGGACCTTGTGGGGCACTGAAACTGTAAACGTTGCAACCAATCACATACAGGCACACAGATAATCACACCCATTTATTACAGTAAGAATCCTCCCCTCTGCTTGGGAGATAATTTAGTTAATTACTGTATTAACTCAATTATCTCCAAGCTAAAAAAACATACTTTTTTACAACTTTGTGATTATACATCCAATCTTAATAAAACAAAATAATTATGTCCAAAAAGAAAAAAATATATACTCACTAAAAAAAGAAAAAGAACTACCTAATGATATCTATGTGTAAGCTGTCATTCTGATTATTATCTTTAATATATTAATGTTCCAAAGCTGCGGCATGGCAGATTGGCAGTGGGGGAGAACAAGTAATACAATGGTTTATGTCTGGGTTCTTTACTGGATTCATTCATAAACAATTTGACCCAGAAAGAAGCAAAGGGAAGAAATCAATGAATGTCATTGAAATGATACTATAAAACTGATTGTATCAGAGAAAAAAAATCAAAACTCCGTCAATGGAGGATTGGGGCTAAGCCATCAGAGAAAATACTAATGCAGTATAATACCAAGACACTTGTACACAGGTTACACATGTACACATGTACACTACATGAAAATACTCTATTCTAAATCAAGGATCCATAGATATTTCCATATGAGACAAGCAAATATTAGAGCTTTTAACTATGTGGATACAACTGGAAACTCCCCAAAGACCTAGCACGTCCACATCAGTAAATAAGTTTATATTATGCGTAGACCAAAGCAGGCCTTAACCTGTCACTGGCACAAGCCCATTCTAGCGCTGCAACCTTCCGTTCCCGGTTTCTCACCTCTAAATAGTCACAACCAATTAGTGACTGGGATTGTCCCTTGTAATGTATGTTTATTAACCATGGGCTATAGTGGCAACTTGAGAAATCAATATACCCATTTGTTACTACTTGTTTAAAATGCCTGCAATTTGTAAAAATAAATTGCCATTATACAAAAAAAAAAATGATTTCTCCAATTTTAGCTTTATGTCCTTCAGTATGAACTTAACTTAACATTTTGGCCCTTATGGGGTTAAATAACTTGACTATTTACACTAAGTGGGAGGCAGAGCCCTCCAGGCACCATAACCACTACAGCATATTGTATTAGGTACAGTGCCAGGAATCCCTATTTAAGTAGTCAAACCCTTTTTAAACAGTTTGACAATTTCCAGGAGCCCAGTGTCATTCCAGGTCCCAGTTATAGCTAAAGCAGACATTCGTACTTATTACAGTACATATATCAGTTTAGCCCATTCGTGGATGATCACATGGCCGTATTAGCAAGCTATAAGACTGCCTGCAGGGGGACTGACTGGGTTGTCAGGCAAATCACCAAAGCTGAAATACACACTTCTTTAATTAAAAGAAAAAGATGCCTTCATCTAAACAGACAAAATTGACGGATTCGACAAGATATGCAAAGAAAGACAGGCAGCGACAAATACAGGAGGAAGAAGATGAGGCTATGGCCGTTGCTGGTGTAAGAGATATGGAAGAGGAAGAGTGTGATCTCATGCAAGATAATAAAGATGAAGGACACATATCTAAGACATTTTTAAAACAAGTACTCCAGGATTTAAGGATAACTATAAAGGAAGATTTTGCCAATATTATAACTAGTATACATCAGGAGTTATCTGAATTAGGAGACCGCACTGATCATTTTGAGAAAAAATCGGATGATTTGAGTAAAGCGCATAATTAATTAGATGAGAAATTCATTAAATTGGAAGAAGAAGAAAATAGAAAATTATGGCACAAAGTAGCAGATCTGGAGGACAGATCACGCAGAAATAACGCAAGATTCAGAGGCGTTCCAGAATCAGTTGAGTCTAATAAAATTGTGGAGTACATTACAACATTTTGCACAATTTTGCTCCCATCTATGGATAAGAGCTGTTGGGGGATTGAAAGAGCTCATAGACTGCCAAAACCTGCAAGATTTACGTCGGATATACCACGGGATGTTATGGTTTGTTTTTACCGTTATACTGCGAAGGAAGCTTTATTTTCTGCAATACGTAAGATATCAATATTACCTACTCCATATGAAGCAGTAACAGTTTATGCAGACTTATCACCTCTCACTATGGCAAGACGCCGGGAATTCTCCCAGTTTACTCAAGTACTACGTGATAAAAATATAGCTTACCGATGGGGATTCCCTACAAAAATTATAATATGGAGGAATGGGAAGTTGACAGTATTGGAAGATCCAGCAAAGGGCGAGACTATCTTAAAAGAATGGGGATTTGAAAATGAAGGGGGAAAAGTATTGAGACAAGTTGCCGCATCCCAAAGTGTACGACCAGAATGGAAGATGGCAGGAAGATACTCAACAAAATCTTAAGGACAAAACTATATTCCTAAAGTTTTTTGTGTTTTTTTTTTGTTGTTTTTTTTTTTCCTCTCCCTCTTCCTCTAAATATATTTGTATATTTTCAAACTAATAGGCAATGGGATATTATTTTGGGACTAGGAGGGGTTAGGGAACCACTGCAAGGTTACCATTTTGCTTTTTTCTTTTGTTTAGCAATACTAGTTTTTTGTATGTATACAGAATAGAAATGTAAACGTGGTATGGCAGAGGTATGTCTTAAAACGGCTTTTGAAATAGCTTAATATACATACTTTATGAATAGGTTAACAATAAGTTTGGATAAGGTTTATGGGACTGTGTATTTGATGATTTAATGAGTGGGTATTGTCGCAGTTTGTGTCCCAGCCGCTCTAAAGAGATAATAGGTATATGTTTGGTTCTGGATTGAAAGCGGTGTGGTAACATATGATCAGGTCTTTTCGATGGATTGTCTACCCTGTATATGTATGCCCTTTTTGTAGAGGGGAGGAAAAGGAGGGAGAGGAGAAAGAAGGAAGGAAAGAAAGGGAAAGGGGAGAGAAAGGAAAAAGAAAGAAGAAGAAGGGAAAGGAGGGAGGAAAAGGGAAAAAGAGAAGGGGAAGGGAACGGAGAAAGGGGAAGGAAAAAGAAGGGGAAAAGAAAGTAGGAAAAAATATATAGATTGGTTATGCTTATGGAAATAGTATAACTAATATCACTAAATAACGGTAGTAGGGAAAAGTACTTAATATAAAATAAATAAGTCTACATTATTAAGGACATTGGTTTCGACTGAGCTACAG
Source organism: Pelobates fuscus (assembly GCF_036172605.1). NCBI lineage: Eukaryota > Metazoa > Chordata > Amphibia > Anura > Pelobatidae > Pelobates > Pelobates fuscus. The sequence continues at coordinate 367,066,679 of NC_086319.1, read as the reverse complement.
GATAGTCCCCCGGCTTCTGTCTTTGGAGGGAGATTTGCCCGACACGTTCCATAATGGGATTTGAACTGGAGCATGCCTATGGGCCAGCTTATCCCCAGGTTAACTCTCTTACTCGAGAGTTATTGTACATTCTTTTATGTTTTTTTATTTTTTTTATGGTTTTAGTGTTTGTTTCTTTTTTGTGGTGTATATATTTAGTATGAAAAGTTCCCTGAAAAGGTTCATTATATTTATAAGAATATCTCTTACAACAGAGTAAGATGAGTAATTACTTATCGTGTTTATCGCTAAATGTTAATGGCCTTAATAGTCGAATAAAAAGACAATTAGTTAAACAAGAACTAATTAAATCAAAGGCATCAATAATATGCCTTCAAGAAACTCATTTACAAAGACAGAATCCGCAATATTTTAAGTTGTCTAGATATCCTCAAATTTCTCATGCATATTCACCCCATAAATCTAAAGGTGTTGCAATTTTATTCCATTCAGATTGGCTATTTCAATTAGATAAAATGTATAGGGATGATATGGGAAGACTTTTGATTGTTGTAGGATTACTGAATGGGATACAGATTACAATAGCCTCGGTCTATGCTCCAAATAAAGATCAATATGCATTTTTGGCAAAAACTTTTGTATTCATTAATAAGTATCAGAGAGGCCACATAATGGTTTGCGGAGATTATAATTCTACATTAGATACTAAATTAGATATTATTAGGGTGCTTGACAAAAAAACACTCTCTCAGGCTATCTCTTAAAGCAAAAAGTTTGCTTCATTATTATTTAAATACGACTTATATGATACTTGGCGGAACCTATACCCGACTGGTAAAAATTATACTTACTATTCGCATGCTCATCATACATATTCTCGTATAGATATGTGCTTAGTTGATAAACAAACATTACAAAATATTTATGAGGTAGAGATAGGGAGTAAAATCTGTTCAGATCATGCCCCTGTAATTACTAAGTTTAGGACTTTATATCCTGTAAGAGGCAGGAGTACATGGCGCTTAAATGAAACTCTTTTGGGTGAAGAATCTTTGTTAAATTTATTTAGGATAAGGATTCAAGCATTTTATGATGAACATGTTCAGGATAAATCCCATATTACTATTAAGTGGCTGGCGTTTCAGGCAGTAATGAGGGGACTGTTTATACAGGTGGCTTCAAGAAAAAAGAAGCAAGAGTATGGAGATAAAGAACGACTCTTAGAAGAGCTTAAGGGGTTGGAGGAAGAAAATAAACGGAACCCATCAAAAATAATATCTTCTCAACTTAGAAAGGTTGAAATAAAAATTCAGGAATTAAATTTGAAACTTTTGGAAAGCCAAATGAGAAAACTAAAATTGACTCATTATACGCAGAGTAATAAAGTTGGGAAAAAGCTAGCTAGAATACTAAAAAATAAAGTCCAACAATCAAAAATACAATTTTTGTTAGCAGCAAATTAAGCAAAACTGTTTAATCCTCAAGATATTGTAGAAGAACTCTCCGCTTATTATAAAAAGTTATATAATTTAAAAAATGAGCATGATACATACCAGCCCACAAAAGAAGAAATTAGGTATTTTTTAGCAGATATAGATCTGCCTACCCTATCAGAAATTCAAAGCCAGTCATTATTAAAACCTTTTGAGGAGGAGGAAGTATTGAAAGTGATTAATGATCTTCAGAAAAAAAAGGCCCCCAGCCGGATGGGTTCTCAAATCTTTTTTATATAAGTTTTGCAAATGTATTTATTTCTCACCTTACGGACGTATTTAATTTTTTAAAAAAAAATTCTGGGACTATGCCGGCTGAAATGCAATTGGCCAATATAATTACTCTGCCCAAACCAGGGAAGTCACCTACTGAAAGTGTATATTTAAGACCAATTTCACTTTTAAATGTTGACAAAAAAATGTATGCAAAATTATTAGCATTAAGAATGAAACCATTGGGGGCGGAGCCAACGGCGTGCAGGAGCAGACGCCATTTCACCCAGCTCCTCGACCATCGCCCGAAAATCTGCCAAAAAACGGCACACTACCGGGCAATCCAAAAAAAAATTGACACCCTCGTACAGGGGATACCATCCTGGACCAGTGGATGCCTTTTTTATGCCCGTCGGGCGCAAAAATCCGGCGCAAGGTACCTCGGGCCTACCGAGCGGGTATTCCGCGACTACCACGCATCACCTCCTGGGACGGAGACTACTGGGACGGAGACTTTTGGAACATGTTCCCTCAGAAAGCGGACGAGACCGGGTCCATACCAGGATCCCCGATTGGCCGCAAATCTCAAAAGCCGACCCCGGCCGCGGGAGCCTCCAACCTTGACATCAGCCAGATGCTGACCGCAACGACCCGCACAAGGGAGCCTGCATCCCCCAGAAGGGAATCCACACCAGGCCCAGTGGTGGACACTATACCCGAGAAAGGTACTAAGATTGCACCTGACCCAGAACCGCCTGTTACAAAGCGGGACATTCACGACCTTTTGGCACACTTCCAGGACATGTTCTTTGCGGAACTTAACCTGGTGAAAGCCGAAATGCAGGCCATAACAGAACGCCTCCGAGCATCCGAGGAGGATTCTGCAGACACAAAACGGGACATGGCCAACCAGGGGAAAGCACTAAAGCAGCTACAAACCTCTCACTCCCGCATCACAGCTAGACTGGACGCACTGGAAGACAAAAGCATACAAAACAATGTCAAAATAAGGGGAATTGAGGATAATGTACCAGCTGAAGAACTGCCTCACCTCATCAGGTGACTCATAGCAGCTATTCTCCCCACCAAGCACGCTAAACTGTTCGCCCATGACGGACTTTACCGCATCGCGACACCCCTTCAAACACCAAACTCCCAACCTAGGGACGTTATTCTATGCTGCAAATCCTTTGCAGATAAACAAAGACTGTTACAAGCACTACGGGGGAACACCCCATTCCAGTTTGAGACTCACTCACCTTTTATCAAGACCTTGGTAAGGCTACGCTACTGTGGCGGAAAGCGATGCGCCAAATTACGCAGCAATTACAAAAGGCTGGCCTCCCTTACCGGTGGACTAACTCAAGAGCACTGATGTGCACGAAAGACGGCAAAACCCACAAAGCTACGAACCCTTCCGAAGGCCTGCAACTCCTGGAACGCCTAGGCCTGCCTAGGCCGGATCCTGCTACGCAGCCCCGAAGGACATGGGACGTTGACGTACCTCCTTTCGTCCCCGGAGGGGAACGGGACACTGCCACTTGAACGAAGCCCCACTTGCACTAGGCTTCCCAAACAAGAAGGCTCAATGTTTTGCTTTGAACTATCACGCTATTTGCGAACACGTTTGCAATCGACTTCAGTAGAAGCCACTTAGTTTAATTTTCGTTTAATTTTCAATTGATCCTGACGCTAACATTCACACAACCTCAGCGACCCTTACATCTGTTTAACCCAATACACACATATGGGTCCGTCTGATACCGACACGCACCTGTCCTCCCCCCCACACAATGACCAGTGAAGCGAGGGACACTTAGTCACTAGGGCCCTCTTTTAACGTTCCACTGCCCTCCTGGCACTCATGGCCCAATTACACTACGACTCAGCACACTGCCATAGCCGACAGACCATCAAGAAGTATAGCGTGTAACATACACAGTGTGAATACCTCCCTCTTATTAGCCCACACACATTCAAAGTACGACTCAATACTCACTCCAAACTACACGAGTATTACCAAAGTTTCGGTATTCTTAATTTGTCAGTGCTAATAAGAAAGGACCAAGCTTGTATAATTGTTGCCAGCGATATTGGTTTAGGTTGTGTACGTCCTCAGCCTGCATCTACAGGCCTATGCTCCGGCTTGTACAGTTAATCCATAAAAATGTACAAAACCTAACCCATACCTATAAATGTTAATTGCTTATACCTAACTGTTAACAACATTACAAAAAAATGTGCAGTACTACGATGCCAAATTGTGAATATTGATGCATACACTATGCGTGCTGTTGTGGCACTTTACTCATGTTTGTTATTTCCATGCACAGAAAAAAAAAAGAATAAAAAAAAAAAAAAAGAATTAAACCATTTTTGATTGAGTTGGTTTCTCATGAACAAACAGGTTTCGTTCCTTCAAGGCAATTAGGGGATAATACCCGCCATTGTCTGAATATATTGAACTGGGCCGATATTAATAAACAACAATTATTAATTTTAGCTTTAGATGCCGAGAAGGCCTTTGATCGCCTAAATTGACAATATATGAAAGACGTTTTGGTAAAGATGGCCTTCCCTACAGCTTTTTTAGAGAGCATTTTTGCCCTTTATACTTATCCATCAGCGAGAATATATAATACAGGGTTTTTATCATCGACGTTTCAGATCACAAATGGTACAAGGCAGGGGTGTCCTCTCACCCCTTGTTATTTATTTTACGTTTAGAACCACTAATAAGACACATTAAAAAACAAAACAATATTCGGGGTATTCGCACGCCTGCAGGAGAATTGAAAATAGAGCTGTTTGCGGATGATGTTTTGTTATTCTGAACAGATCCGCCAACATCACTTTCAAACTTGATGCAATTATTGAATAGTTATGGACAAGTGTCATATTATAAGAATAATAAAAAAAAAAACCAAGCTATGCCAATTCATCTTCTGAAACATTTAGTAAAAGAACTGCAAGATTTATACCCATTTGACTGGCGCTTATCATCAATAAATTACTTAGGGGTTAAATTATCTAGCAATCGAGCCCAGTTAATAAAAGATAATCACATCCCATTGATTCATAAAATGAATAAACAACTTAAAATATGGGAGGGGAGAGAGATATCCTGGCTTGGCCGTATTAACACGATAAAAATGATGATCCTGCCCCTTATTTTATTTTATACAGAACTTTAACAATTGTGTTAACAAATGCTCTTCTCAAAAAGTTTCAAACAACTATTAATGCACATATTTGGAAAAGGAAACCACCGCGGATTGCACAGAATTGCCTTTGGAAACCATATATGAAAGGTGGTTTTCACATACCAAATATTTCATTTTATTATAAAGCAGTTTTCCTTGCACAGGGTATGTCTATTCTTGAGCAGGGTTTAGCCCCAATTTGGTTGGGGTTAGAGAATGCTTGTATTAAGGAGGGCTCAGTGGAACAGTTACTCTGGCTTGGCCCAGGGAAACAAGAAAAAATATGCAATATGTTGCCTGCTACGAAAGCATTGATAAAAATTTGGGGACAAGCTATTTTTAGGCTAAGAATATCTAAGGCGTTGGCATTGGAAGCTCCTTTCAAAATGATGTCGTTTTTGAGCCCTGATCTATTTTTAGATACATGGTTGGAGCGAGGGGTAAGACAGATAGGCGATTTATATAATGCAAGTGGAATAAAACCATTTCCGGAGCTTCAGAAGCAATTTGCTTTGCCGTCACATGAATTATTTACTTTTTTACGTATTAAACATATTTTTAATAAAATAGGTGGTACTTTAAAAGATAGGATGAATAGTTCCCCTTTTTTAGGCAAATGCGTAGGGAAAATGCCAAATAAAAAAGCTCTCTCATTTTGCTATAGCCTTTTAGTTTCTACAGATGTGGATACTATAGGTTATATGCAAAAATGGGAGAGAGATTTAGATAAGCAAATAACGCAGGAAAGTTGGTATAAGGCCTTAAAAATTATGGAACAGCTCACAGCCTCATTACGGGGAAAAACGGTACGCTATATACAGACCTGGACACCCTGGCTCGAATTTATCTCGGGTAGAACGGCGTAGGCACCGGGAAAATTGAGCCTCTGCATGACCCCCACAGGATTCACAAGTAAATAAACGCAGTGACGTGGCAGCAATACCCAGAGGAGCCGCAGACACACACTTGGCCGAGGAGACTCTGAGGGGGACGGGATGAGCCGATACAGCGAGTACGACGCCGAGGAGGTCTCTCTTTATCCCTCCCCCCTACCCTATAACCCTCACCCCTTTCCCGACCCTCGCTATATCTCACATCCGGGCCACTCAAGGAACGGATACACGCACACGTTCGCTCCCCTCCATCCTTTCCCTGCCCACCACACACACAAATACACACCAAACTAGACACAGACCATCCGGGAAGCAAATCCCGAAAGATCAAAGGATGACAAAACAGGGATTGAGCGTGACAGAGATTAAAACCTCGTCAGACAAGCAGAGGCAGCAGAGCTGCGAAAAAGAGGCATAATGGATCACAGGACACCGTGACCCAGCTGACCAAACACCGACGCACCAGACCTGGGAAGGGAGGTCACCTAACGCGCCACAAAGGCCCAGACTATGTGGGAGGAAAAACTCAGTCGTACCGATCCCCATAAAACACGACGCACACAAACAGAGACGGGGGACATCTCTCGAGGACCCCGACCTTAGAATAACCACTGGCTGTCGCCCTAACAAAATCGAACAAATATACAGGAACCTACCGACCTCAACCCGCTTCATTACACGTAGTTAGGCAAGACTCAAAGACAAGCAGTAATGAGCTAAATAACATGAAGGAAGGGGGGGATAGGAGGGACAAGTAAAGAGAAAAGGGAGGTTAGCCCACACTAGCATTCAGCACTACGTTGCACTCACAGTACGACAAACGAAGGGTGGCCGCTGAGGCGACCCAGGTTCATCTGTCCTCCTAAGATATAGCTATTTATACACGAATGCATAATAGATAGGACTTGTTCACATGTTTTACTGTTAAATCGCAAAACGTATTTAGTGAAGACTGTTATGCCTATCGAGACAATCTCAAATACTCTAACTTCCCGTTGTATCTGTTAACAGTACTGATGTCAATGTTACTTTTCAAACTTGAAATAAAAACCAAGATTGACAAAAAAATTTTTTTTTAAAAAAATTACGAAACATGCTTCTAGAAGCTTATCACATTGGGAGGCATTCAGCAAATTAAATATGAGATGGTATATGGTACCCTCCAGAGTAGCTCAACTGTATCCAGGAATATGTACAGCTTGCTGGAGATGCCAAAAGAGCATAGGCAACTTGTTGCATATTTTTGGGGAGTGTCCATTGATAATACCACTTTGGCAGGAAGTGGAATCCTTTTTCAAAAGGGGATTAAAGGTAGATATTAAGTGGCAACCAGAAAGTTATTTGCTTCACATGTTTCAGATAACACCTAAGGAGGAAGTATTAACAATAATGATACACTGTTTATTAGCAACTAAAATAGCTATAGCTTATAGATGGAAACAAATTCAGCCACCTTTGTTCAAAGAGGTTATGGTACGCTTATGTCACGATTCGGGGAACCTAACACGCTAACACACACACACACACACACACAGAAAAGGTGCAGTACCGGACCTTAGAGTGGCCGGGCTAAGCACACACAGAATAGTTAGGAGACAAGCCGAGTAAGGGGAACCAGAAGACAGAATAACGAGAAACAAGCCAAGGTCAAAGGGTAGGAGAAAGTCACAAGTCAGTTTAACAAGCCAGAGAGTACGTAACCAGAAAACACAAGTTCAGTATCAATACTATCAAGCAAAGACCACAACAGGGCAGGGAGGAACAGGAAAGGTAAGTATTTAAACCCTGAGGTTAATTCTGATTGGATAACTTCCAATCAGAATTAACAATCACACGTGGGAGATATCTATGTCTCCCACTGTGATTGTCGTACTGTATCTTTAACGCCGGGTCAGGTGGCTGACCGCGGCGTGTATAAGAGTGGGCGGTCCCCCAGCATTCAGCGTCATGCATGCTGCCGCTGGGGGATGGAGAGGAGGACGCAGGCGGCATCCGAGGCTGGGAGGATGCCGCCCAGCGAGCGAATGCCGGGAAAGGACCCGCGGACGGCTGGAGGGTGAGTGCCGCGAGCGGACTGCAGCCTCCCCTCGCAGCCGCCCGCGGGATCCTGACAGCTTAGACTCCTCAAGTTGCTATGAGAGAATGGCAAGTCGTTTGGCAGGAAGGGAAGGAAAATTCAAATTTTTGTGGCAAAAAATGTTTAATGTTAGGAATATGTTTATATAAGCAGCCCGATCCTCCTTCTCCTACAGAGCACCGCATTTGTGGAACGACCTCACGCACAAATTAAAATCTTCCCTAAGCTTAAAGTCCTTTAAGAGATCCCTCTCTACATACCTCAAAACAGAATGCACCTGTCATGGTTGATTATATATTTCCTACCTGTTCTATGTTAAATTTTGTATATATTGTATATTAACCCCTTAAGGACACATGACATGTGTGACATGTCATGATTCCCTTTTATTCCAGAAGTTTGGTCCTTAAGGGGTTAATATTGGTTTTGTATTTTATTGTACACTAACTGTAACAATGCAATGATTTGTGGACCCAGGACATACTTGAAAACGAGAGAAATCTCAATGTATCTTTCATGGTAAAATATTTTATAAATAAATAAATAAATATAGGAGCTAGGTTATGGTTAAGAAGGTAGTAGAGAAATTAAAGTAATTTAAATAAAATAAGTTATTAGGTAGTGGCATTATAAAAAGGTCTTATGCGCGCAAATAAGCTTTATATATTGGTTTATGCAATTCATAAAATAATATATCAAATTATATGCAAGAATGGTTTAGGAATATAATAGAGATTGGAGTTAAAGACCACTAAATAATGTTGATTAGTGATGTGATATGTTTTTATGTTGGTTTCTCTCTCTCTTTTTTTTTCTGGTTTTTGGTTTCTGTCTATGTAATTGTTGTATGAATGTATATATACTGAAATAAAAATAAATTAAAAAAAAAAAGAAAAAAATACTTAGATTATATATATATACACACACACGGGCAGTTAGTCTCTATGGTCTAGCAGGAAAGACCATAGAGAGTATATTTACCATTGAGACTATATAGACTCTATGGTTAATATAATCTCTCTATGGTCTTTCCTGCATCGCTCTTGAAATCGCTGTTTATTGAATGAGCGAGTGCGCTGGATTGTGCACAGGGCCGGTGCACGGATCTTTAGCTGCACAAGCTACACAAGATGCATTTCGCTTCCCTCCTATCCACCTTTAAAAAAATAAATAAATAATGCATCTTCACCTATGTGTCTCGTTGTAACCCCCCCCCCTCTTTAATATCTTACTCATTTTGTGCTCTGCTGTATTTTATTCCCCCTTTAGTGTGTCTTACAACCCCCTATGTATGTATCTTACTTCCCCCACCCCTTTGTGTGCCTCTTACCTCCAGCCCCTTTCTGTGTCTCATTCTTACCCCAGCCCCTTTCTGTGCCTCTTTTTTACCCCAGCTCCTTTCTTCTTCTCCTTGTCCACTGCAGTCCATCCTTCTCTGGCTTTTTTCCCCCTCAGTCTGTTTTGTGTGTCTTTCCTCCCAAGCCACAGGCACACAGGCATCGTTTTTAAGGCACACAGTTAGTCATGCAGGTACACTTTCATACAAATACAGAAAATAATCATACAGAGATCAACATACGCATAGACATAGTCAGAGACATACAGACACACAGGCAGAGACATACAGACATACAGACACAGTCACATAGAGACATAAAGGCAGAGGCATACACACATACAGACATACATGCATACAGAGACATATACAGGCATACAGAAACATGCAGGCATACAGAGACATGCATACATGCAGAGGCATACCATCATACAGACACATACATACAGGCATACAGAAACATACATACAAAGACATACAGGCATACAGACATTATTTGTGCTGAAAAAACCCAACTCGACTTATACTCGAGTCACTGTCTGTATTATGGCAATTTACAATGCCATAATACAGACAGGGGGCTGGCAGAGAGCTGTTACTTACCTCTCCTGCAGCTCCTGTCAGCTCCCTTCTCCTCCGCGCCGGTCCGGTTAGCTCCCCTGTCAGCTCACACTTTAAGTCTTGCGAGAGCCGCGGGATCATAGTGCGGCTCTCGCGAGACTTACAGTGTGAGCTGACAGGGGAGCTGACCGGACCGGCGCGGAGGAGAAGGGAGCTGACAGGAGCTGCAGGAGAGGTAAGTGCTTCCTGCCAGCCCCCTCCACTGAACTGCCAATGCCACTGGACCACCAGGGAGTGAGAGCCCCCCTCCCTGCCATGTATCAAGCAGGGATTGAAAAAAAAATAATAATAAAACAAAATAAAATAATAATAAAATAAAATAATATTTAAAAAATAATAATAAAAAAAATATTAAAATATTTTTTACAAAAATTATAAGAAAAATGACCACCCCCCACCAAGGCTCTGCAACACACACACACACACACACACACACACTGCATCACACACACACACACTGCATTCATATACACACTAACTGCACTCATACACACACACACTGCACTCATACACACACTGCACTCATATACACACTGCATTCATACACACACACTGCACTCATATACACAAACTGCACTCATACACACAAACTGCACTCATACACACACACTACATTCATACACACACACTGCATTCATACACACACACTGCATTCATACACACACACTGCACTCATACACACACACTGCACTCATACACACACACTGCATTCATTATATACACACACTGTAAATAAATATTCAATTAATATAATTTTTTTAGGATCTAATTTTATTTAGAAATTTACCAGTAGCTGCTGCATTTCCCACCCTAGTCTTATACTCGAGTCAATACGTTTTCCCAGTTTTTTGGGTTAAAACTAGGGGCCTCGGCTTATATTCGGGTCGGCTTATACTCGAGTATATACGGTACATACATACATACATACATACATACATACATGCATACAGAGGCATACATGCCTTCACACAGTCACAATTACATACTTACATCTGGTAAATCTGGTCTCTGGAGTGCATGCTGTCCGGCTCTGTGGAGTCCTGTCTTGCAGCCCAGCTGCATATAGGGGCGCCAGCCACGCTGTGTGGTACACAGGGAGCAGAGATATTAAGTCATTCATATCCCGCCCCTTCACACAGCCTGCGGAAGACAACAGGGTAAGAGGCTCGGCTCAGTGGGCGGAAAGCTCTGGGCTGCGCTCGGCCACGCAACAAGACGTAACTGGCTGGAGGGGAGCGCAGTGCGCTTCCCTGCAGCCAGTCAGCCTGACATTGCACCCTAGGGCCGTTGCACCCTAAGGCAGCTGCCTGGGCCACCTTATGATAGCGCCGGTTCTGATTGTGCATTTTGTATATGTTGGCCCCAGCAGCACTCTATAATATATGCATGTTCAGGTGAGTGCAGCCCTAGTCATCTTTGGTTTCATTTCTTTATATATTTGGGAGTTCAAGCCAACTCCTTGGTTTTGCACCCCTCCCTGTTATAGATGCCTCTTTCAAAGACCCTACTTAGCCTTGACCTGCAGAGAGTGCCAGGAGGAAGCTTTTCCCAAGTAAGTGGATTAATCTCATAAGAGCAGACATTAATCTGCTAGAGTAGGACCTGCCAAGAATGTGGTACATTGACGTTGTGGCAGGATTACATAGAAACATAGAATGTGACGGCAGATAAGAACCATTCGGCCCATCTAGTCTGCCCAGTTTTCTAAATACTTTCATTAGTCCCTGGCCTTATCTTATAGTTAGGATAGCCTTATGCCTATCCCACGCATGCTTAAACTCCTTTACTGTGTTAACCTCTACCACTTCTGCTGGAAGGCTATTCCATGCATCCACTACCCTCTCAGTAAAGTAATACTTCCTGATATTATTTTTAAACGTTTGTCCCTCTAATTTAAGACTATGTCCTCTTGTTGTGGTAGTTTTTCTTCTTTTAAATATAGTCTCCTCCTTTACTGTGTTGATTCCCTTTATGTATTTAAATGTTTCTATCATATCCCCCCTGTCTCGTCTTTCATCCATGCTATACATGTTAAGATCCTTTAACCTTTCCTGGTAAGTTTTATCCTGCAATCCATGAACCAGTTTAGTAGCCCTTCTTTGAACTATCTCTAAGGTATCAATATCCTTCTGAAGATATGGTCTCCAGTACTGTGTACAGTACTCCAAGTGAGGTCTCACCAGTGTTCTGTACAATGGCATTGATGTAGAATTATTAAAAAATCTTATTGTATTTATATTGAATTGCTGCTCTAACTCTGTATTAACCTGATACTGTGACAAATCCTCCATTTTGTCCTCATAACCTGACTTCTTCATATGAAAACTACATTACATGACAGTATTTCTCAGCACATCTAATACAATAGACAAAGACTGTATTCTCCATAAGGATATGACTAACCCAGGAACTGTTGAATTTCCCCTAACTCGCAACATAGTATAATTTAAAGGCCACGAGAACACAGTAGTAATGAAATGTTCTATTCATAAGAGACCTTGCACCTAACCACGAGATTTGACATCACCGACCGAGTAAAATGACGCTCAAGACCCCTTGTCCCCCACCCGTGTCCGAAAAAGTACCACCTCTTGGTGGGTGGACACGGAACTAACCACTTAGCTTTTGATCCAATTAATTATATTGATAGGTGGACACTAACCCAGACACTTAACAATTAATCCAATTAATGATGTTTATACACTGATATCTTGATAATCAATGATGACGAAAATGTCTCTTAAAAGGGCCTGCGCGCCCTCTGATTCTGCACTTGCCAATAAATTTCCTCGAAGTTATTTTAACCTGAACTCCGTGTGTCAGACTGAATTACTTCAGCGTATATACGCAATTCAATTCTCTTTAATTTGGACAGGAACAGATAGACACTTAAACATTTTGGTTTACTGAAAAAGTACCATAACAACTTTGGCGCCCGAACAGGGACTCCGGGCTATGTCTGGCCGGTGAGCCGTCCTAAGGAAGACAAGGGTGGACGGAGGAATCCAGGGGGAAGGAAGGGAGACTGATCACCTCCAGATACACGGTAGAGACTTCTGCAGAGCCACCGGTATGTTCCGGCCCCTTTGATTGACCCGTCCACGTGTCTGTGACTGCTTCCCGGGAGGACATCAAAGACAGGTAATATCTTGCCCGGAGTCTTATTACCCATTTGTTACCTGCATTTAGTCTATCTGTTGCCTGGGTGTGTCTAGTTTGGTTGCCCGGGCTGAATGTTTATTTGTTTCCCCTTTTTGGGATAAAGGGGGGGGGTGGACCAGTGGTAGTTTGCTTGAGGGTCCTGTGTTTGTCTGTTTTCCCCTTTTTGGGATAAAGGGGGGGGGTGGACCCGGGGGATTTGCCTGGAGTCCTGTTGCCTGTTTTACTCCTTTTAGGAGCCACGTGTTTGTGGCTGTAGGGAAAAAGGGGGGTTGACCTGTGGATGTGTTCCTGGGGGTCTTCTTTGCCTGTTTACTTCTTTTAGGAGCCTCGTGGCTGTGGCTGTAAGGAAAAAGAAGTTTGTGGAATTGTGGGATCTGTGTAGAATCATAGTTTCCTGTGATCCAATTTTGTGTCACTTTGATAGCCTAGCTAGCTTCACTGTGCGCTTTCGGACCATCCAGCTCTAGTTGAGTTGGGGACGTCCTGACCCGGACCATCCAGCTCTAGTTGAGTTGGGGACGTCCTGACCCGGACCCTTCGGCTCTAGTTGAGTTGAAGGTCCACTGATTATTTTAACTGTGGTAGGAGACTTAGCCTTGTGGCAGGGGACTCAGTTTCCTGGGGGGATTCAGGCAGGCATTGCTTGTTTTCCGCATCACGTGGTAGTGAGACTTATAGAGTGGGTTTTATAAGGGCACTACGGGAGTGAGGGTGGCGTGGCCACTTTAAGTGGACTGCTGTAACGAGGGAGGCTAGAAAGGATTTCGGACCGGTGTTAGCTGTTATCCTTGGCCGCTGGTAGTGAGACTTGAGGAAGTCATTCTCCGAGCGGGGACACTACGAGGTTGAGAAAGGTGACTTTGGAGTAAGCACATGTAGAAGGAAAGGGATTACTGTTGATTTCATTTGAACTGTGATGCATGCACTGTATTTCAACTGTACTGTTGTCTTGTTTGTTTAATGTGGAGTCATTTAAACTCCTGTATCTGTCTCTAAGGATTTTTCTTCCCTTACTCTTTACCTTTTCTACACTTCCTGTACTATTATACTATCCACTCCCATTCCTCTTAATAGAGAAGTGATTGGTCACACACTTCTCACCTCGCTCCAATCCGTGTCTACCACCCCGGGTAGGCGGATTCAGTGACTAGTCTACGTTTTGGGAAGACGCACTTGAGAAAGACCCACGATTCTCAGGTGGCAGTCGAGCATTGTAGACGTTCCGGTTCAATTTTCCTTATCTTTCCCTATATCTGGGACGCTGGTGTAGGGGAGAAGGGATCATGGGGCAGGATTTAAGTAAGCCCAGTAAGGGCTGGTTAGCATGTGATTTAGTTGATGACAGAGAGGGTGAGGAGATGGTTAAAGGTGTTGAAAAGATTGCAAAAGTTTGTAAAATAGCTGTGCCGACATGTGGTAGATTACAACCAGAAAGTTGGCGTAGATTGTTGATGGAAAAGAAAGGCAAGCTTGCAAATTATGATTTATTAAAAACAGCTGAAGCATGGTACAGAGTAGCAAAGGCTATTCAGCAAGAAGGTTGGGTTGAAGAAGAAATAATTCACAAGGGTGTGAAAATGTTTGTGTATCATAATAATTGTGTTGCTGGGGCTCTTCCTCAGCCAGCGCCCCAAAGTGGCGCCCGGGGGATGTCTATCCCAAAGATCCAGTCAGTAATGGGAGATTGCCAGCTGATTAATCCTCCCAATCCCCATCCCGTCACCTCTCCCGTTTGCCCGGTCCTAAATTCTGATGGATCCTACTTTTCCCCTTCTCCCTCCCTAACATTCCCATCATCCTCATCCATCCCCAAGCCACCTTCTGAGTCTAATGCTAACATCTCATCTGCCATTCCTTCCTCACACTTTGTCTCCGTAGATAATCCTACCCTCCCATCTGCATCTGCCCAGTTCACTAACCCCTCCTCTCCTGCCACTGTCAATCTTGCTGATCCTACTCCGGCTCCTCCTCCTTCAGGCACCTTTACTGACTCTTCCCCACCCTCTCCCTCGCCCGCCCCGACCACAGCCCAGTTTCCCACCCCCTCTGCTAATCCCTCCCCAACCTCACTGCCCACTCCAGGCTCCGCCCCAACTCCCACCCAAATGGCCTGGCCATACCCCTTCCCATACCCCTATCCTCACTGGCCATACCCCTTTCCCCAAGTCACTCCCCAGGTTCCGGTCATGCCCAGTCCGGTTCAGTCTGCCCCGGATGTGCCCACATCCAACATGGCCGCCACGTCTTCCCTTAACCCCAATGCAACTTCCTTCCCCGCCTCCAATATGGCGGCCCCCAGCCATTCAGCACCCCTGATGCCAGTGCTTCCCGGTGATTACCGGTCCCAAGGTTATGACCCAATGGCAACTCCCGCCTCCGGAGCTCCCTCCTATCCCCCGGCCCTGTCTCCTCAGGTGATCCCCTCACGCAGAAGGTCCCAGATAATAGAGCTAGATGAGGAAGAGGATGACAGGCTGTCCCAGGGTTCAATGGAGGCTGCGAGAGCCCACCGTTCTATTGAAGATCCCTTCGGCCATCAGGGTCGGGGAGAACAGGCCCCTCCTAAATATGTCGCTTTTAACCCCACACAAGCTAGTGCTTTAATGAAATCTCTCCCTGACCCAGAGAAACAGCCTATGCCTTTTTACCGAGGGATAGTTCAGATACAAAAGACTTATTCCGCCGCCTGGCGTGACCTACTGAGCATTTGTGCTATTAAAGCAGGGGATGCATATTGGCCCAGCATGGCCCGCCACCTCAGTACAGATCTGCTTACAAGTGATGTTGATTATCCCTCCGGAGTAACCTTTTGCAATCAATTGAGAGATTGGGCTAAGGATAAACTTGCAGATCAAGCTGCTGGCCTTACTGATGTTGTGCAAGACAAAGGAGAATCAGTGGAAAGGTTTCATGCAAGATTATATCAAATGTTTACAGATTTGGGATTTGATCTCACTGACAAAATTCATTCACAAATGCTATCAGGTGCGTTTGTCCAAGGTGTTAAAGATTCCATACGCAAGGGAATCATTGCTGCACGCCCTGAATACAAGGTTGTTCCCCTAGATACGTTACTCCTAGTTGCTAGAGGTTTGGAATCTGCCCAAACCCCCAGAAGACCCAATTCAGCTCCTCTCATGGTGGCCCGTGCCACCCCCATCACCCCTGGCACCAAGGGTGTCAAGTTAGAGGACGTAACATGTTTTAATTGTGGGGCTAAGGGACACTACAGAAGTGACTGTCCAGAACCCAAAAGGGAACCGGGGGAGCCCAAAAAGTTTCCTACAGGGGAGCCCAAAAAGTTTCCCAAGCCTGCCCCGGCCCCTAAGACCATGAAAACGGTTCCAATTGTTGAGGAACCAGATGATGATTAGGAAATTGGCAAACCTGTGTCATTAACCCCTGTCATGGCAGTGTTTACAGGGGATAAGGGGGGGGGGCCACTTGCCACAGTGACTTTACCCATTGAAGGCCAACCTACTACATTTCTTATCGACACAGGCGCAGCCCGAAGTGTTCTCAGAGAACAAGACCTGCCAGACCCATCTTTCTTGTCAAGTATTGATGTCTCCTGTGTTGGAGTGGATGGCCAACCGAGACACAGTCCTCTAACAACCCCTCTGCGGGTTGGCACAAGCTTACTTGCTCGTTTTGTAGTTTCCTCCACATGCCCAATTAACCTGTTAGGCGCTGATGTCCTTTCACGCCTGCAGGCGTCTATAACCTTCACTCCAGATGGACAGGTAGAAATGTCTACACCTCTATCTGTTTCTGACACTTCAGCCCTGTGCTCCTTACCTTTGATGCTGCAATTAGATATACCCAATGAGCAAGCAGCAGAACCTAGGTCCAATTTCCCAGATGAGTTAAAAACTCAGGTGCCTGCTAAGTTATGGTCCTCAGGCCCAGAGGATATAGGTCATCTAAATGTCCCACCTGTGGTGGTTAAGCTTATCCCAGGAGCTAAGTTACCAAGGAAACCACAATATCCTCTAAAACCAGCACAGGCTGCAGCCATTTCTATTCACATCAAAGCGCTCCTGGAAAAGGGTGCTTTAGTTGAGTGTAAATCAGAATGTAATACTCCATTATTTCCTGTGAAGAAGAAGACTCTAAAAGGTGAGCCAGTAAAGTACAGGATGGTTCAGGATCTCCGTGCGGTCAATGAAGCCACTGTCCTGGACACCCCTCTTGTACCAAACCCCCATACCCTGCTCTCTGGCGTCCCACCTTCTGCAAAGTATTTCACAGTCATTGATCTAGCTAATGCCTTTTTCAGTGTTCCACTAGATCCATCCTGTCAATACCTGTTCGCTTTCACCCATGAAATGCAACAATATACATGGACTGTCATGCCCCAAGGGGCACAAAATTCTCCAAGTCAATTTGCCAAAGCCATGTGTACTATTCTTGACCCATGGCAAGCTGAACACCCAGAAGTTGTTTTACTCCAGTATGTGGATGATTTGTTGCTCTGTGGAGATGATATACCCACTACTGAAAAATGTTCAATTAGTCTGCTTTGCTATTTGGCAGAACAAGGATGTAAAGCTTCGCTTCTCAAGCTGCAATTCTGTCAACCCTCTGTGATTTTCCTTGGACATTGCCTATCTCAAGGTACCAGACATCTCACTCGGGACCGAGTCAGAACAATTCTGGATATTCAACCCCCAAGGACTTCAAAATCTCTTCATGCCTTCTTAGGCCTCATTTCCTACTGCAGAGCATGGATCCCAGAGGCCTCTCTGCTTATGCAACCTCTCTACGATGCACTCAAGTCAGATCCATTCGGCCTGACCAACGAAGCTCTGGACAATTTCAAATCTCTTAAACGTGCCATTGTCTCTGCTCCTGCCTTGGGCCTACCAGACTATACCAAGCCTTTCAAATTATTTGTCTCTGAAAGACTAGGTCATGCTACAGGAGTTCTTACCCAAACTAATGACTTAAAAGGCCGCCAGAGGCCTATTGGATACTTTTCATGCCAACTGGACATTGTGGCTAGAGGGACCCCTTCCTGCCTTAGGGCTGTTTTTGCTGCAAGAGAACTTATTGAAAGAACTTCAGACCTGGTCCTTGGCCACCCGTTGGTTGTTTTGGCCCCTCATGACATCTCTGCCATTATCAACCAAGTCCAGCTCAAGCACGTGTCTCCCGCTAGACACCTACGTCTGCAATGTCATCTTCTTCTGCCTGACAACATTTCTATACAAAGGTGTCAAGTTCTTAACCCATCCACTCTTCTTCCACTCCCTGAGGGGGGTATCTACTATGGGTTTGTCACAGATGAAACCTACATTTACCTTCTCTGTGGATGTATCAAGGAAATGCATCCACATTTAACTTTTCACGAGGACAAGACACCTCTCTGTGAAGGTCCAGATTACGCCTTCTGTACCATGTGGTACAAGCCAGACATTACTCCTGAACCTTGCTATGAAGATGAGCTCTACCACTGGTTTGAAGTAAAGCTCACTGCCCAAGATTTCTATTGTGACTCGGAAGGCAACAGCATGGTCCTGATCCAACTGCCCCCAGAACTCAATTACCTATACCATCATTGGGATACTGCTATTCCACATATTCCTGTTACCAAGTTAAAGACAAGATCATGGAATGACCTTGGGCCCATGGCAAAATTATGGGCCACCATGGATGAATCACAACTACAGGAAAATGGCATTGCCAAATACCCAGCAACTGACCTTCTTGAAGCATGTCCACGACATTTCCTGGAAAAAGAATTTAAAGACCTAGTTATAACAAATGACTATGACCCAGAAACTCCTCATGACTGTTTCGAACAGATGAAAATGGAAACAGTACACTTACCAACTGTGCATGAGAATCCATTACCGGATCCGGATTTTACTCTGTTTGTGGACGGTTCAAGGTATGCTGATGAAGAAGGAAAATACCATACAGGATATGCCGTAACCACAACAGGGGAAGTTCTCAAGTCATCACCTCTACCGCCAGCAATGTCTGCGCAAGAAGCTGAATTGCAAGCCCTGACTTCAGCATGCAAGATTTCCAAGGGAAAGCGTGCCAACATCTATACAGATTCAAGATATGCTCTGGGTGTGGCACATGACTTCGGCCTCATTTGGAAGACAAGAGGATTTCTTACCACTGCCGGTACACCAGTCAAACACAGCTCTGCAATCAAGGAACTAATGGATGCCCTCCTACTCCCTGAAGAAGTGGCCGTTTTGAAAGTAAAGGCACATGGGAAATTGGATTCAGATGAAGCAAAGGGCAACCATTTGGCCGATCAGGCTGCTAAGCAAGCAGCCAGAGATTTGCAGGAAGTGGATGAAGAAGTGTCCGGTCAAGAAGAAGAAGTTCCTATCTTTACCTTACAAACTCTTCCTACTGACCTAAGAATTCTACGAGAACAACAAGCTATAATTACCCCTGAAGAAATCCAGAAATGGAAGAAGAAAGGAGCTGTCCTAAAGGACGGAATTTACTACAACAATTCTAAATTTTGCCTTCCAAGAAACTTATACCCAGCAGTTGTCCAATGGGCCCATGGGCCTGCACATCTGTCAAAAGACCTAATGGCCGCCCTCATTCAAAAATATTATGAAGCACCTGGAATCACAACCCTGATCAACAGCTTCTGCAGGGCCTGTGTCATTTGTGCAAAATGTAATCCAGGAAGACCAATCAAGGTGCCTGCAAAGCACCTAGCAAAACCCATGTACCCATTCCAGAGAATTCAAATTGATCATATCCAAATGCCCAAGAGTGGGTCTCATGAATATGCACTAGTAATGGTGGATATGTTCTCAGGCTGGCCAGAAGCCTACCCTGTAGCCAATATCACTGCAAAAACAACCGCAAGACGCCTACTTACAGACATTGTATGTAGATTTGGACTTCCAGAAGTCATTGAAAGTGATCAAGGCCCAGCCTTTACAGCAACAGTGACTAAAGAAATTTGGACTGCTCTGGGAGTGACCCTAGCCTTCCACACCCCTTACCACCCACAAAGTAGTGGTAAAGTAGAGCGCATGAATGGCACTCTAAAAGCCAGAATGTTAAAAATGTCACAAGAAACAAAAATGCCCTGGCCAGAAAGTCTGTCAATAGCTTTGTTCAGCGTTAGGCACACACCTAGAGGGAAACACTCGTTATCCCCATATGAAATTCTATTTGGGACAGCACCCAGGCTAGGTTGTTATTATCCACAGCAGTTACAGCTTCAATCAGATGTTTTAGTAGACTATGTAACTGAACTTGCAAGTGCCTTGAACAAAATACATGCCCAAGTTTTCTCTTCAATTCCAGATCCTGATCTGAACACAGGTACCCATAACCTGCTTCCCGGAGATTGGGTTCTGGTTAAGAAGTTCGTGCGGAAAAGCACCCTGGAACCAAGATTTGACGGGCCATTCCAAGTTCTCCTGATCACCGCAACTTCCGTCAAATTGGCCGGCAGGCCACATTGGATCCACGCTTCCCACTGCAAGAAGTCTCCTGCCCCAGAGGAAGCAGATACCGCACAACCATGTACCTCTGGTACATTGTCTCCTTAATTAGTTTAATTAAGGCCCAGCAAGTAGCCATCACTAAAGATGCTAGTGGGTACACCTTCTGGTATAATTCATCATGTACCCGTGTGGCTACCTATACCTTTGATTATTGTGACATCGTAGAATGCCCATTCACTACAACACAAATCCAGAATATCTATAGAGATATCCCTCATGTAAAAGATCCATATGTTTGTGTAGTTGACAAACAATGGGGGCATAATTGTGGCCATTGGGGGGCGGCGGGATGGAATGCCGGACCTTCCTGGGGCTACAAGCCAAAAAGTGCCTTATCTAAAGTAGATGATCATGGTAGGTCCCTCCTTCAAAGAATGACTCTGAGAAAGCCTGGAGGAGGCACACCAATGAAATTAATTCTTAATGTTGAGCATCCAAGCCCAACAGATGCAGACCAGTATGTATTGGGAATGTACTGGAAAAAGGGTTCCTATACTAAATTAGGGCATTTCTACCTTAAAGATATGTGTAATTCCCCTGAGTGGCAAGGAGCTACTCATATGGTCACAAACCCATTAAAACCACACATCCAGTCCTTTAAGGACATGATGGCCATTGCTAACCCCACCTTTGAAGATACTATGGCCGCTGAAACAGGTTTTAATGATGTTAACCTATGGTTAGAATGGATGAAATATAATGCCAACAAACATAACCGAACCGCATGCTATGTGTGTGGTGGTGCCCGGCCTCATCTGGGCACTGTACCTTTAACCCTGCCAGCAGATGAAGAAAATTGCATTTTAAGTCTTTTTGCCTACCAATATAATTTCAACAGGTCTCAATGTCAAGCATGGACAGCGGAGTATCCTCTTATAGCCAAAAATGTAAGACCTCCTCATGGTGTTACCGTATATAAAGGTAATTACACTTGCTATGTCAAACATGATGGGATTGGTAAATTTGTGGGTAACTTTCCCGCAGGTTATTGTACTACATATAGAACTGTTCCTGTACGTTTGCTGCAGCAGCACACTAGGTCACTGGGAGATATTTACTGGTTGTGTGGGGATTTACAGTTAAGATCCAGAATGGACACAGAGTGGTGGGGGGAGTGTACATTGGCCAAGGCCATTATGCCTATACACATTATTTCTGACACACACACCAACACCCATGAGTCCAGCCACACTAAGGCCAAGCGTGAAGCCCCAGTAAAAGGAAGTTTTGACCCTCACATTTACATTGATGCCATTGGGGTGCCTAGGGGGGTACCCAATGAATTTAAAGCAAGAGATGAAGCTGCTGCAGGATTTGAATCAATTTTTACCATAGTTACTGCAAACAAGAACTTAAATTGGATAAACTACATTTATTACAATCAACAGCGTTTCGTTAATTACACCAGAGATGCCCTCCAGGGATTAGCCGAACAATTGCAGGCAACATCCCAAATGGCCTTCCAAAATAGAATAGCCCTGGATATGATCCTAGCCGAAAAAGGAGGGGTATGTAAAATTTTACCCGACACCATGACATGTTGTACCTACATCCCAGAAAACACAGGTCCTAATGGTAAAGTTACATTAGCCATAGCAAAATTAAATGACCTCTCAGAAGAATTAAAAAGGAATTCCGGGATAAAAGATCCCTGGGACAGATGGTTTGGTTGGATGACGGGTTGGAAAAAGGCTTTAATGCATATTGGTATGGCAATACTAATTTCTCTTTTTATCTTTGCTCTTCTCTTTTGTTGTGTCTTCCCCTGCCTGAGGAAAGCTCTCACGAAGACTATTGACCAAGCGGCACCCACTTTCACACTACTTGATGTTGATGACCAAGATTTCCAGGATCTCAACTCACCCTGTTTGCCGCTGCAATCCATCCCTTTTGATGATAAAGTGCGAGAGTTCTAGGAAGGGACCACCTTAGGGACAGCATCTGTCAGTGAATGGTAAAGGCCCCGTGTGGAGAAGCGGTGGGTTAGCTGCCGTGGGATACCCATGGGTGTGAAGTGTTCGAGAGCCATACTGACAGATGAGCTAGCCTAGTAGGGTCAGAAAATAGGGACAGACTTGCACTTTGCATTAACACCTAGCTAGCGGCCACGGGGTTTCTGTGCCTTTGGGCTAACACGTCTTCTGGTATTAACAAATAAAGTTTTTATCTCTTAGAATCTAACATTTCATAGGGGGGACTGATGTAGAATTATTAAAAAATCTTATTGTATTTATATTGAATTGCTGCTCTAACTCTGTATTAACCTGATACTGTGACAAATCCTCCATTTTGTCCTCATAACCTGACTTCTTCATATGAAAACTACATTACATGACAGTATTTCTCAGCACATCTAATACAATAGACAAAGACTGTATTCTCCATAAGGATATGACTAACCCAGGAACTGTTGAATTTCCCCTAACTCGCAACATAGTATAATTTAAAGGCCACGAGAACACAGTAGTAATGAAATGTTCTATTCATAAGAGACCTTGCACCTAACCACGAGATTTGACATCACCGACCGAGTAAAATGACGCTCAAGACCCCTTGTCCCCCACCCGTGTCCGAAAAAGTACCACCTCTTGGTGGGTGGACACGGAACTAACCACTTAGCTTTTGATCCAATTAATTATATTGATAGGTGGACACTAACCCAGACACTTAACAATTAATCCAATTAATGATGTTTATACACTGATATCTTGATAATCAATGATGACGAAAATGTCTCTTAAAAGGGCCTGCGCGCCCTCTGATTCTGCACTTGCCAATAAATTTCCTCGAAGTTATTTTAACCTGAACTCCGTGTGTCAGACTGAATTACTTCAGCGTATATACGCAATTCAATTCTCTTTAATTTGGACAGGAACAGATAGACACTTAAACATTTTGGTTTACTGAAAAAGTACCATAACAGCATGAGCACTTCCCTCTTTCTACTGCTAATACCTCTCCCTATACAACCAAGCATTCTGCTAGCATTTCCTGCTGCTCTATTACATTGTCTGCCTACCTTTAAGTCATCAGAAATAATCATCCCTAAATCCCTTTCCTCAGATGTTGAGGTTAGGACTCTATCAAATATTCTGTACTCTGCCTTTGGGTTTTTACGTCCAAGATGCATTATCTTGCACTTATCCACATTAAATGTCATTAAATGCCACAACTCTGACCATTTTTCTAGTTTACCTAAATCATTAGCCATTTGGCTTATCCCTCCTGGAACATCAACCCTGTTACATATCTTAGTATCATCCGCAAAAAGACACACCTTACCATCAAGACCTTCTGCAATATCACTAATAAAAATATTAAAGAGAATGGGTCCAAGTACAGATCCCTGAGGTACCCCACTGGTGACAAGCCCAAGCTTCGAATATACTCCATTGACTACAACCCTCTGTTGCCTGTCACTCAGCCACTGCCTTACCCATTCAACAATATTGGAATCCAATCTCAAAGATTGTAGTTTATTGATAAGCCTTCTATGTGCAACAGTGTCAAAAGCCTTACTGAAATCTAGGTAAGCAATGTCTACTGCACCACCCTGATCTATAATTTTAGTTACCCAATCAAAAAAATCAATAAGATTAGTTTGGCATGATCTCCCTGAGGTAAACCCATGTTGTCTCTGATCTTGAAATCCATGTGTTTTTAGATGTTCAACAATCCTATCCTTTAACATGGTTTCCATCACTTTCCCCACTACTGAAGTAAGGCTTACTGGCCTATAGTTGCCCGACTCCTCCCTATTACCTTTCTTGTGAATGGGCACAACATTCGCTAACTTCCAATCTTCTGGGACTACTCCTGTTATCAATGATTGGTTAAATAAATCTGTTAATGGTTTTGCTAGTACACCACTAAGCTCTTTTAATAGCTTTGGGTGTATTCCATCAGGTCCCATTGACTTATTTGTCTTTACTTTTGACAGTTGAAATAGAACCTCTTCCTCTGTAAACTCACGTGTAATAAATGACTCATTTATCCTTTTTCTTAACTGAGGTCCCTTTCCTTCATTTTCATCTGTAAATACCGAACAATAATGATAATATATGATCATATACTGTAACTAAATTCCTATTATTATCTTGCCTAGGTGAGGTGTTTTTAAATAAAACTATTACAATCTCTAAGATTTGAAATCATTGTTTAGTAAATAAGCGAGTGCGCTGGATCGTCTATTTTCTATGTTGTATATATTGGCCCCAGCAGCAACCTATAATGTATGCATGTTCAGGTGAGTGCAGCCCTCTTGGTTTCATTTTTACATATATACTTTGGGCATTGATAATTATATTTTGTAATTTTTTTTCCAAGTTTGAGTTGTCGGGCAGTTCCCCTGCAAGCAGTGCTTTTCGGTCTTGTGATCGCAGTGTAATTGTGATCACATGGCCCAGAAGGGCCCTATTTGCTTCAGGGGTTGTCCGCCTTAACAATGTCAAAGCAATCCTTTTTCAGGACTGCATACTATGCCCTAAGGCAGGGGTAGGCAACCTTTTAGCAGCACTGTGCCGATATAGGATTGTGATGTCCCGTAGCGTGCCGGTCCTATTTTTTTAAATTTAGTTGTGTATGCTGCCGTATTCTGTTTGTGTTATTTTTACTGCAGTTGCTTAGCATCATTGTATTTGTGCGTATATGAGCTATTATATTGTATATGTTCATTAGTAGTTTATGGTATTGTGTATGATACATATGAATGTGGGCTGTGTATGAGGGCTGCTTGTGGAATTGTGTGTGGATGGATATGTCACATTGTGTGTTTGGTAGTGTGTGTGTGGGCTGTTTGGGGTATTGCATGTGAAAGGCTGCATGTGGGCTTTGTGTGCATGTATGTGGATTGTTAGCGGGTTACGTTTGTGCAGATTGTGTGTATGTTTGTGTGTGGGCTGTTCGTATTATTTGTATAAGGGGAGGGTTATTCTTCATTTATGTGTTATGAATGTAAATTAGTGATAGTAAAAATGTCTATTTACTGTGTATACCTGTATTCAATATCTACTCAAAATGGCTGCTAGAGCACCCGCTCCCACCGACTAACTACCTCGTGTAACAAGATGGCGCCTACATCCAGAGTAAAATCCCGGGATGATGGTGACATGACGCCTCGTAGGATGTGCATTAAGACACTTAACACCTAACCAATTAGAGATGTATTCTCTCTGTTATCTACATTTTTGCATATGATGTATTTTTGCCTTTATAAGGGGCTTGCCGCCCCCTGAGTAAACATTCCGAAGTTTTTTATTAACCTGATACCTGTGTCTCAGTGTAATTTACTTCAAAACGTGCACACATTTATTTTAACAATTTGGAAAGGAGCAGATACTCAGATAAACACTTGGTTTGATCCACAATATCTGTGTATATCTAGCAGTATGGTTGGCTTCCCTGGGTTCCAGTGGGGACCAGACTGGCCTGGTACAGGTCAAAGACAGGAGCTGCAACAGCAGCTGCAGGCTGCTCAACTACGTTGTGGATTCCCATTCACAAGTGCTTGGAGGATGTGATCTGAGATCATTTCCTCTATGTGCTGCAATGCTTAAATTGAGGATTGTCCATCATCTTTTCGTATTCGCAGATATTTGAAGTTTTACTGGGACTCCTGATAGGCCAGAGCCTGTTTGGCTCTAGCAGCCTTGAGTGCCGTGCAAAGACACCTCGAGTGCCGTGCACGGCACTAGTGCCGTAGGTTGCCTACCTCTGCCCTAAGGCATTAACGGGTTAATATAAGATAGGTACCTAATGTTACCAATTATACAGAATACATTGCAACAAATTGTGTGTAACACTTTAACCCCTTAACGACGAGTGACGGACGAGGTCCGTCACTCAGGGGAATGCGTTAATGACGAGTGACGGACCTTGTCCGTCACCCGTTAAAATTAACCCCAGATCGCCGCAATCGCGGCGATCGTGGGGTTAATGGTGCTCCGGTCTGCCTCTGCATTAGAGGCAGACCGGGAGCACCGGATCCGGCTGCCCCAGTACATGTGCCCGCTCTGACAGCATGCCAGAGCAGGCACATGTGCTGTGTATACTCACCTCCGCCTCCCTGCACTTCCGGGTTCACTGTGAAGTGCAGGGAGACGGATCTTCAGTGATCCTGCCCCCTGGTGGAAAGAAAACATAGTCAAATTAAAATCCCACCCCCCTTTACCCCCCCTTTACCCATTTTAATAAAAAATTAACCCCTTCCCTGCCAATTGATCACTGACTACAGTGATCAATTGGCAGGGATTACATTTTACTATGATCTGATTTTTTTTTTAACCCCTGAGGGTTAATTCTTTTTTTTTTTTTAACCCTCAGGGGTTCAATTTATTTTATTAATTAATTTAAATATTTTAAAATTATAAATTTAGCTAGCTGGGGAGGGTGGAATTGGGGGATTTAGTATTAGGCTAACTAGGGGTTAACGTTAAAAAAAGTTTAAAAATAAGCTTTAAAAAGTTAAAAAATTAAGTTAAAAAAAAGTTTTAATAACGTTTAAGTAAAAAATTTAAAAAAATAAACCCTTTACCCAGTCCAAATAAAAATTAACCCCTTCCCTGCCAGTTGATCACTGCCTACAGTGATCAAAATACAGATCACAGTATTATACTGTGATCTAATTTTTTTTTTAACCCCTGACGATTAACTTTTATTTATTTTTTAACCCTCAGGGGTTAAATTTATTTAATTAACTAATTTAAATATTGTATAATTAAATATTTTGCTAGCTGGGGTGGGTGGGAGTTGGGGTGGATGGGAAAATGGGGTGGATGGGAAAATGGGGAATTTACTGTTAGTGCTGCTTACTGCTAGTTAGGGGTTAACGTAAAAAAAAAAGCTTAGAAAAATGTTAAATCTGTAAAAAAAAGTTTTACGAAAGTTTAGGAAACTTTAAAAAAATTAATAAGCAAAACAAAAGTTTAAAAAATAGTTTTAAAAAGTAAAAAAAGTTTTAAAAAGTAAAAAAAATACATTTAATAACGCTCATTACCACTACACCTGGTACAAGCTAGCGGAAAAATGATCCCACGCTAAGGTTCAAAATATGCCTTTTGAAATACCCTGGGATGTCTTCTTTAAGAAATGGTATGGCTTTATAGGGTATTTGGATCATATAGCCTGGTAAAATACTCTAAAATGGGACATGGGCACAGCATAAAAATTTAAAGTTTGAAAAAAAAATGGAATGGCTGTGTCCCAAATGTGCCCCTCCAATGTCCACATATACCTGGCAAAGGTACATACGGGGGTATTTTTGTACTCAGCAGACATAGCTGAGCAACATATGAAGTATTATACAGTGGTAGTACACATAAGGTTTGCAAAATATACTGTGCAAACTCACTTTGTGTGTCAAAAAGGCAGAAAAAACGCTTATTACCACTACACCTGGTACAAGCTAGCGGAAAAATGATCCCACGCTAAGGTTCAAAATATGCCTTTTGAAATACCCTGGGATGTCTTCTTTAAGAAATGGTATGGCTTTATGGGGTATTTGGATTATATAGCCTGGTAAAATACTCTAAAATGGGACATGGGCACAGCGTAAAAATGTAAAGTTTGAAAAAAAATGGAATGGCTGTGTCCCAAATGTGCCCCTCCGATGTCCACATATACCTGGCAAAGGTACATACGGGGGTATTTTTGTACTCAGCAGACATAGCTGAGCAAAATATGAAGTATTATACAGTGGTAGTACACATATGGTTTGCAAAATATACTGTGCAAACTCACTTTGTGTGTCAAAAAGGCAGAAAAAAACGCTTATAACCACTACACCTGGTACACGCTAGCGGAAAAATGATTCCATGCTAAGGTTCAAAATATGCCTTTTGAAATACCCTGGGGTGTCTACTTTAAGAAATGGTAGGCCTTTGTGGGGTAGTTTGAATTTAAAACCTGCAAAGATGCTTGGAAATTGCACATAGGCCCGGCGTCAAAATTCAAAGTTCGGTCAAAACTGATATGGCTTGGTCTCCTATATGGCACTGTAGCTTCACAAAATAGTGCCATAGACATACAATGGGGGTGTCCTTTTACTCAGAAGACTTAGCTGAGCATAATTTGGGGGGTTTGAACTTAGTGGCACACATGAAATATACAAAATGCCCAGCAAAAATGCTGTTATAAGTTTGTGTGCGAAAACCCCCCAAAAACACATGACATGCGCACAGTCGATTATTCGGCAGGTGCGCTGTTTACCCCAAACCCCCCAATAACTTACAGACACCGTATTTCTGTTGGAATAAAAAAGTCCACAGCTTTATTTATTATTATAAACAAGGTAACAAATTGGGGTCATTGCCACAAAAGTAAATATACCTCCACCCCCCACCGTACATAAATTACCCCCGGCAATGACCCCGCCAATAACAATAAATAACATTATAAATAACCAATTAACACATAACATATGGCCTACCAAAGAGGCCCCATATCCATAACTTTTTAAACTGTAGGGGTGTACCGAGACCCCCCTACACCACCTGGTTCGGAGCCACCGATGAGCTCGAACCCACAAACCATTTCACACTCCAGTTTAATCCAGCCTAACCAATTTATACTCCTCCTACCTTCCAATTACCCAAGCCCTATCCCGCCGCTGTGACCAAACGGGAACTCCAAAACAATAGGGAGGGTGGGAGGGACAATTACCAGGTAAGTGTCAGTTTAGTTAAAATGTCCCTTGGTCATAAAATGGCCGCTTAATATACTCCTATAGTCCAACCCCCCTTTACCAATAACCACACCCCTTTAACTGGTTACTCCCCTGCCTACTCCTGGCTCTGTCAAGGCCCACTCCCCTGACTGCGCTGTTCCATGGGCTACATGACATGCGCACAGTCGATTATTCGGCAGGTGCGCTGTTTACCCCAAACCCCCCAATAACTTACAGACACCGTATTTCTGTTGGAATAAAAAAGTCCACAGCTTTATTTATTATTATAAACAAGGTAACAAATTGGGGTCATTGCCACAAAAGTAAATATACCTCCACCCCCCACCGTACATAAATTACCCCCGGCAATGACCCCGCCAATAACAATAAATAACATTATAAATAACCAATTAACACATAACATATGGCCTACCAAAGAGGCCCCATATCCATAACTTTTTAAACTGTAGGGGTGTACCGAGACCCCCCTACACCACCTGGTTCGGAGCCACCGATGAGCTCGAACCCACAAACCATTTCACACTCCAGTTTAATCCAGCCTAACCAATTTATACTCCTCCTACCTTCCAATTACCCAAGCCCTATCCCGCCATAGCAAGAGACTTGACCCCTTAATGTCTCGAGCGACCCCCACCACACATAAATAGGGCTTTGGAAATACCCTCCTGGAATCCTAAGTTTAGTAGATCACACTCCACATCAGACAGATGCACACCATCCCGCCTAAAATAACCGGGCAACCCGCCCTCCAATTCAAAGTGCCTCACTGGGACCCCCCCTAGTCTCCTAATAAAGACAGACATGGCCTTATTTACTTTACCACGGCAACGTGCCACAGCCGCCGGGTCCCTGGCATGCCTCCAGTTCAACCGCGGCACCATTTCAGACCAAACTATTGTAACTCCTGGGACCAGAGCCCTCACCCTGTCCAGGTCCCTCTTCATTCTCCTGACCAACACCTTCTGGGGGACCAAACCTAAGTCATTGCCCCCACCGTGAATCAACAGTATATCCGGGGCAAACCCCTTGGACAACATCCCAAAAATTTCACCACTTATACTCTGCCAGCTGAAACCCCTAAAACCAAACCACCGAAGGTCCACTGTGTCCAGAAGAAAACCCAGTTGTGTGCCTTGTCTCCGAACTGCGGCCCTCTTCTCCGCCCAGTAGACAAACGAGTGACCCACCAGCCAAGCGACCAAGCCTGAAAGGAAACAAATTCAGTTAACCGGCAGAGCACCCTTTTCCCACATCCACAACATTCCATTCACACCAACCTTTCCGGCCTTACATATGCACGGAACCTGATGGATTCCCATCTCCCAATCTGCTTTATCCGCTCCTCCCCCAGCCCGAGCCGCGCCGCCTCAGTCGCAGCCCCGATACGGAAGGAGTGCGTACCAAATTGTCCGGGCTGCAAGCCCAATCTCGTCAACCCCATGCGAAAGACTCGCAAGAACTGAAAGCGCGACAGCGCCTTCCCATCCTCATGAATCAGGAAGCAACCACCAACCTGCGGGCGAACCCGTAAAAACACGTCCCCACACGCAACCGGGCACACCGGGGACCCTGGTAGTGAGGACAGGACAACATTCTTACCTTTTCCGAAGACGTCCGTCTTCGAGCGCCGGAGCCAAATCACGACCTTGTCCTGTTCTATAGCCACATCCTCATACCGGAGGCCCGATGCCCCCGACCTATTGGCGCTCACCAATTCGCCAATACGAAAAGCCCCAAAGAAAGCCCACACGAAAGCCACAGAGAACAAAGTTACTTCAAATGCCGAACTACACACTTCGTTCAACAACCCCACCAACCCTTGAAGGGTGGCAAAGGACACAGGCCTCCTCGTATCCACAGACCTCCTGCCCTTCTTGAAACCCTTCAAAGTTTGCTTTACCAAGAAATGTTTGGTCAGGTCTTCCCACCCGTTAAACTTGAACAGGAAGGCTAACGCAGACATGTAGCGTTCCACCCTAGAAGGGGATGACCCACCTGCCACCAACCTGCAAAGAAGCCACAACAGCGTGTCCAACCTACCAGCTGCAGAATCGCCTGCTCCCGCCTGGGACAACATTTCCTCCCATTCACACCAAACCTTAGTATAAGCGGTCCAAGTCCCCGGCGCCAGTGAGCTCCTTATGTATCGCCCAAGCACAACGTCCCGAGCCGCCACATCTCCTCCGGGCATGCTTGCCCTGTCGCTTGTGCGTCCGGCGCTGCTTCCCGGAACCGCACCCACTGTGAACGAGACAGAGCGTCAGCGACCACATTCAGCAGGCCCGGCACGTGCCGTGCCCGGAAGACAATGTTCCAAGACATACACAAGAGCACTAGCTGCCGCAACAACCTAACCACTGGCAGGGACGAAGCCGATAGACTGTTAATTACCTGTACCACTGCCATATTATCAGAGTGGAAGATAACTTTCTTGTCCCTGAGCTCCTCGCCCCATAGTGACACCGCTACCACAACTGGAAAAAGCTCCAAAAAAGCGAGGTTCCGAATCAAGGGGCTCTCGGACCAAGCCTCAGGCCAAACCTCGGCACACCACTTGCCCCCAAGGTAAGCCCCAAAGCCAACGCTCCCCGAGGCGTCCGTAAACAGCCCGGCTTCGCCAGATGCCTTCATCACATCCCTGAAAAACACCCGTCCGTTAAACTCAGTGAGGAAGCGGTCCCATATGTCCAAGTCCTCTCTCATACCAACCGACACCCTGATGTAATGACTCGGCAGACGGACCCCACAGGTAGCCCTAGCCAGCAATCTACAAAAACTCTTCCCATAGGGATCACCTTACAAGCGAAATTAAGGCTGCCGAGCAAGGACTGCAGTCCCCGCAGCGTAACTTTCCTAGCGCCCTTTATCGCGTGCACCTGCTGGCGGAGCACCCTCAACTTCTCCTCCGGCAGCCTACATTCCCCCACGACCGAGTCGATTTCCAGCCCTAAAAAACTCAGACACTCGGTCGGGCCCACTGTCTTGTCCTCGGCCAGAGGAATCCCAAACTGTTGGGCTAACCTCTGGAACACCCGCAGTATTTGGGCACATCTGTCGGACCCAGCCGGGCCCACACACAGAAAGTCGTCCAAGTAATGGACCACCGTACCCCCGCCCGATTCCCTGCGCACTACCCACTCCAGGAACGTGCTAAACTTTTCAAAATACGCACATGAAATGGAGCAACCCATGGGTAGGCACAGGTCCACGAAAAACTTACCCTCAAAAAGGCACCCTAACAAATGGTGACAGTCTGGGTGGATAGGAAGGAGCCGGAATGCTGCCTCCACATCCACCTTCGCCATCAAAGCCCCTCGCCCTGCTCTCCGAACCAACTCGACAGCATGGTCGAATGATGCATACGATACGGAGCACAGGGCCTCATCGATATCATCCTTTACTGACGCCCCTTTCGGGAATGATAAATGATGAATCAACCTAAACTTACCCGCCTCCTTCTTGGGGACTACCCCCAGCGGGGATACCCTCAAGTCAGGCAGCGGTGGAGCCTCGAACGGCCCAGCCATCCTACCCAGTTGCACCTCCTTCAGCAACTTGTCCCTCACAACTCCCGGGTGTTCACCCACCGACTTGAGATTACTGCATAACCTCCCCACATCCCTACTCTGAAACGGTATTGAAAAACCCTCCGTAAAGCCGTGCCATAAGAATTCAGCGTCCTGACGGTTACCGTACTGTTTTAGCCACGGCAGCATCTCGCCTACTTTCACCGGGGTTGCCCCCCGCGGCAGCGGAGGGGGCCGACGCTCCAACGGCTCCCGCTCCTGGTGCAGACTTACCTCGCTTAAAACACCGGCTGGCTCCGTGTGCACCCCCACAACCTGAGCACTCGTGCTTAAACCGGCACGACGCACCCCACTTACATTGGCCCTCGTTAAAGAGCCAACAGAAGCCTTTCTTTTGCCCGGCCGATGCAGGTCCCCCAGGGGCCGCACCGGCCGTCCCTTGAAAGGGCGCAGCCTTTTGCGCCATCATGAGCCGCATCCAGAGGGGAAGGTCCATTTGATCCCACCGCATGCTGGGATTCGCCGCTAACCTCTGGCGAAACTGCTCGTCGTACCGCCACCAGGCGACCCCGCCATAGGTCCGGTACGCTTCCCCAATCCCATCTAGGTAGCAAAACAATTGGGAGCATTTATCCGGCGACTTTTCCCCTATCACGCTGGCCAGGATACAGAAGGCCCGCAGCCAGTTCCCAAACGTTTTAGGAATCTTCCGATACCTACGCTTTTTCTCCTCCTCCTCCTTCTTTGCGTCCTTCTTGTCCTCCTCCTTCATGTCTAAGAACTCCTCCAGCGGGAGCAAGGAAAAAACCTCCACAAACTCACCCTTCCAAATTTTCTCCTTGATGTCCATTTTCAGATGACAACCTAATGGGCCCGAAAAAGACACGTGCACGTTTTGCCGCGCAGCGTCGGTAATTTCGCCCCCAAGACCTACCTTGTCCCCCGACTCCTTACTAGTTTCAGACACAGATAACCCCACTTCGCTATCCAGCGTTGGGCCCACGGCCCTACCTTGTAACCCCTGGCCTTTCTCACACGTCCACACTCTCCCAAACTGAGGTGAAGCCATTTCCCCACCCGCCCATGAATCTAAGAAAGATTTTAAGCAATTCAATAGTGTTCCTGCGTGTGGTGTAACAGTTGACTCACCGCCTGAGCCCGAAGCCGCAGAAGGCTGTGGGTTCGTTTCCCGTCCGTCCGCCATGCTTGGCTCCGGAGCATCCAATTGGCGCCGACTCCCGTCAGCCTGGCCCTGCCTCAGGACCGCGGGTGTAGTGCTGCGAGACCTGCAAGGAGAACGACACCTGGGTAGTGTGTCCACATGATCACATACCCGCCCAACCTCCTTATGTTCATGCCTGTAGTTCCGCACCATATCCCGACTCCCTGCCTGGCCCTCCCGGCCGTAAGCACTGCGCCGCTGACCTGGCGAGCTCCTGCCTGAGGACCCAGACGCACTGCGCCGCTGCCTCCACCTCCGGTCCCTTGAGGCCGATCTCCTTCTGCTAAACCTGCTTGCAGACCTGCTCCTCTCTCTACCCCTCCACCCGTCAGCCTGCCTCCTGTCATGCCTGGCACTGACGCCGTGCTGCTCCCTGCTGCGATGCGGCCTAGGGCTCCGCGAGAGACCCCCCGGTCCCCGGGAGCCGCCCCTGCGGCCCTCCCGCTCTCTCCCAGCCCGTCCTGTCTCCATGCCCTGAGCTGAGTCCTGGGAGCTATCCCGACCTGCTGCACCTGGCCCCTTTTGGGCCGCCTTGCGAACTGGGGATTCCGCCTGTCTATCCTGGCGTTTTCTGTCTGCTAAAGCCGCGGGCCCTGCCGGCCCCAATGTACCTGGCTGAGCGGACCCGCCGTCTGCGTCCCTTGTGCTGAACCTGGCCCCACTAGAGGCCGCCCCCGATGTGTCCCCTTGCCCAGGGGCTCCCCCTGCCATCAGGGGGACCGCCTGATCACTAGAGGCCTCCGCTCTGCCCCCCGCCCGCTGCCCAGCCCCAGCGCCATTCCCTGACTCACCGGGCCGCAACCGCTCACTGCTTCCACCATCCGATCTGCTCTGGGTCCTGGCTCCAGCCGCAACCGTCCCGCCTGCCGCCTCCCGGCGGGGCGCACACCGCGTGGTAGGCCTCGGCCTAGCTGCTGCCCGCGCCCGGCCAGCACCGCGTCGGACCGACGGTGCCGGCCGCGGTACATCCACTCCGCTGGGGCCCGCTACCTCATCCAGGGCCCCAACAGACTCCGCTGACGGGCTCCTCCGTCTGCCGACTTCAGGCTCCATGCCCGGGCTCAGCCGCTGGGGCGGTCTCGCCCTCCTCATGGAACGCCGTGCAGCCGCCGCAGGGGTTGTAGGGGGGGGACCCTGAGCCCCCAGTTGCTCGTGAAGCCAGGCCAGTCCTCTATCCCGCACAGCAGCTCTCACTCCCTCCAGGATTTCTTCCATTGATGCCATGATCTGCAAGACAAAAGAAAAAACCAACACAGACCTGCCAAAAACAATTACCAGGTAAGTGTCAGTTTAGTTAAAATGTCCCTTGGTCATAAAATGGCCGCTTAATATACTCCTATAGTCCAACCCCCCTTTACCAATAACCACACCCCTTTAACTGGTTACTCCCCTGCCTACTCCTGGCTCTGTCAAGGCCCACTCCCCTGACTGCGCTGTTCCATGGGCTACATTTTTACTCCAATATTTAGCAGAGGTTGGCGGTAAAATGGCTACGTAGAAAGTGTCAAAACAACCTTAGGTAAATAGCCTGTGGTGTCTACTTTATATAAATATATACTTTTGTGTGGCAATTTTGTTTTCTTTTATGGCTATTAGGGTTACCAGACAAACATACCAAATTCTAAAATCGCTCCACATAAAAAGTTTATTTTACTCCTTGTGCTTTGTGACCTGTAACTACCAAACAAAACTTAAAATCCCAGACACATTATATATTCTGTAATTCAGAACAACTAAATGAATTTATTTTTGATTACTTTCCTTAACCTGCACTAATTATGTACACATTATTATTGCAAAAACTGTAAAAAAAACACACAAAAAAACATTTTTTGCATATTTCTGTGTTTTTTTTATAATAAATAAGCATTTATATATATGTGTATACACATCAAATTAAAGCCCTTTCTGTCCTTTAAAAAACGGTATATAATATGTGTCGGTGCAATAAATTAGTAAAATGCAAATTGCAGTTGAACGCAAATAGCAAAAAATGCAAAAAATGCCGTTGTCATTAAGTGAAAGACAAGCTTCTGAAGCTCTGTCCTTAAGGGGTTAATAATATGTCCAGATTTAAAGCACACACTATCTTTCTTAGCTAAGGGTTTATTTAGAGGTGTTTTTTCCATTTAAAGCAGTAGTTCCCAACCCAGTCCTCACGTACCCCCTAACAGTCCAGGATATAGGGATTACCCAATTGTGTCTAAGGTTTTTTTTAGAAAGAAATAAAAAAAAAAACACTCTAGACCAGGGCTTCCCAAAGTTTTATGGGCCGAGACCCATTTTTGAAAACTGTAA
The DNA here is from genome assembly GCF_036172605.1 of Pelobates fuscus. NCBI lineage: Eukaryota > Metazoa > Chordata > Amphibia > Anura > Pelobatidae > Pelobates > Pelobates fuscus. The sequence continues at coordinate 367,030,452 of NC_086319.1, read as the reverse complement.
TTTTTTGAGACCCACTTGCTTCTAATGCATATTTTAAAAATGAACACCATGGCATTCCGCTTAGAAGCACACAATTGGCACACCATGGCAATCATCTTTAGAGACATACAATTGGTACACCATCGCAATCAGCTTTAGATGCATACAAATGGCAGACCATAGCAGTCAGTTTTAGGGGAATAACATTGGCACATCATGGCAATCACTTCTAGATGTATAAACTTGGCACATCATGGCAATCAGCTTTAGAGGCATAAAATTGGCACACCATGGCAAACAGTCTTAGATGCACAAAATTGGCACACTATGGCAATCTGTTTTAAAAGCATACAATTGGCATACCATGGCAAACAGTCTTAGATGCACAAAATTGGCACACTATGGCAATCCGTTTTAAAAGCATACAATTGGCACACCATGGCAAACAGTCTTAGATGCATAACGTTGGCACATAGCAGCCATGAGCGGTGGGTGGGGACCCTTAATAAAAAAAATAATGTTCCCCCAGGTCCCCATCCATCAGCAGCAGTTGGGGACCCTTATTAATTAAAGGGGGGACCTAATGTTCCCCCTGGTCTCCACCCATGAGTCGCGGATGGGGACCCTAATTAAATAAATAATGGGGAGGACTTAATGTCCCCTCCAGGTCCCGACTCATGAGCGGTGGGTGGGGACCCTTACGAATTAAAGGGGGGACCAGCGGGTGGGGACAAATAATAACGTGACTAGGGGTCCCCCTAGTCACTCCCCCACCAATAAAAATACACTACCTACCCCCCTCACCCTAATAATATTGAGGGCGGGCAATAAACTAACCTGTAAAATAAAATGTCATACTTACAATTAGATGTCTTCTTTCTTGTTTTCTTTTCTTTCTTTAGCCCCCAAAAAATGCCAAATAAAAATCCATAATACTCGTCGCAACTGTTAAAATGAAAAAAACCTGAACGCTGCAAAAAAATTAAATTAAAAAATGACAGGAAAAATAATCCATCTTCACCCATGGAGGGCTCTGCGCAGAATGAGCTCTGCAGGGCGGGGGAAGCCTTATATAGACTACCCACGCCTTGCAATTTGATTTAGAGCACTCTGATTAGTTGATTCCAAGCCAACCAATCAGAGTGACAGGTAAATGGGGATTTGATTAGAGGAAGCTAGAATCTATTATTGAGGCAGTTAGGAAGACATTGACCTTAGAGGAATCCTCGGTTCAAAAAACTTTATGCAGTAAACATTTTGCTAGCCTCAAGAAGAAATTGCTTTTCCCCTTCACAAGACTATTAGGAACCTAGTTCTTGAAGAATGGCGGCAGTCGGAAAAATGGGTCTATTTCCAGGGTAAGTGGTCCAAATTATACCTATTCAAGAAATCTGACTCTGCTACTTTGATCTTAGCTCCCAAGGTGGACACAGCAGTTGTCAGGCTGCCTAAAAGACCACTTTGCCGCTATATGACTTTTGCTCTTTGAGAGAACCCATGGAGAGAAGAATTTATATATTTTCCAATGCCTATTTAGCAGCAGTGGTCAGTATGCACCCAGCAGCTGCCTTAACTTTGGTTTCCAGGGCCCTTATACAGTGGCAAAGGATCTGGAAGCTAATATTAAATATGGAGTTAGTAGATACCATCTCCTCAGAGCAGTGGACGTTATTATTCTTATTCATTATTGCCTAGTGATAGAAGAAACAGGTGTTCCTCTCATTCAGACAAAAGGTCATTTGTAATGTCATCTAAAGGCACCAAAGCCATATCAAATCCATGAAGTGGTTATAGTGCCCAGAATCCACCAGCGCTTTTTAAATTAAGTTTTAAACCATTTAACCCAGTCACATGTCTGAAGCATTTGCTTGAGCAGGAGCCTCAAATGACACTCTCAGCCCATCACTGGCTGGCCATTGTGAGTATTTATGCATCAAAGTACATATATACCATATTTAAAAGGAAGCAGGAACGACACCTGGGGGACTCCTCTTAATTATTAAATCAATCGAAAACAAGACCTAAAGTGGTGTTTGTGCGCAAAGTGGCTTTTAAATGCATCAAAGCCAAGGACTTTTGATTTCTTACTTAGTAAATAAGGCATAAAATCGTCTTATACCAGGCCCGGACTGGCCATCGGGCATACCGGGCAAATGCCCGGTGGGCCGCGATGGTCGTGGGGCCGAGGCCGGCAGGGGAGATCACAGGATCTCCCCTGCCAGCGCCTGCAGGGCCAGCGCTACCCGAGCGCCGGCCCTGCTCTGTGCCTCCATGGGCCGGTGGGGAGATCAAAGATCTCTCTCACCGGCCCAGAGACACTGACAGGCGGCCGCCGGCAGGAGAGGGTGTGAGGGAGGAAGGCAGGCGAGAGGACCGGCGGAGCTCTAGCCAGCAGCTCCGCCGGGTCCTCTCGCGAGGTCTGAGCGTTGCCGCGGTAACCGCGGCAACGCTCAGATCTCGCGAGAGTGTACTATAGCCTTCAGGCTAAAGTTCACTCTCACCACTGGACCACCAGGGAAGGAAGCTGCACGGCACCCCCCCCACCCCCCAGGCAGAACGGATCCCCCTCTCCCCACAGGCAGAACACCTCCCCCCCCTCCTTCCGGGCTAAAAGGTAAGAAGGGAGGAGGGGGGATATAACTTTTTTTTTTATTATTAATAAAAAATATATATTTAAATGTAAATAAAATATACATTCACACTTACACACACAGCACACAAACACACACAGCACCCTCAAACACACACAGCGCCCTCAAACACACACAGCGCCCTCAGACACACACACACAACACCCTCAGACACACACAGCACCCAGACACACACAGCACCCCCAGACACACACACAGCACCCCCAGACACACACACAGCACCCTCAGACAAACACAGCACCTCCAGACACACACAGCACCCCCAGACACACACAGCACCCCCAGGCACACACAGCACCAGCACCCCAGACACACACAGCACCCCCAGACACACACACAACACCCCCAGACACACACACAACACCCCCAGACACACACACAACACCCTCAGACACACACAGCACCCAGACACACACAGCACCCAGACACACACACAGCACCCCCAGACACACACACAGCACCCCCAGACACACACACAGCACCCTCAGACAAACACAGCACCCAGACACACACAGCACCCCCAGACACACACAGCACCCTCAGACACACACAGCACCCTCAGACACACACAACACCCCCAGGCACACACACAGCACCAGCACCCCCAGACACACACAGCACCCTCAGACACACACAGCACCCCCAGACACACACAGCACCCTCACACACACACAGCACCCTCAGACACACACAGCACACTCAGACACACACACAGCACCCTCAGACACACACAGCACCCAAACACACACACACATCACCCAAACACACACAGCACCCTCAGACACACACAGCACCCTCGCTCACACATATACAGCACACTCCCACACACACACATATATATATATATATATATATATATATATATATATATATATATATATATAAAATAACCCTCAGTGAGTTAACAGACAAAGAAAATTAGAAACCTAGAAAGTGACGGCACATAAAAACACCCTCACACGCAGCACCCCTCTTACATACACACACACTGCGCCCCTCACGCATACAATATGTCCAAATAAATATATATATATATATATATATATATACACACACACACACACTAAAGCACCCCTCACACTGCACCACTACACACATTACGTTCCAGATACACGCTAGATCCCTTACCCTATATGCACTCAGGGGCGGACTGACAGGTCGGGCAGATCGGTCATGGACCGAGGGCCGAGTCAGTCAGGGGGCCCGGCAGCACAGCCATGCTTCTGCTGTGGAAATCAGAGATCTCCACAGCAGAAGGAAGTTGTGCAAAAAAAAGTGCAGTAAGAAGGTTGCAGGGGCCCATAATGACTCGAAGGGCCCCTGCAACCCATCAATCCCCCCACTCCACTCAGTGAGAGACCTGGCAGCATTATACCAGCTCTCACTGCCAGGTCTCCTCTCTCTCTCCCTGCAGCACTCAGTGCTCCGCGTGAGGATTGGAGGCGGGCAGGAAGTGACATCACACCCCCTGCTTCCCTCTCACACGGAGCGCACTGACAGCGTGGATGGAGGGTGAGAAGGAGCCTGTCTGCCCCACTGCTGATGGAAGAAGATGGAGGGAGAAAACATCAGATTGTACAGGTAAGCAGGCACCTCTATACACATACACTGCCCACCCATATACACACACTGCCCACCCATATATACACACTGCCCCCCCATATATACACTGCCCACCCATATACATACACTGCCCACCCATATACACACACTGCCCCCCCATATATGCACTGCCCACCCATATACATACACTGCCCACCCATATGCATACACTGCCCACCCATATATACACACTGCCCCCATATACATACACTGCCCACCCATATACACACACTGACCCCCATATATACACACTGCCCCCCATATACACACTGCCCCCCATATATACACATACTGCCCACCCATATACATACACTGCCCACCCATATACATACACTGCCCACCCATATATACACACTGCCCACCCATATACATACACTGCCCACCCATATACACACACTGCCCCTCCATATATACACACTGCCCCCCATATACACACTGCCCCCCATATATACACATACTGCCCACCCATATACATACACTGTCCACCCATATACATACACTGCCCACCCATATATACACACTGCCCCCCATATATACACACTGCCCCCCATATATCCACTGCCCACCCATATATACACACTGCCACCCATATACACCTACTGCCCACCCATATATACACACTGCCCACCCATATACATACACTGCCCACCCATATATACATACTGCCCACCCATATACATACACTGCCCACCCATATGCATACACTGCCCACCGATATACATACACTGCCCCCCATATACACATACTGCCCACCCATAAACATAGACTGCCCACCCATATACACACACTGCCCACCCATATACACACACTTCCTACCCATATATACACACTGCCCACCCATATATACACTGCCCCCATATATACACTGCCCCCATATATACACACTGCCCCCCATATATACACACACTGCCCACCCATATATACACACTGTGCACCCATATATACACACTGCCCACGTATATACATAAACTGCCCACCCATATACACACACTGGCCACCCATATATACACACTGCCCACCCATACACATACACTTCCTACCCATATATACACACTGCCCACCCATATATACACACTACCCCCCATATATATACTGCCCACCCATATACATACACTGCCCACCCATATACACACACTGCCCCCCATATATACACTGCCCACCCATATACATACACTGCCCACCCATATACACACACTGCCCACCCATATACACATAATGCCCACCCATATACATATACTGCCCACCCGTAAACATACACTGCCCCCCATGTACACACACTGCCCCCCATAGATACACACTGCCCACCAATATATACACACTGCCCCATATATACACTGCCCACCCATATACATACACTGCCCACCCATATATACACACTGCCCCCATATATACACACTGCCCCCATATATACACTGCCCACCCATATACATACACTGCCCACCCATATACATACACTGCCCACCCATATACACCTACTGCCCACCCATACATACACACTGCCCACCCATATACATACACTGCCCACCCATATACATACACTGCCCACCTATATACGTACATTGCCCCCCATATACACATACTGCCCACCCATATACATACACTGCCCACCCATAAACATACACTGCTCACCCATATAAACACACTGCCTACCCATATATACACACTGCCCACCCATATACACACACTTCCTACCCATATATACACACTGCCCACCCATATATACACTGCACCCCATATATACACTGCCCCCCATATATACACTGTCCCCCATATATACACACACTGCCCACCCATATATATACACTAGCCACCCATATATACACACTGCCCACCCATATACATACACTGCCCACGCATATACACACACTGCCCACCCATATATACACACTGCCCACCCATATACATACACTTCCTACCCATATATACACACTGACCACCCATATATACACACTGCCCCCATATATACACTGCCCACCCATATACATACACTGTCCCCATATACACTCCCCCCATATACATACACTGCCCACCCATATACATACACTGCCCCCCCATATATACACTGCCCACCCATATACATACACTGCCCACCCATATGCACACACTGCCCACCAATATACATACACTGCCCACCCATATACACCTACTGCCCACCCATATACACCTACTGCTTACCCTTATACATACACTGCCCACCCATATACACATACTACCCACCCATATACACATACTGCCCACCCATATACATATACTGCCCACCCATAAACATACACTGCCCACCCATAAACATACACTGCCCACCCATATACACACACTGCCCACCCATATATACACACTGCCCACCCATATATACACACTGCCCACCCATATATACACTGCCCACCCATATACATACACTGCCCACCCATATATATACACACTGCCCCCCATATATACACTGCCCACCCATATATACACACTGCCCCCATATATACACTGCCCACCCATATACATACACTGCCCACCCATATACACCTACTACCCACCCATATATACACACTGCCCACCCATATACATACAAAGCCTACCCATATACATACACTGCCCACCTATATACATACACTGCCCCCCATATACACATACTGCCCACCCATATACATACACTGCCCACCCATAAACACACACTTCCTACCCATATATACACACTGCCCACCCATATACATACACTTCCCCATATATACACTGCCCCCCATATATACACTGCCCCCATATATACACACACTGCCCACCCATATATATACACTGCCCACCCATATATACACACTGCCCACCCATATACATACACTGCCCACCCATATGCACACACTGCCCACCCATATATACACACTGCCCACCCATATATACACACTGCCCACCCATATATACACTGCCCACCCATGTACATACACTGCCCACCCATATACACACACTGCCCCATATACATACACTTACCCCATATACATACACTGACCACCCATAAACATACACTGCCCACCCATATACACACACTACCCACCCATATACACCTACTGCCCACCCATATACACCTACTGCCCACCCATATACATATACTGCCCACCCATATACACACACTGCCCACCTATATACATACACTGCCCACCCATATACACATACTGCCCACCCATATACACACACTGCCCACCCATATACACACACTGCCCACCCATATATACACACTGCCCACCCATATACATACACTGCCCCTGATATATACACTACCCCCCAATATATACACTGCCCCGAATATATATATACACCTCCCACCAGGGGGCACAGGGCTGGGATAGGTGAAAGAGGGCACTGGGGCTGAGATGGATTAAGGGGGCACTGGGGTGGGTGAAGGGGGGCACAGGGGCTGGGATGGGTGAATGGGGGGAACAGGGCCTGGGAAAGGTGAAGGGGGGCACTGGGGATGGGTGAAGGGGGGCACTGGGGCTGGGATGGTGAGGGGGGCACAGGGCTGGGATGGGTGAAGGGGGCACAGAGCTGGGATGGGTGGGGGGCACTGGGGCTGAGTTGGGTGAAAGGTGGCACTGGGGCTGAGATGGGTGAAGGGGGCACTGGGGCTGAGATGGGTGAAGGGGGCACTGGGGTGGGTTAAGGGGGTACAGGTGCTGGGATGGGTGAAGGGGGCACAGGGCTGGGATAGGTGAAAGGGGGCACTGGGGCTGAGATGGGTGAAGGGGGAGCAGGGCTGGGATTGGTGAAGGGGGGCACTGGGGCTGGGATGGGTGAAGGGGGGCACAGGGCCTGGGATAGGTGAAGGGGGCACTGGGGCTGGGTGAAGGGGGGCACTGGGGCTGGGATGGGTGAAGGGGGGCACAGGGCCTGAGATAGGTGAAGGGGGCACTGGGGCTGGGTGAAGGGGGGCACATGGTTTGGGTGGGTGAAGGGGCTGGGCTGGGTAAGGGGGGGATATTAGCTTAAAAAAAAGTAATATTTACTTACCTGCTGTCTGCCAGGGTTCAGCAGATTCTGCAGGACAGGAAGTGATGTAACTTCCCCTCTTTCGGCCCCGCCTTTTCCACTCACACGGAGCTCCGCAGACATTGAGGAAACCTGGCAGGATCAGCAGGATCAGCAGGATCAGCAGGATCACTGCCAGGTCTCAGAAGGTGGGGGTGGAGGGGTGGCTGAGGGGGGAAACAGAAAGAGATAGGTTGCAAGAGCAACCTATCCATAGAATATGTGCAACTCTGTTTGTTTCTGGCTGGGGAGATCTGTGATCTGATCTCCCCAGCCAAAGCATGTTTATGCAGCCAGCCGGGCCCCTGACTGCCTCGGGCCCTCGGTCCATGACCGATCTGCCCGAGTGGTCAGTCCGCCCCTGCCTCCCACCCATATATATACACTGCCCACCCATATATACACACTGCCCTCCCATATATACACACTGCCCCCCCATATATACACACTGCCCCCCCATATATACACTGCCCACCCATATACATACACTGCCCACTCATATACATACACTGCCCCCATACACTGCCCACCCAAATACATACACTGCCCACCCATATGCGCCTACTGCCCACCCATATACACACACTGCCCACCCATATACACACACTGCCCACCCATATACATACACTGCCCCCCAAATATACACTGCCCCCATATATACACGCGCTGCCCCCATATATACACACACTGCCCACCCATATATACACACTGCCCACCTATATACATACACTGCCCACCCATATACATACACTGCCCACCCATATATACACACTTCCTATCCATATATGCACACTACCCACCCATATATACGCACTGCCCCCCATATATACACACTGCCCCCATATATACACTGCCCACCCATATACACACACTGCCCCCAATATACATACACTGCCCACCCATATACATACACTGCCCACCCATATACATACACTGCCCACCCATATACACCAACTGCCCACCCATATACACCAACTGCCCACCCATATACACCTACTGCCCACCCATATACACATACTGCCCACCCATATACACACACTGCCCACCCATAAACATACACTGCCCACCCATATACACACACTGCCCACCCATATATACACACTGCCCACCCATATACATACACTGCCCCTGATATATACACTACCCCCCAATATATACACTGCCCCGAATATATATATACACCTCCCACCTATATATATACACTGCCCACCCATATATACACACTGCCCTCCCATATATACACACTGCACCCCCATATATACACTGCCCACCCATATATACACTGCCCACCCATATACATACACTGCCCACTCATATACATACACTGCCCCCATACACTGCCCACCCAAATACATACACTGCCCACCCATATGCACCTACTGCCCACCCATATACACACACTGCCCACCCATATACATACACTGCCCCCCAAATATACACTGCCCCCATATATACACGCGCTGCCCCCATATATACACACACTGCCCACCCATATATACACACTGCCCACCTATATACATACACTGCCCACCCATATACATACACTGCCCACCCATATATACACACTTCCTATCCATATATGCACACTACCCACCCATATATACACACTTCCCCCCATATATACACTGCCCACACATATACACACACTGCCCCCCATATACATACACTGCCCACCCATATACATACACTGCCCACCCATATACACCTACTGCCCACCCATATACACCTACTGCTTACCCATATACATACACTGCCCACCCATATACACACACTGCCCACCCATATACACACACTGCCCACCCATATATACACTGCCCGCCCATATACATACACTGCATACACCTACTGCCCACCCATATACACCTACTGCCCACCCATATATACACAGCCCACCCATATACATACACTGCCCACCCATTTACACACACTGCCCACCTATATATATATATATATATATATATATATATATATATATACACAAACACTGCCCACCCATATATACACACACTGCATACACTGCCCACCCATATACACACATACACTGGTCACCCATACATACACTGTGCACCCCACACACACACATTGCCCCCCATACACATACACACAGGTCCCCACACATATACTGCCCCCCCACACACCATACACATACACACATTTTCCCACACACACACTGCTCCCCATACTCACATTGCCCCCACACACACTGCCCTCCCCACACACACATTGCCCAACACACACATACACTGCCCCCACACACACACCATACACATACACACATTGCCCCACACACACATACACTGCCAACACACACACATTGCCCCACACACCCTACACATTCACTCACTGCACCCTCCCCCTCACACACACACTGAACCTGTCACGACTAGTAATGTGGTCCAGCACGCAGAAACTATGTAAACATATACATAAGTAAGAAAAGGAAAATAATAGGATAGAGCGTAAACCGGACCTTAGAATGGCCGGACTAATACGCTAGAGACAGAGAATGGTCAAAGGGAAAGCCGAGGTCAAGGAAGCCAGAAAATACTCAATACCGATTAAACAAGCCAAGTCAGGGAAACCAGAGATCAGAATAACCAGGGAAACGCCAAGGATCAGGATACCAGGAAATCAGAAACACGAGAATAGCACTTTCAGGAAACCAGGAAACTGAAACCACGACATGGCAAAGTAATGGGGAAAGCTAGGGGTTTAAATACCCCTCTCTAGGCTATGATTGGTCAGAGGGCGACCTCTGACCCCAAAACGTGCGTGTGCGTTGACGTCGTGACGTCACGCACACGTTGGTATAATTCTCGGGGGCGGGGCTAGCAATAGACGCGACCACGCGGTCGGCGCCATCTTGGATCTGGGCGCGATGCCCGGAAGAACTACGTGCGCGGTTCCCGGCTCGCCGACGAGCAGGTAAGCTCGTGTAGTCGGAGCGGTCGTGCCGGTCGGGCACGACCGTGAGGCTCGGCGGGCCGGTGACCGCAACAGTACCCCCCACTCGAAGACCGCGCACCGGGCGGGAAGGACCCGGCTTAAGAGGAAAGCGGTTGTGAAATGACCGGATAAGACGGGGCGCATGGACCCGGTCAGCAGGAACCCAACAACGTTCCTCGGGACCATAACCCTTCCAGTCAACGAGATAGGACAAGACACCTCTGGATAATTTGGAGTCCATGATAGAATGGACTTCGTATTCTTCTTGATCACCCACTACCAAGGGCGGAGGAGGAGTGGATACCCTGGTGTAGCGATTGCAAGTAAGGGGCTTGAGTAGAGACACATGGAAAGTATTCGCTATTCTCATATGAGCCGGTAGTGCCAAAGAATAGGTCACTGGATTAATACGTTGGGTAACTCGAAAGGGACCAATGTACCGAGGGGCAAATTTCATGGATGGGACCTTAAGCTTGATATGTCTTGTGGAGAGCCACACCCTGTCACCTGGAAGATAGACAGGATTAGCGCCCCGTTTCTTGTCAGCTTGGACCTTTGCTCGGAATGAGGCTTTTTGCAGAGCTGAATGGACGGAATCCCAGGTATCATGAATCGATTCTAAACGGGTGTTCAAAGCGGGGATTTCTGTGTCTGAGAATGCAGAAGGTAAAACAGCGGGGTGATAACCCTGATTAACAAAGAATGGACTGTGATTAGAAGATTCATGAGTGGCGTTGTTTCTGGCTAACTCAGCCATGGGTAAGAGCTCATACCAGTTAGATTGATTGGCATTTATAAAGCAACGTAAATAGGCTTCTAAAGACTGATTCGCCCTCTCTGCTGCTCCATTTGTTTGAGGGTGATATGCTGACGAAAAGGAGAGTTCGACGCCCAATTGTTTGCAAAAGGAACGCCAAAACCTAGAAACAAACTGGGTACCTCTGTCAGATACTATGTTTTTGGGTACACCGTGCAACCGAAAGATCTCTCTCAAGAATATTTGAACAAGATCTTGAGCAGATGGTAATTTCTTAAGTGGGACGAAATGTGCCATCTTCGTGAATCTATCAATAACCATAAGGACTGTATTAAACCCGTTTGAACTGGGTAGATCCACAATGAAATCCATGGCCAAGTGGGTCCATGGAGCACTAGGTATGGGCAGTGGTTGTAACAGTCCAGGAGGTGACCTAGGAGGAACTTTAGAAACTGCACATATTTGACATGCCCCAACATAATCTTTGATATCGTTTCTAAGAGCAGGCCACCAAAATCTCCTGGAGACGGCTGAGAGAGTTTTATGGACTCCAGGATGGCCCGCTGTGAGGTTGTCATGGAACAAATCTAGTACCTTCTTTCGAAACTGAGGTGACACATACAGTTTGTCCGGAGGTTTTCCCACAGGTGCCTGAGTTTGATCTGCTATTATGGCACAGAAGAGTGGAGAAGACACTTCGGAAACAGTAGTGGCAATGAGGCATTCAGGAGGTACAATAGGATATATCTCCTGTTCTGGTACTTCATCTGTCTCAAACTGCCGAGAAAGTGCATCTGCCTTGGTGTTTTTAGTACCAGGCCTGTACGTAATTACGAAATTGAATCGGGAGAGGAACAATGACCACCTAGCCTGACGAGAGGACAGTCTCTTAGCGTCCCCAATATAAGCCAAATTCTTATGATCAGTAAAGATCAAAAGTGGCTCTTTGGAACCTTCCAAGAGATGCCTCCATTCCTTAAGGGCAAGTACAATGGCCAAAAGTTCCCTATTCCCTATGTCGTAATTCCTCTCTGCAGGTGTGAGTTTGCGAGAGTAAAATCCACAGGGATGTAAAGGCGTATCAGGACTTTCTCTTTGAGACAGAATGGCTCCAACTCCTGTCTCTGATGCATCCACCTCTAGGATAAATGGTTTGGATGGATCAGGATGGGTCAGGACAGGTGCTGAGGAAAATAAAAATTTTAATTGTTCAAATGCCTCTCTTGCTTCTTTGGGCCAAGATATACAATTTGTTCCTTTTTTTGTTAAATTGGTTATAGGGGAAATCACGGAGGAAAATCCCCTTATGAATTTGCGGTAGTAATTTGCAAAACCTATAAAGCGTTGAGTAGCTTTAAGGCCCTTGGGTAATGGCCACTGTAAGACTGCCTCCAGTTTGCGAGGATCCATCTGGAAACCAGACGGAGATATAACGTATCCAAGGAATTGTATCTCCGTTTGGTCAAACTGGCATTTCTCCAGTTTACAGTAAAGGCCGTTTTGTAACAGGGTTTTCAGTACAATTCTCACATGTTCGTGATGTGTCTCTAGGTCTGGGGAATAGATGAGAATGTCGTCCAAATACACTAGAACGAACATGTGAAGGTACTCTCTTAGGACATCGTTAATAAAATCCTGGAATACCGCTGGAGCGTTACATAATCCAAACGGCATAACCAGGTATTCGTAATGTCCCATTCTGGTGTTAAATGCGGTCTTCCATTCGTGACCGTCCTTAATCCTGACTAGATTGTATGCACTTCGGAGATCGAGCTTGGTAAAGACTCGAGCTCCCTTCAATCTGTCAAATAGCTCTGATATAAGGGGAATAGGGTAGGCGTTTTTAATGGTAATCCTATTCAAACCCCTATAATCAATACAAGGGCGTAGGTCTCCTTCTTTTTTAGAGACAAAGAAGAATCCAGCCCCGGCTGGTGAGGAGGACCTACGGATATGACCCTTTCTGAGAGCCTCCTTAATGTATTCCTCTAAACAAAGATTTTCCTGGGGGGACAAGGCATAGATTCCTCCCTTGGGAGGCATAGTCCCTGGTAATAAGTTTATAGTACAGTCATAAGGTCTATGAGGAGGTAACCCTTCTGACTGGACCTTGTTAAATACCTCTTTCAAATCCATATACTGTTGTGGAATTTGTGTGGTCAAGGGAGGTGTAACAGGAACATTAATGGTGCCAATAGGTTGTGGGATTTGCTTAAAGCAGACACCTTTGCATCTCTCACCCCAACTCACAATCTCTCCTTCAATCCAATCCAAACGTGGATTGTGTTTAAGGAGCCAAGGGAAACCGAGTATTATCGGAACTGTAGGTGAAGATATAATTTGAAAGGTCATTTCTTCAGAATGGAGAATACCCACTGAAACAGTGATTGGCAGAGTTTCGTGTGTGATGAAAGGCTGGGTAAGAGGCCTTCCATCAATGGCCTCGACTGCTATAGGTTTCTCTTTATGTCTTAAGGGCAGGAGATGTTTTGCAGAGAATTCTTTGTCTAGGAAATTCTCCGCTGCCCCAGAGTCAATCATAGCCTCACATTGAACAGTAGTGTTCTCGAAAGATAAGGTTACTTTGATAAGGAAACGGTTCTTAGTCAATTTAGGGGACATATACATCACACCTAAGGTCGGTCCCCGTACGTGCCTTAGGTGTGCAAGTTTTCCGGCCGAACCGGGCATGATGACCTTAGATGCCCCTTCTTGCCACAATACATACATAACCCCTCGTTACGTCTGTGTTGTCTCTCTGCCTCAGTGAGTTTAGCACTACCCAATTGCATGGGTTCAGGTTCTGGAAGAGGCGTTTGGCTACTCACCACTGGGTTAGAGAAACGAGGAGCTATGGACAAATTAGAGCGTCTGTTACGTTGTTTGTTTTTCTCTCTCTCTCTGAGCCGGTTGTCAATGTCTATCATGTAGGCAATAAACTCGTTAAGATTAACCGGAAGGTCTCTAGCTGCAGTCTCATCTTGTATATTCTCAGCTAAACCTTCAGAGAAAGCAGCCACCAGACCGCTATTGGTCCAATCAACCTCAGACGCTAATGTCCTGAACTCTATAGCATAATCGGCTACAGAACGACTGCCTTGCTTGATTCGCATAAGGGCTTTGGCAGCGTTCTTCTCCCTGCCTTTAGGTTCAAATGTAGCTTTAAAGGCCGTAAGAAAAGTATTGTAATCACGGGCTACTGCGTCACCACTTTCCCATAAGGGGTTAGCCCAGGTCAAAGCTTTTCCAGTTAATTGGTTCATCAGATAGCCTATTTTTGATCTATCTGTTGGGAATGAACCTGGGGAGGCCTCAAAGTGGTATTCAATTTGGTTTAAAAAACCTCTGAATTCCTTAGAATCACCTCCATAGCGAGGGGGCGGTGACAAGGTTATGGACGGTGGTTTATGTGGTACGGGAACCACTACAGGTGGCGGAACCACAGGTGGTACCGGAGGGACCTCTAAATAGGCAGTCCTCTGGAGCAAGGTCTGAAATGCCTGGGCAAATTGGTCTAACCTGTGGTCCATATCCTCCACCCTACTCTCACATGCGATCATATGCTTGCATAGTTCTGCAGGATCCATGGCCATGTCGTAATGTCACGACTAGTAATGTGGTCCAGCACGCAGAAACTATGTAAACATATACATAAGTAAGAAAAGGAAAATAATAGGATAGAGCGTAAACCGGACCTTAGAATGGCCGGACTAATACGCTAGAGACAGAGAATGGTCAAAGGGAAAGCCGAGGTCAAGGAAGCCAGAAAATACTCAATACCGATTAAACAAGCCAAGTCAGGGAAACCAGAGATCAGAATAACCAGGGAAACGCCAAGGATCAGGATACCAGGAAATCAGAAACACGAGAATAGCACTTTCAGGAAACCAGGAAACTGAAACCACGACATGGCAAAGTAATGGGGAAAGCTAGGGGTTTAAATACCCCTCTCTAGGCTATGATTGGTCAGAGGGCGACCTCTGACCCCAAAACGTGCGTGTGCGTTGACGTCGTGACGTCACGCACACGTTGGTATAATTCTCGGGGGCGGGGCTAGCAATAGACGCGACCACGCGGTCGGCGCCATCTTGGATCTGGGCGCGATGCCCGGAAGAACTACGTGCGCGGTTCCCGGCTCGCCGACGAGCAGGTAAGCTCGTGTAGTCGGAGCGGTCGTGCCGGTCGGGCACGACCGTGAGGCTCGGCGGGCCGGTGACCGCAACAGAACCTTTCACACATACTGCACCAATCACACACACCACTGCTCCTATGCCCTACTACAGCCTCATATCCCAGCAGACCCCAGGTAAGTTGTCAAACTGTTCTTAAACAGTTTAACCCCTACAGCCCAGCAGGTGGGGGGGAACCTAATGACCCTATTGTGCCAGGAAAACGAGTTTGTTTTCCTGGCACTATACTGCTCCTTTAATATTTTGTCTTCGTAGGGCCCTGGATCTAATTTTGTCCGGGGGCCCAGAAGGCTGTCGATCCATCCCTGTATGCACTCTTAATCCTCTACACACACACACACACACACACACACACAATCTCCTATACACACTCTGGGTCCTTTACACAGTAGATCTCCTACACACACACTACATTCCTTGTCAGCAAACACATACAACATTCTCTAAACACACCCTCTCTACAACCCCTACACACACTACGTCACCTATACACACACACTACAGCCCGTATGCACACACTCGCTACATCCCCTATAACACTATGCTCCCTATACACACACTCTCTACAGCCCCTAGCCACACATATTACACCACAAACACAAATGAAATTGACCTATTTGCACAATACCACACCACACTCTACACACACGCTATCCCACAAGCAGGCTCCATACACATGCACCATACACTTTCCTGGCCCTTTTGTCCTCTGGTATCCCACTTGTGGAGACACCAGAGACAATTTAAAAGCAAACTCAGCGCAAGCATGTTATTAAATTTGCTTGCGCTGCGCAGAACAAATTCAGGGCCTTTTTCTAATGCCAGAGCTCTTCAGCGGGGCTCTGCGCATTGAACTAACATGCTCACTTTGAGAGGGGCTGTGCTTGTCATTAGTGATGACAAAACACACCCTCTCTGGCCCCGCCCCCTTCTTAGGGGGCCGCTCTGATTGAAAAAATGCCCGGGCCTAATTTTTTTCCCAGTCCGGCCCTGTCTTATATTTACATATTATTAATGTTCCCAACAATGTATAATAGGGTTTCAGTCATTGTATTCTATGTTCTTTCTCTAACCATAAGTCTATCCCTTTCTTTTCTTTTTTAAAACAGATATTAAGAAATAAAGATGGAAGTCGACAGCAATGTGGTGACTCAAGATTACAGAATGCTCCATGGAAAATCTCTGGCACTAAACTGGAGAATTAATTAAAAATACAAATATGTCCTGAAAGAGAAATTAAATTAATGAAAATAAAATGTTATATTGTCATTGTTTGGCCATCATTTTTTCCCAGTTTTGTAATAACAAATATTGAAAAAATAGTTCCTTCTGTAAAGAGAGCTTGAAATTCAGAAACCAACATATTTTTGCTTAAGGATGAGCTAAATGAAAAGGTATGTCAGGTGTTAGAAAACTGAAATAATCTTTCACATTTAAAAAAAAAAAAATCCAGACAAGGAAGATGCAGTGCTTAAGAAAATCTCAAGCTCAACAGGTTTTTTACCTACTCCAAATTTAGCTAGTTTGCTTAATCCCAATCAATTCTGCAGCAATAACAAACAGAAATGTGTTAAAATGGCAGGGATAAAAAAATAAATAAACATTCTCTGTAGGTAATAGGACCTTCTGCACTCTGGCTGTTGTTGACTACATCTCCCATGATGCTTTGCCACCATTATGGCTGTAATAGCATTACATATTGCTGCACCATATCTGAAAGGTAAAAAGACAAATGAGTGTTACTCTCTCTCAAGGCCTCCTATCATTAAATACATCCAAAAAATAACATAGTTCACAAATGAGCACTCTCAGCCACACTGTGGGTACCTAATTCCTAGTTTCTAAAATGGGGTCATTTGACGTGAATCATTCCAAGCAGCATCACATACATGAAGTTGTAATGGCCACTAAATTCACCAAAGCCATATCAAATCCATGAAGTGGTTATAGTGCCCAGAATCCACCAGCGCTTTTTACAATATGTTTTAAACCATTTGACCCAGTCACATGTCTGAAGCTTTTGCGTTGTTTGACCATCATTTTTTTCTCAATTTTGTAAAAAGAAATATATATATATATAGGTATTTATTACATTATACCCCGGTTTGTTTGTTGTATCAATATTTTACTTATCTCATATTGATTGTTCATTTTATTGTAAAATGTTAAATCTTTCAATAAAAACTATTGGAAAATAAATCTTGGGGAAAAAAAATCCTTCTGTAAAGGGAGCTGGAAATTCAGAAACCAACTCAATGAAAAGATATGTCAGGTGTCAGAAATAGACTTTAAAATTTGAAAAAGACCACTCCACACATTTAGCTTAATGAAGATGTAGTGCTTCAGAAAATCACAAGTTCAGCCCCAAGTTCTGACCTATTTCAAATTTAGTTAGTTTGCTTAACCCCTTAAGTCCGGAGGACGTAATATTACGTCCTGCAGGAACCGGCTCTAAACGCCGGCGGGCGTAATATTACGTCCTCGCTTTTATTGCCGCCCACGTGGCCGGCGGTATTCTCCCGCTGCAGATCGCGGTCGGGGGGGATGCCTGGCCCCCCAGGCAACCCCCCCTGTGGCCGGTGACCGCGATCTGCAGTCTCTGATCGCAGTGACAGGCTGTCACTGCGACCAGTATTAAGCATGTGTCAGCCGATTTCAAATCGGCTGACACATGCGGCCGGCGGCGTTCCCCTTCTGCAGATCGCGGTCGGGGGACTTACCTGGCCCCCCAGGCAGTCCCCCTGGGGTCAGTGACCGCGATCTGCTAAGTCTGAGATCGCAGTGACAGGCTGTCACTGCGATCTCAGAGCTCTCTGATCGCAGTGACAGCCTGTCACTGCGATCAGTGTTACATGTGTCAGCCTATTGGCTGACACATGTAACTGGCACAGTGATCCCCCTGCAGATTGGAAGGGGGGAGTGCTTGTACCACCCAGGCACTCCCCCCTGTGGTCAATTACCCAATCTGCAGGAGGTGATCACAGTGACAGGCAGTCACTGTGATCACTGATCCTGTGTGTCAGCCAGTGATGTGAAATCACTGGCTGACACTGTCATTGCCCCCCTGTCCTAAAATAAAATAAAATATTAGTTAAAAAAATTACAGTTACAAATAAGATATACTTAGATCATATATATTATATATATATGATCTAAGTATATATATATATATATATATATATATACACATACACACACACACACACACATTTACACATACACGACGTGTATTTAAATATTAATATATATATAAATATATATATTAATATCAAATTACACGTAGACTGATACTGATCAAATATATATATAATTATTGTTATATATATATTTATATATAATATAAAAAAATATGTAAATACGTAAAAAAATAAAATTAAAAAAATATTTAAAAATAAATAATTAAAAAATATATAGATGTGTTATTTCGTTCTAACTGTATTGTGATATTAATATATATATTTATATCAAAATACACGTAGAACAAAATAATATATATATCATAATATATATATATATCTATATACATAAATATATACGTATATATCACTATATATATACCTATATATAAATAAAAATATAAAAAAAAAATTATATATATATATACGTATATATACACATATGTATATATATACATATATTAATTCTACACATATATTTATGTAATAATTTTACATAATTAGGTATCCTAATTAATTACAATTAGCGGGACCTGCCTGACAACCCATGCCGAAAGTATAGGGAATTTAATTTGCTAGCACTATATTTAACCCTATAACTTTCCAAGACACCATAAAACCTGTACATGGGGGGTACTGTTTTACTCGGGAGACTTTGCTGAACACAGATATTAGTGTTTCAAAACAGTAAAATGTATTACAACGATGATATCGCCAGTAAAAGTGACGTTTTCTGCATTTTTCACGCACAAACAGCACTTACACGGACGATATTATTGCTGCAATACTTTTTACTGTTTTGAAATACAAATATTTGTGTTGAGCGAAGTCTCCCAAGTACAACAGTACCCCACATGTACAGGTTTTATGGTGTTTTCAAAAGTTACAGCGTCAAATATAAGGCTTGTGTTTCATTTTTTTCACATTAAAATTCGCCAGATTGCTTACGTTGCCTTTGTGACCCTATGGTAGCCCAAGAATGAAAATTACCCCTATGATGGCATACCATTTGCAATAGTAGACAACCCAAGGTATTGCAAATGGGGTTTGTCCAGACTTTTTTAGTAGCCACTTAGTCACAAACACTGGCCAAAATTGGCGTTTTTTGCATTTTTCACACACAAACAAATACTAACGCTAACTTTGGCCAGTGTTTGTGACCAAATGGCTACTAAAAAAGACTGGACATAGCCCATTTGCAATACCTTGGGTTGTCTACTATTGCAAATGGTATGCCATTATGGGTGTAAATTTAATTCCTGGGCTACTATACAGTCTCAAAGGCAACGTAACCAATCTGGCGAATTTCAATTTCAAATGTAACGTGCTATATTTGACCCTGTAACTTCCCAAAACACGATAAAACCTGTACATAGGGGGTACTGTTTTACACGTGAGACATCGCTGAATACAAATATGTGTATTGTATTGCAGTAAAAGCAAACAGTATTTTGACATCCACAGTTAAAATGTCACATAGAACAAAAAAAAATTAAAAAATTCTTTTTTTCTCCCATTTTTTTATAAATTTTTTATATTAAATTATGTTCAATACCTAAATATTTGATGTTAAATGAAAGCCCTGTTTCCCCTGAATAAAATGATATATAATAAGGGGGGTGCATTTAATATGAAAGAGGTGAATTACGGTTGGACAGACATATAGCGTAAATGCCAGGTTTTGTTTACGTTTTGTTCTGTTCACAACTTGTACATTTGGCTGCGGTGTTAAGGGGTTAATTCCAATCAATACTCCAGCAATAACAAACATAATGTTTTAAAATGGCAGGGATAAAAAAAAACAACAACATTCCCTGTAGGTAAGAGGACAGGGTAGGCAACCATCTGGTTGTTGTTGACTACATCTCCCATGATGCTTTGCCACAATTGTAGTACACAAGATGTAGTCCACAAGGTTGCCTACCCTAGTTATAGGTCTAACTTAGCTTGGGCAGGCTGTCTCACAAGAATTCAGTCATAGAATAACCACCTAACTCATTGATTCATAACAGAGCCTTTCCTTTAGCTGTGACACCAAGACAAGCTATCTTCATTTTAAGTTCAATTTTAACAGCAGTGATCTCACATTTTCTTTATTATTACTTTTTCAAATTTGCAGTTATGCCATCGCCAAACCTCCTTTAGACATTGTCTATATATCCGAGTATTTATCTCAAACAAATCTTCTTGCCTTGTGGAGCTAATATTGCACTAATTAGGGACTTGTTATTGTCTTCTCTGAAATCCAGAGCTTGTTACATGCTCAAATAAGAATCAGAGGGTGATCTTAGAGTTCTGAAAATGGAATGGGGTTCAAAGTTGTTTCTATTGTTTCCATTAGTGTAAATAATAATTCAAAATATCACATAGATGACAATCTTCATCAGTGAATCCATGAATTGGAGAGGAGGTGTGAAATAAGAAAACCTATAATCATGGACGGTGGCCTTTAGCAGAAGATGCCCTTCTGGTCTCACAGAACACACTTAATGCTTTTTTCTACCTTGGAACAACACATTTTAGCATAAAATAAGCATTATCATTATGTACATTATAGTGTGTAAACATGATTGAGCTGT
Source organism: Pelobates fuscus (assembly GCF_036172605.1). Classification (NCBI taxonomy): domain Eukaryota; kingdom Metazoa; phylum Chordata; class Amphibia; order Anura; family Pelobatidae; genus Pelobates; species Pelobates fuscus. The sequence continues at coordinate 367,008,567 of NC_086319.1, read as the reverse complement.
GTCCATAATTTAGCTTTAAAGGTGGAACTTTTATTCATTCTCTTTGCTGAAAAGAGACACTAGAAAAACTGGGACTCTAGATTCTAACAATTCTATATATAGAAATTATATATATATATATATATATATATATATATATATATATATCTTGGTTTTTTCAGATCAGGCCTTTGAACAATCAAATGACATCACAACGATGAAGTCACAGACCAACTTCATGACTTATTCATATCAGACCTTGCTTGGTATCTGAAGTGGTTGGACATAACACTGCAGATCTCAAACCAGAAAACTCAATTCATAAAAAGTGAACATAGGGATCTCCCTCTTAATTATCTGGATATCAGAGTCATTAGGTAAGTGCGAGAAGGGGTACAGTTATATAGAATATCTGGAGAATTTACACTATACTAAATCTGAAAAGGAGAGAATTTAAAAAGTCCAGAGGTGGTTGGATCATATTAGATAACCTACAGAGAAGGGATTTTTTTTTAACACTAATTGAATCAGCCAATTAGTAAGAGCAGGTTTCAGGATCATATAAGAATATAGGATATGGAACTAATTTAGAGCAATGTCTGAGGATATCAACACAATGGTAAATGGGACGGAAGAATTACAATTGATGTCCATGTCTAGAACAGAGTATTTACTGGCCATCAGCATAATCTGCTCTTATTATTAAGCTTTTACTAGAATAAATAAGGCACAAGCATATGAACTTCAGCAAATACAGTGGTTCCCAACCCAGTCCTCAAGTACCCCCTACCAGTCCAGGATTTAGGGATTACCCATTTCTGATTAAGGGGTTTTTAGAAGAAAAAAACAATTTAGACACAACAGGATAATCCCTAAATCCTGGAGTGGTAGGGGGTACTTGAGGACTTGGTTGGGAACCCCTCCTCTAATACCTAGTGAGTAGGAAAGAGATGTTTCACTGCTCTGGAGTAATGATTCCAGCTTATCTAGGCTTTGACTGACACAGGAGATACAGTCCATAGTCAAATGACTATTTTGGCATCACTGGTATAATGTGTAGGGTATCACCCTTAAGGTTACTTATTAAAGTGAGAAATGATGGGAATTAAAAAGGAATGTCAAATTTAAGGCACAAATAGCAAAATTGAAAATACTCTTCAACTAAGCTATGCTTCCAGTTTAAAGGACCACTAGAGGCACCCAGACCACTTCAGCTTAATGATGTGGTCTGGGTGCCAGGTCCATCTAGGGTTAACCTTGCCTGCTGTAAACATAGCAGTTTCAGAGGCAACAATTTTTATCTTGGTATATAACCCTGTGAGCCTCTTTCACCCACTATTGAAGGCTAGAAATGAACTCCGAGATACAGTGTGTGTGGAGTCAGCATTATTCCATGCAAAAACATGAACTAAAAGTAACCTCACTCTAGCCACTACAACTTTTGGCTTTATAATTGGCAACATTAGTTCGGTTTGGATTAGATAAAGAGTTATTATTTTAATGATATTTTTTTTCCCCAGCTCACATCATTAATTTTAGTTTAAACCAATTACCAAAGCTTTTTTCGTTGGTTGATGCAAATCTATGAAGTACCAAAGTGATACCTTTTAGAAATTAGTAATGATCACTTTAAAGAATTTTTTTATTAAATCATTGTATTGTTATGTATAAGGCTGGTACATCTGTACATAGAAGTCTGTTTGAGACATCAAATACCAGCACCATGCAAAACAATTTGTTTGTATATATTTTTCAGACCAGACTTTATTGAATCAAGGGACATCATAACGAAGAAGTCCCATACCAACTTCCAGGCTTATTCATCTCAGAACTTGCTTGGTATCTGAAGTGGTTGGACATAACATTGCAGATCTTACAAAAGAAAGCTCACTTCGTTAAAAGTGAACATAGGAAATTTATTCCTAATTAGTTGGATATAAGAGTCAGGTGAGTGCGGAAGGGGTACGGTTATATAGAATATTTGGAGTTTGTACAATCTCCTAAATCTAACAAAAGGGACAATTAACAAATGAAAAGTCCATAGGTAAATGGATCATATTAGATACCCTACAGTACAGGGATATATTTTTAACACCAATTGAATAAGCCAATTAGTAAGAACAGGTTTCAGGATAATTTAAGAATATGTTAGCAGATGAGATATGGAACAAATTTAGAGCGATTTATGAGGATATCAACACAATGGTAAATGGGACTGAATAATGACAATTGATGTCCATGTCTAGAACACATTATTTACTGGTCATCAATATAATCTGATCTGATTATTAAACTTTTATTAGAACAAATAAAACACAAATATATGACGTTCAGTAATGAGTGAAAAGGAATGTTTTACCGTCTGCTATATAGCTTTATATGCTAATGACCAGACACCAGGATAACGCCAATGGATCATGATGTAACAGTCATATATTCTATTCCGCTATGTTACAATTCCAAACAGTTACTAATAAATATGAAGAACAAACAGGAGCATTTGTAGACAAATAAAATGAAAAACATAGCAAGATAATCTAGTTGACGGTACAAACCGCTGAATAGTATTTCAGTCATTATTTAAGTAGTTACATAAAAAGTAAATTGTAGGTTGACATTTATCTTGAATGTTATTAGGAGAATGCCATAGTGGCAAAGGCACATCTTTATAGGGAAAAAAATTAGAAAAAATGACAATGTGAAAATCTTCATATTCTGACTATGGGAAAAAAAGTTAAAATCCAAGTATTTTACATTATGTACGGTCAAGTGGAGGCGATATTTATAAATGATAGTTACTCTTGATTTTGCCTTCCTCCATAGCCTATTGATGTCTCAGTAAATCAACCTTCACCAATGGTGGTCTGCATGCCAACTCACATCTTTTATTTCCAAATAACATGTACTAAACTTTTTGTTTTATTGATGATATTTCAGAGTTCTTCCAGTAACGGAGAATACTAGAGGAAGCTGCTATTAGAAGACAATTTAGGATTTTTTGGGTAGGTTTATCTATCTTACTAGAGCGGTTTTAAAATAGGAATAGTTTAGATGACAATGTAATTATGGACCCAACAATCATTTTAACTAAATTATGAATAGCATCCCAAAGATTTCTAATCTTTGCACATGACCAAAAAATATGGTACAGAGAACCAGTTTGGCCACAACCTCTCCAACATGCACTACAGGCTAGTAGGTTCATCTTAAATAATCGAGATGGTACCATCTATAAAGCATTTTATAATATTTTTCCAAGTTCGGGACGCATTCAAATTTGAGATTCACTATGAATTTGCTTTGAATTCCCAACTATTCTTACCTTGGTAAATAACCCTGTAAGTCTCTTTTACCCATTATTGAAGGCTAGAAATGAACTCCGAGATACAGTGTGTGTGGAGTCAGCATCATTCCATACAAAAACACAAACTAAAAGTAACCTCACTCTAGCCACTACTAGTTTTGGCTTTTTAATTAGCAACATTAGTTAAGTTTGAATTAGATCAAGTGTTATTGGAATGGTAGACATTTCCCACAGCACACATCATTAATTCGGAGTTGAAACAAATCAACAAAGTTTTTTGCGTTGGTTGATACAAATCCTATGGAGTACAAAATGAAATATTTTAATATTGGTATTGATCTCTGTGATTGATTTTCAAATAAAATAATCTTATTGTTATGCATAAGGCTGGTACATCTGTACCATCACAGACCATTACCATGCAAAACAACCTGTTTATATATGTATAGTTTTCAGACCAGACGTTTATTATTTGTTTCAGATCAGAGCTATTACAACAGAAAGCTTGCTTCATATAAAGTGAACAAGGAGCTCATTCCTAATTATATTTATATCAGATACATTAGGTGAGTGCTTTGGAGTTTTTACACTCTCTTAAATCTGAAAAAGGGGAAAAATGACAAATGGAAATTACAGAGGTAGTTGGATCATATTAGTTATCCTATAGAGTAGTGATTTATTCTAACATTAATTGAATTAGCCAATTAGTAAGAACATATTTCAGGATCATATAAAAATATAATTGCAGATGATTCAGATTCAGATTAACATTTATTGTCATTGTACCACATACAAACAAGAGCAATGAAACCCAGTTGGGCTCTGAACAGATATGCAGCAGTAATATAAAATACTATTTAAAAAAAAAAAAAATGTTACTTCCAGTGTAAGCTTTACAGATAGTACTTGATACCTCAATTCCCTAATACTTAATACAATCTTTCTACATTGCTACTAATTTCAAGCCCCAAAATATATCGACATTATAATAGTTCCACCACATACAAACTGGAACCCACAGCTCATGACCCCAATCTAAGTAAAAATTAAGTGTTCTACCTGTCATTCGGTTAACACTCTAGTCAGTGGTGTATCCTGGTTTTGTGCTGCCCTAGGCAGGACAAAACTCAGGCGCCCCCCCTCCCCCCGCGCCACCCCCAACCAACCTTTCCCCCCGCCCCGCATTCTAAATACACACACACACACATTCACTGACAGATACGCATACACTCGCTAACAGAAACACACACTCGCTAACAGAAACACACTAACAGACAAACACACTCACTATCAGACACACACTAACAGACACACACTCACTCACTAGCAGACACAAACTAGCAGACACACACACTCACTAACATACACACACACTCACAGGCAAACACACACTAACAGACACACACACACACACTAACAGACACAGACACACACACTAACAGACACAGACACACACACACTAACAGACACAGACACACACTAACAGACACACACACTAACAGACACACACAAACTAACAGACACAAACACTAACAGACACACACACTGACACACACACACTAACAGACACAGACTAACAGACACACACACTAACAGACACAGACACACACTCACCCACCCACATTAACACATTTTTTTAAATTTATTTTTAACACATTTTTTAAAAAAAAATTTTAACACTTTTTTTTTTAATTTAACACCCCCCCCGCAGCCTCCTTACCTTTGGGAATGCTGGGGAGGGGGGGTGTCTCTTCCTCCCTGGTGGTCCAGTGGCTGCTGTGCGATCGGGCGGCACTGCTTGGCGGGCGGCCGGCTGGCCGGCCGGCGAGGGAGCACTTCCCCTGAGCTGTCTGCTCAGCTCCCTCGCGCACCTCAGAGTGAGGCTGGGAGCCGGAATATGACGTCATATTCCGGCTCCGCCTCCCAGCCTCACTCTGCGGCGTGCGAGGGAGCTGAGCAGACAGCTCAGGGGAAGTGCTCCCTCGCAGGCCGGCCGGCCGCCCGCCAGGCAGTGCCGCCCGATCGCCCAGCAGCCCGCCTGCATGTCTGTTAGCCGCAAGGCTAACAAGACATTTGCCTTGGGTATTTGGGGGCGGCTTTTTTTGCCGCCCCCTGGAAAATGCCGCCCAAGGCAAATGCCTTGTTTGCCTCGCGGCTAATACACCCCTGACTCTAGTGCAAATAAATGAGATGAGATAAGGAAGTAGTTTAGAACAATGTATGAGGGTATTAGCACAATGGTAAATGGGACGGAAGAATGACAATTGGTGGCCATGTCTAGAACACAGTATTTATTGACCATAGGTATAATCTGCACTGATTATTAAGCTTTTACTAGAATAAATAGGCACAATTATATCAACTTCTGCAAATAGCCAGTGATGCTCTAATTCCCAGTGAGTAGGAAATAAATGTTTTGCTGTGTGCTATATAGCTTTATATGCTAATAATCATCAGACACCAGGATAGCCCCAATGGATCGTGATGTAACATTGATATATTCTATTCAGATATGTTACAATTCCAATAATTTACTAATAAATATAAAGAATGAACAAGAGCATTTCTAGATAAATAATATAAAACAAGTTCGAATAACATTTATATATATATATATTATACAACAAAATAATCTAGATAGAAGGTGCAAATCGCAGAATATTATTTTATTCATATTCTAACAATGGGGGGGGGGGGGGGGGGAGGAGTAAATATGCATTAAAATTACTAATAAAGCCAAAACAATATATATAATTCTTACCTGTATAATACACAATTCTTAGTTAATTAGCAAGACCCATTTTACATTACGAGAATTAGCCCAGGATGCGCCATATTCATGGCATTTATTTTATTAAAGCTCTTGACCTCCCTGGAGTAATGATTCCAGCTTATCTAACCTATGACCGACACAGGAGATCCAGTCCATAGCCGAAGGACTATTTTGGAATCGCTGGTTTAGTACATATGGTGTCACTCTCAGGATTATTTATTAAAGTGAGAAATGATGGGAATTAAGAATAAATTTCAAGAGCACTAATAGCAGAGTTGTAAAGACTCTGCAACTCAGCTCAGCTTCCAGTTGAACTATTCTGGTCTAAAATCTGAGATTACATCAAATTATTTTTATAGAAAATTTTAACAATTTTGTAAATAACAATAAACATAATAACAATAAAAAGAAAGGGGATTAAAAAAAACACACCTAATAAACTATATCATATAAAAAAAATCATCCAATGATATCTGCATGTATGGTACAATTACCAAATAACATATATACGGTAACATAAGTAAAGTTTTGAATTAAAAAAACTTACATGTTTTGAGCACAGTGTGTAGGCATTGAAGTATTATACAATATGTACGTCAAGTGGAGGCTATATTTATAAATAAAAGTCAGTCTTGATATGGTCTTCCCACATAGCCCATTGGTGTCTCATTAAATCAACCATTACCGATGCTGGTCTGAATGCCAACTCGCATCTTTTATTTTTGAATAACTAATAAAAAACTTTTTTTATTGATGATATGTCAGGACCTTTCCGGTAACGGAGAATACTAGAGGAAGCTGCTATTAGAAGACTACCTAGGATTATTTTGGTAGGTTTATCTATGTTATATGGGAATATATTAAATATACATAGTTTATAAATTATATTTGTATTTATTACCATATAAATAAATTACTAATCTTTGGACAATCCCCAAAAACATGGTACAGAGAACCTGTTTGGCTACAACCTCTCCAAAATGTACTAGCGGCTAGTAGGTTCAACCTAAATAATCGAGATGAGGTTAGGTACCATCTATAGAGAATTTTATAATGTTTTGTCAAGTCTCACCTACTATTGAAGGCTAGAAATGAACTCCGAGATACAGTGTGTGTGGAGTCAGCATCATTCCATACAAAAACACGAACTAAAAGTAACCTCACTCTAGCCACTAATAGTTTTTTTCTTTTTAATTAGCAACATTAGTTAAGTTTGAATTAGATCAAGTGTTATTGGAATGGTAGACATTTCCCACAGCACACATCATTAATTCGGAGTTGAAACAAATCAACAAAGTTTTTTGCGTTGGTTGATACAAATCCTATGGAGTACAAAATAAAAAATTTTAATATTGGTATTGATCTCTGTGATTGATTTTCAAATAAAATAATCTTATTGTTATGCATAAGGCTGGTACATCTGTACCATCACAGACCATTACCATGCAAAACAACCTGTTTATATATGTATAGTTTTCAGACCAGACTTTTATTATTTGTTTCAGATCAGAGCTATTACAACAGAAAGCTTGCTTCATATAAAGTGAACAAGGAGCTCATTCCTAATTATATTTATATCAGAGACATTAGGTGAGTGCTTTGGAGTTTTTACACTCTCTTAAATCTGAAAAAGGGGAAAAATGACAAATGGAAATTACAGAGGTAGCTGGATCATATTAGTTATCCTATAGAGTAGTGATTTTTTCTAACATTAATTGAATTAGCCAATTAGTAAGAACATATTTCAGGATCATATAAAAATATAATTGCAGATGATTCAGATTCAGATTAACATTTATTGTCATTGTACCACATACAAACAAGAGCAATGAAACCCAGTTGGGCTCTGAACAGATATGCAGCAGTAATCTAAAATACTATTTTTAAACAAAAAAATGTTACTTCCAGTGTAAGCTTTACAGATAGTACTTGATACCACAATTCCCTAATACTTAATACAATCTTTCTACATTGCTACTAATTTCAAGCCCCAAAATACATCAACATTATAATAGTTCCACCAAATACAAATCGGAACCCACAGCTCATGACCCCAAACTAAGTAAAAATTAAGTGTTCTACCTGTCATTCGGTTAACACTCTAGTGCAAATAAATGAGATGAGATAAGGAAGTAGTTTAAAACAATGCATGAGGGTATTAGCACAACGGTAAATGGGACGGAAGAATGACAATTGGTGGCCATGTCTAGAACACAGTATTTATTGACCATAGGTATAATCTGCTCTGATTATTAAGCTTTTACTAGAATAAATAGGCACAATTATATCAACTTCTGCAAATAGCCAGTGATGCTCTAATACCCAGTGAGTAGGAAATAAATGTTTTGCTGTGTGCTATATAGCTTTATATGTTAATAATCATCAGACACCAGGATAACCCCAATGGATCGTGATGTAACATTGATATATTCTATTCAGATATGTTACAATTCCAATAATTTACTAATAAATATAAAGAATGAACAAGAGCATTTCTAGATAAATAATATAAAACAAGTTCGAATAACATTTATATATATATATATTATACAACAAAATAATCTAGATAGAAGGTACAAATCGCAGAATATTATTTTATTCATATTCTGACAATGGGGGGAAAAAGGTAAATATCCATTAAAATTACTAATAAAGCCAAAACAATATATATAATTCTTACCTGTATAATACACAATTCTTAGTTAATTAGCAAGACCCATTTTACATTACGAGAATTAGCCCAGGATGCGCCATATTCATGGCATTTTATTAAAGCTCTTGACCTCCCTGGAGTAATGATTCCAGCTTATCTAACCTATGACCGACACAGGAGATCCAGTCCATAGCCGAAGGACTATTTTGGAATCGCTGGTTTAGTACATATGGTGTCACTCTCAGGATTATTTATTAAAGTGAGAAATGATGGGAATTAAGAATAAATTTCAAGAGCACTAATAGCAGAGTTGTAAAGACTCTGCAACTCAGCTCAGCTTCCAGTTGAACTATTCTGGTCTAAAATCTGAGATTACATCAAATTATTTTTATAGAAAATTTTAACAATTTTGTAAATAACAATAAACATAATAACAATAAAAAGAAAGGGGATAAAAAAAAACACACCAAATAAACTATATCAAATAAAAAAATCATTTAATGATATCTGCATGTATGGTACAATTACCAAATAACATATATACGGTAACATAAGTAAAGTTTTGAATTAAAAAAACTTACATGTTTTGAGCACAGTGTGTAGGCATTGAAGTATTATACATTATGTACGTCAAGTGGAGGCTATATTTATAAATAAAAGTCAGTCTTGATATGGTCTTCCCACATAGCCCATTGGTGTCTCATTAAATCAACCATTACCGTTGGTGGTCTGAATGCCAACACGCATCTTTTATTTTTGAATAACTAATAAAAAACTTTTTTTATTGATGATATGTCAGGACCTTTCCGGTAACGGAGAATACTAGAGGAAGCTGCTATTAGAAGACTACCTAGGATTATTTTGGTAGGTTTATCTATGTTATATGGGAATATATTAAATATACATAGTTTATAAATTATATTTGTATTTATTACCATATAAATAAATTACTAATCTTTGGACAATCCCCAAAAACATGGTACAGAGAACCTGTTTGGCTACAACCTCTCCAAAATGTACAAGCGGCTAGTAGGTTCAACCTAAATAATCGAGATAAGGTTAGGTACCATCTATAGAGAATTTTATAATGTTTTGTCAAGTCTCACCTACTATTGAAGGCTAGAAATGAACTCAGAGAAACAGTGTGTGTGGCCTCAGCATCATTCCATGCAAAAACATTAACTAGAAGTAACCTCACTCTAGCCACTACTAGTTTTGTTTTTTTAATTAGCAACATTAGTTAATATTGGATGAGATAAAGTGTTATTGGAATGATAGAGATTTTCCCCAGCTCACATCATTAATTCTAAGTCGAAACCAATCATCAAGGTTTTTTTTGTCCTGGATGATGAGGCTAGTGGTGTTGTGGAGAGAGGCACTGAGGCTAGTGGTGTTGTGGAGAGAGGCACTAAGGCTAGTGATGTTGTGGAGAGAGGCTTGGAGACTATGGTGAGACCCAATAGAAAGCAGTTGTTGTTAGGGGATTCCATCATAAGAGGTGTGGAGATGGACAATGGTGGTCTTGTGAGGTGTCTTCCCGGAGCTACTGCTCACAGATACAGGAGACGTATCTGTAATATTGTTAAGCGAGCAAAGCAGGAAGGGGAATTGGATGTACTTGTCCATCTAGGGACAAATGACTTGGCTTGCAATGAGGTTTCAGAGGTTAAGGAAGTTTTTAGTGTTTTTGCCAATGATATACGGCAGGTTGCTTCCACACTGTCATTCTCTGAAGTTCTGCCTGTGCATAACACGCAGAACGACAAGCGGATGCGTATTTCTATGTTTCTATGTTTCTTATGGAGTACAAAAGTAAGGTTTTTAAATTTAGTATTGATCTCTGTGAAGGATTTATGAATTAAAACATATTATATTTATGTGTAAGGCTGGTACATATGTGCAGATCAGTGTGTTTGTAACATGTCATATCATCACCATGCAAAACAACATGTTTATATATTTTGTTTCAGATCAGACCTATTACAACAGAACGTTCGCTTCATAAAAAGTGAACATGGAGATCATTGGGATCTCATTTCTAATTAGTTGGATAACAGAGACATTAGGTGAGTGCGGGAAGGGGTACGCTTATATACGATATTTGAGTTTTTACATTCTTTTAAATCTGAAAATGCAAAATATATTTTATTCCGCTATGTTACAATTCCAATAAATGATTAATAAATATGAAGAATGACCAAGAGCAGTTCTAGATAAATAAAATGAAACACGTTTGATAAACATATATATATATATTATATATCAAAATGATATAGATAGAAAGTACAAAATGCAGAATATTATATTACTACAATCTCCGCCATATTCAAGGCAATTTTTAATTCAAGGTCTTGTTCAGTAACCTAGTTAAGGTTGCATCACCTAATACATGCCACGGGCACGTCTAATCTATGGAATACTTACATATTAATAATGTTCATAACTTTCTGTGATTAGGATACTTAAGTTTTATTTTGTGATCTTTCTCTAACCATATGTTCATTATTTTTTGTTTAAAACAGGTTTGACGGCAAACAAAAACATTAAAGGTGATGGCTTTGTGGTAACTGTAAGTCCTGGTGAAAAGAAGAGCCGCAAGAATGCCAAAACACTGATTCAAAATGCAAAGACGATTATAAGAAAAATCAAAAGGAATGTTGGGAAAAAACTTGAGATTTATGGAAATAAAAGATTATGTGTTCAGATGAAGGCAAGCAAACGGCATATCAGGTGCCAGAAGAAACCATGTGTTCCCCGAAAAGAACAACCTGTGTCTGGTATAACCACACAGGACTCATGTGGTGCTTCAATCAATCAAGGAGTCACTACTTCCAATACCGTGGAATTAGACACAACAGATCATCTGAGAGGATGTTATCTCGATCCTAAGAAACAGAAAGCAAAGAAAACTTTGAGAATCAGAAATATTAACAAGGAAACATTACATCAGATTGCTGCTGATTACAAAAAAGAGGTTCTACATAAGAGCGAAACAACTTTATTGCAAGAATTATATCAGCCAATTGTGCCAGATAAAGTGGGTGAATCAACTTTTCCACAAAACGTAAATGAACCAACCGTGCCAGATGAAGTGGGTGAATCAACTTTTCCACAAAACGGAAATGAACCAACCATGCCAGCTCAAGCTGATAAACGACCATGTGTCCCTCAAAAAGAAAAACCTGTGTCTGGTATAATCACACAGGACTCATGTGGTGCTTCAATCAATCAAGGAGCCACTACTTTCAATACTGTGGAATTAGACGCAACAGATTATCTGAGAGGATGTTCTTTCCCTCCTAAGAAACAGAAAGCAAATAAATATTTGAGCATCAAAAATATTAATAAGGAAATATTACATCAGATTGCTGCTCAATACAAAAAAGAGTTTCTACATAAGAGCGAAACAACTTTTCTCCAAGAATCATATCAGCCAATTGTGTCAGATAAAGTGGTTGAACCAACTGTTCCACAAAATGTAAATGAACCAATCGTGACAGATGAAGTGGATGAATCAACTTTTCTAGAAAACGTAAATGAACCAACCGTGCCAGATGAAGTGAGTGAACCTACTTTTCTAAAAAACGTAAATGAACCAACCATACCAGCTCAAGCTGATGAACAACCTGTGTCACAAGAAACAGGTCCTAGTGACATACCTGAGAAGGACCAAGAACCACACACAGATGTGCATTGTGTTGACAAAAAGCAAGATGGGCAATGGCTACCATGGCTCAACCTCACACAAGAGCACAAGGACATTATAATCAATGATAAGTGGTTAGATGACACAATAATTGATGCTGCCCAGACTCTTCTTAAAATGCAGTTCGATACAGATGGATTGCAGAGCTGTGTCCTATCACAACTTGGCATGATGCCTGTGACCAGCGAGGCTGTTCAAATTCATTATGATGCGAACCGTCACCACTGGTTCACAACAGCCTTCAAGAAAGGGATTGTTGAGGTTGTGGACAGTTTACGAACATCACACCTGTCTCCTTCAGCCAGAAGAGAGATTGGCCAATGCTATGGTAATGTCATGAAGAACCCACTTCAACGAGTTCACATGCGGAAAGTGGACCAGCAACCAAACTATGACGATTGTGGTGTTTTCGCAATTGCAAATGCTTTTGAGTTGCTCAGTGGAAGAAACGCAACATGCAAATATCTTCATGGTCAAATGAGAAAACATCTGATCTCTTGCTTGGAGAAGGGAAAAATCACAGAATTCCCAAAGAGATTTTAAGATTTAGAAAATAAATAAATACATACACGCAGTCAGCTGAATACACACACAAACACTGCTGAATACACTTTGAGGGGTGCAGTGTATGTGTGTGTGTGAGAGGGGGTAGCGGTGCTGTGTGGGGTGGGGGGGTAGGGGTGCTGTGTGTGGCGGTAGGGGTGCTGTGTGGGTCGGGTAGGGGTGTTCTGTTGCGGGGTAAGGGTGCTCTGTTGGGGGGGTAAGGGTGCTCTGTTGGGGGGGTAAGGGTGCTCTGTTGGGGTGTAAAGGTGCTCTGTTGAGGGGTAAAGGTGCTCTGTTGAGGGGGGTAAAGGTGCTCTGTTGAGAGGGGGTAAAGGTGCTTTGTTGAGGGGGTAAGGGTGCTTTGTTGAGAGGGGGTAAAGGTGCTTTGTTGAGGGGGGTAAGGGTGCTCTGTTGGGGGGGGTAAGGGTGCTCTGTTAGGAGGGGGTAGGGGTGCTCTGTTGGGGGGGGTTTAAGATACATTAAAAATGTTTTTGTTTAAAAAAAAAAAAGCATACTGAATCAGTATTTCCCCCCCCCCCCTTTCATCTTACCTTTGGTGAAGGGGAGGGGGGGGAAGGGAAACACAGCCACACCTGGTGGTCCGGTGGTGGTTAGTATGTAGGACAGGAGCCTGCAGCTCTCCTGTCCTCCCACGCGATGCTGTGTGGAGCATTGCCATGGTAACGTGCGGCAACGCTCCACACAGCTCGTGGGAGGACAGGAGAGCTGTTTCCTAGATGACTCCCCCCTGCTTCCGGTCCTGCCGACACGGAAGCAGAGTAGGCGCCTGCCGTTTTGAGCAGGCAGGTGCCTACTCTGCAGTGATGCCAAACCTACGGCCGCGTGCCCACAGAGAGGGCCCGGCGTGCCACCTGTGGCACGCATGCCATAGGTTCGCCATCACTGTTCTATACTTTTCACTATCCAATTCAAACTGCTAACACTAACATACAAAGCCCTCACAAACTCCACTCCAAACTCCATTTCCTCTTCTCTCAACAAATAGACCTCTTATACCGATCATTTCATTGCCTTCATCAGTTCCCTCACCTCCATAGCCCAGCTCACTCTCTCACCTGACACAGTTCTTCCACACACCATTTTTACTAAATTATTTTGACACAGACATCTTATCCATCAATCCCCTCTGACATGCTGCTATTTCTCCTATGTGTCTTTTCCCCTTCCTCAGATTGTAAGTTCGTTCGAGCAGGGCCTTCTTCTGTTATATTCTGTATGTAAATTACTTGTGAAAAAAACTTCTATTTTATAATTGTATATTTATAATAATAAATCTGACAAATAAATATATATATTTCTATATAATTAATATATGGTGTGTTTATTAAACAATACAATCTGTGCAAAACTGGATCTGTTTTAGATTAGTTAATCTATATTGTATATTATTTGTCTGTCTATATTTATTTCCAACTCAGTTGCAACTCTTAAGTAATGATGATCATATCTACAGTTATATGTACACTGGCACTGAAGACGCTTTACTTCGTGTCCCTTGTAATTTTCATTACCTAGCTACTGGTAAAAATCTGAAATTATTTTTTGTATTTTTTAATTTTTTTTTATTAATTATCATGTTTAATCTATAAACATACATACATCATCATCTTAATAAATTATAAGATAGATAACAGACAACCTACAACGTAAAGATGGTTACAAAAGACATAGATTTGATTATAGCCTCAAGGGTGAAATGGGTGATGTGAGAAAATACAGGATAAAACAATCGTCTCCATAAAGATTGTCTCAGGGTCTCAGCTCCCTAAATATGATATCGTATCCAATACTTTTGTCCAATTATTCCAAATAGTATATCTTTCTCGATTAACACAAAAGTTGGCCGTGATTTCACATTCCACTTTGCACTGCAATTTAATCGTCTCTTTAATTTGTGCCCATAATTTTCGACCTTGGGGGTTTTCCAGCATTTCGCAATTGAGTTTTTAAAAACCATTACAATTGATATTAAGGATTGGTATGCTGCCTTACAATTACCGTTTGTAAGACAGCTAACCAATCCTTAATATCAATTTCTTTTTTCAGATCTCTACTTCACCTATCTTTTGCCTTTGGGGTAATTTTTCTCTTAATGGCATGTATTATAGTGATACATTTTGACAGCAATTTTAGCTCTTTTCCTTGCTTAATGATATTATTTTATTTGTCCACCAGACCACATGCATTTCCCCTGTACACTGAAGCCTTTGAAAAGCTTATAATTCTAATATATTTAAAGATTTCCTGCTTTGGTATATAGTAAGATTATTGCAAATTCTGAAAAATGTTAAGACCCAATTCATTCCACAGCTTGGAAATTCTTTGTGATAACCAATTATATAGTTAGATCCAAATTCTCTACCAAACTAATCAAGTATGATAGCAGGAGAGATGGCAAAATCGTGAGATTTAAAAGTGTGGGTTTTTAAAATGGTTCCAATAGTCAAGCAGATTTCGCAATATAAAATTGTCAACACAACTTGCATTGTTCTTGTCCGCCTTTTTGATATCTTTAACTGGCCAAAGGTAATTTCGATGGTGGTTTGATACTATCTTCTTCTATCTCATACCATCCCTGTGATTTGTCGTTATCTAGATGCATAAGTGTGAACATTGATAAACAGACTCTGGAGTATAGATCATTGCTAAGAAGACCGATATATAATAAATGTATAGGTGACTAAAAATATATGTTATAAAGCACTTCAAAATGTGTCCTAGTTGTAAAAAGCTTTTTAGAGATTTTAATCAGCTGCTCTTACCACCTCAAGTTACCTTTTAAATATCTTTATTTTTATTTTTATTTTTTTTTTAAATATAATTTATTTCATTTTTAATTGAGAGACTTACAAAACAATACCATCTACAGTAATATATATAGAAAGTGCACAGTGACCGTTTTCCTCAAATTAGAGAGGACATAAGACTAAAACATTGCCATATTCCTAATTCGTGGTTATTCCACTTATCTTGTGCTCATAACAATTATTACATACAATAAATCCATATTTATAGTTTAAAGTACATTATATTTATCCATACAAATCATCCTCATTTTCTTATTTATATAGTACCACTTCTTAACTATTTAACTTCTTACACCTTCATTACTGTGATAGACTTAACACACATTACAAAAACAAACACTGTTATGCATTGCAAAACCTACTTGGGGAACATCAGTGGGCCACTATACCATTGACTCATATTTAAAAAGAAAAAGAGAAAGAAAAAAAAAAAATATATTATCCTAATTATTTTGTCTAGGAATTTATATAGTCAATCTCTCCATTTTTTTTTCCAAAATCTTTTAAATATCTTTAAATATCCAAAAATGTGTAAGTTGTTATGGTGGAGCGCTTACTGAATTATTCTAAAGTGATATTAATTTGTATAAATACCTTCTCAAAGTGCCAATCTTACAAAGTGCAATGTCAACTTTCAAGTGTTTGTGCAAATATTTCTAAGTAGTTCCAATCTTATAAAACATTTTAATTAATCTCAAGCAATTTACTTACCTTGTGGATCTACTATTTACACTAATTAGGGACTTGCTATCGTCTTCTCGAAATTTCAGAGTTTGTTACAGGGTCAAGTAAGAGTCAGAGGGGGATCTTAGAGTTCTGAAATCAGATTGGTTTTTCATCAAAGCTGTTTCTATTTTTTCCATTAGTGTAAATAATCTTTTTAAAATATCACATAGATGACAGTCTTCATCAGTGACGATGTGTAAAATTAATCCATGAATTGGAGAGGAGGTGTGAAATAAGAAAACCTATAGCAGAAGATGCCTTTATGGTCCCACATAGCACACTCGGTGGCGGTGGCCCTGACCATAGTGAAACCAGCAGTAGCAATCTAGGTGCCTTTATGCATTTTTTCTACCTTTGAACACATTTGAGCATGTAGCGGAGTAGAGGTATGATCCAAGGTAGCTCCGCTGGTAGACAGGAACAGCAATCCAATACAGGTATCAAACGGGTAGCGTGGTTACAATCCCTTCCCTCCAAGAACTAGACGACACATAGCTTGGAGGTCAACTGTCAGCTTTATTCACACAATTTCTTTTATGGCTTTTTCCCATGCAAGGGAGGTAACTCAAAACAACCAATCACCTCACAATCACCTCCCCTCCCTCTCCTCCCCTTAGATTAGCAGGTAAATTAATTAGAGGGAACCGAGTTTTCCCCATTTTCTGAATGTCCCCTAAATACGGGGGGTACGAGGATAAACGAGGGGTCCCCTGGTAGGTCTGCTCTGGGTGAGTAACATATTCAAATTTCACCCAGATCAGACCAGGGGTTCGGGAGTTACAGGTATTTAAAGATTTGACCGACTGCAGGGACACAGTAGCCGAAAACGGCTCCATAGATTCTGGCCCTGTAGTCGGTCTACTTCACTGCATAGAAAGTGCCGAACAGCTCAGCCATCCGACCCCAATCTTTGGTTCGGATGAATCCCCTAGACTGGGGAATGCAAACTACCGAACGGCGGGCCGTTCGGCAGTTTGGATCATACGATTTGGTGATCCTGGAGGTCTGAGCGGTGTCTGGGTAGTCGAGCGTCCGATTTTAGTTCCAGACGCTCGACGACCAAACACCGCTGTTCGGCAGTTAAGATGGCCGCCGCCACATGGAGATTAGGCGAACGGCGGCCACCCACGGACCCAATAACGGTATGTGCACATTGGTTCTTTCTTAACATGCTGGTACAATATACAAGATGCATGGACATATAGAGTTAGGGACAAATAACATTGTAAATACGAGTTTCTGGTGGCTGCTTCTGCCACAATGCTCCCCCAGAACCAAGCCAGCATACACAGTCTGATCCCAACGGATCGGCTTGGGGATGTTTGGAGGAGTACCCACAGATCACTTGTCTAGTTCCGTTTGTCGGGATAACCCGTCAGCATTTCCATTGAGCTTCCCCGGGCAATATTGGATATTGAAATCAAAGGGCTGAAGCGCTAAGCTCCAGCGCAGCAGTCTGGCATTGTCTCCTGACACCCGGTTCAGCCAGACCAACGGGTTGTGATCTGTGAGCAGGGAAAATGTTTGTCCATACAAATAGGGCTGTAGTTTCTTGAGGGCCCACACCACGGCAAGGCATTCCTTTTCGATGGCGGCGTAGCTTACTTCTCTGGGTAAAAGCTTTCGGCTGAGGTAAGCTACGGGGTGTTCACCGCCATCGGCTCCGATCTGGCTCAGTACTGCTCCCAATCCGAACATCGAAGCGTCTGTATGGACGAGAAAGCGTTTAGTCGGATCGGGAGCAGCCAACACAGGGGCATTAACAAGGGCATTTTTTAGGAGTTGGAAGGCCTGTTCACACTCTGGGGCCCATATTACTAGTTTGGGAAGGTTCTTGCGGGTCAAGTCGGTAAGGGGCTTGGCTAGGGCGCTGTAGTTAGGTACAAACTTTCGGTAATATCCTGCCGTCCCCAAAAAGGCTAGTACCTGGGTTTTAGTGCGGGGGGTTGGCCATTTAGCTACGGCCTCTATTTTGGCTGGTTCGGGTTTTTGGTGGCCGCTGCCTACTCGGTGTCCGAGGTATTGGACCTCGGCCATCCCTATATGGCATTTACTGGGCTTGAGGGTCAGTCCGGCTTCCCTGATGCGGTCTAGTACTGCTCCGATATGGTCTAGATGATCGTCCCAGGAGTAGCTAAAGATGGCTATGTCGTCTAGATAGGCGCAAGCGTACTCCTGAAACCCGTCCAACAGTCGGTCCACCATCCTCTGGAAGGTGGCCGGGGCGTTCTTCATCCCAAATGGCATGACCCGGAATTGGTACAGGCCAAATGGGGTGACGAAGGCCGACTTGGGAATGGCGTCCTCGGCTAGAGGAATTTGCCAATACCCTTTACAAAGATCAATGGTGGTTAGGTATTTCCCCCTAGCCATTTTGTCTAATAGCTCGTCTATCCGGGGCATGGGATAGGCATCGGATATGGTTTTATCATTGAGCCTCCGGTAATCTACACAGAAGCGGGTAGTTCCATCCCGCTTCGGCACGAGTACTACGGGGGATGCCCAGGGGCTATCTGAATGCTCAATTACCCCTAACTGCAACATTTCCTTCAATTCCTTGTACATGTTCCCCCTCACTGCTTCGGGAATGCGGTAGGGCGGTTGACGGAGTGGGATCGGGTCTAGGGTTTCTACCCGATGGGTAGCTAACGGGGTATATCCCGGGAGGTTGGAAAAAGTGGCTCCTTTTTCCCTAATTAAACTTTGGGCCTGAGCTTTTTCCTGGGGATTCAAGCGGTCTCCTAGCTGTACGGCTGCGAGATCCTCTTGTAGCGTTCCTCGGGCCAGCATGTCAGGGAGGGGTAGGTTATCTGTGTCCTCTGCAGCCGAGGCGCAGATGGCGGATACTTCCTCTGTGCGCTCGTGGTAGGGCTTCAGCATGTTCACATGGAACATGCGTCTGTCCCCGGTCCCGGCGCAGGGGCCGATTATATAGGTGGTATCGCAGACCTGCTCTACCACCTTGAATGGGCCCCGCCAGGAAGCCTGCAGCTTGTCAGTAGGGACGGGGCGTAGGACTAGTACTTTCTGGCCGACCTGAAAGCTGCGGTCCCTGGCTCCCTTATCATACCATTGGCGCTGGCGTGTCTGGGCCGCCTGGAGGTTGTTGCGCACAGCCCGGGTCAATTCCTCCAGGCGGTTCCGAAACTCCAACACATAGGGTACGATAGGGGTGCCGTCAATGGTCGTTCCCCCCTCCCAGTGTTCCCTTATTAGGTCTAGGGGTCCCCTTACCCTCCTTCCGAACAACAGTTCGAAGGGAGAGAACCCAGTGGACTCTTGGGGCACCTCTCGGTAGGCGAACAGGAGATGGGGTAAGAACCGCTCCCAGTTCTTCTGAGTGGCTACGAACGTGCGGATCATTTGTTTTAAGGCCCCATTAAACCGTTCGCAGAGGCCATTTGACTGGGGGTGGTATGGGGAATTAAGGATAGCTCGGACCCCGCATACTTTCCAAAGCTGTTGCGTGACCTCGGCCGTGAATTGGGTACCCTGATCTGAAATGATCTCCCGGGGGATCCCTATACGGGTAAATATACGCATGAGGGCGTCTACTATGGTCTCTGCGTGTACATTCGTCAGGGCTACTGCTTCGGGGTATCTAGTGGCATAGTCTACCACAGTCAATATGTATTTCTTACCAGACGGGCTTTTTTGTCTCAGTGGTCCGATAATGTCTACCGCTACCCGACTAAAGGGTTCTTCAATAATGGGCAGGGTGTGTAGTTTGGCCTTGTATCGGTCCCCCCGTTTTCCCACTCTCTGACAGGTATCACAGGTATTACAGTACTGCTTAATATCCTGTGATATCCCTGGCCAGAAGAAGTTCTGTAGCAGCCGATGTTTGGTTCGGCTGATCCCTAGGTGTCCGGACATGGGAATGTCGTGGGCGATCCGCATTAACTCTTGTCGATACTTTCGAGGCACAATTAACTGTTTAATGGGTACAGGAATTGATCCGGCTACTACTTTTTCGGCATACCGGTATAATAACCCCTTATCCCAAGCATATCTCTCCCCCTCTCTGCCAGTCTGGTCTTTATCTATCCTGTCCTTGTAAACCTGTAGGGACGGGTCCAGGGCGACCTCGCTACCAAATTCTAATGGGGCAGCCCAGGGTAATACAGTGTGATCAGGGGGGTTTGTGCTTACCTGAGCCTCAGAGTCAAGGTGGGGTGCCGTGGTGCAAGCCTGTTGGCGGGTGACGACCGGGTAAGCTTCCTGTGGAGGAGGCCGGGTAACAAAAGCGGAAGTTAGCTCCCCCAAATCGTTCCCCAAAATCACATCGGCAGGTAGATCCTGCATCATCCCCACTTCAATTTGTCCTGCCCCCGCTCCCCAGTCCAAATGTAGTTTAGCAGTGGGTACCTTGTAGATAGCTCCCCCTGCCACTCGAACTGCAATGCAATCCCCAGTGAGATGGTTCGGGGCCACTAAATGGTTCCGTACCAGAGTGATGGTGGCCCCAGAATCTCTTAACCCCTCCAGCCGCTTGCCCTCCACATGGACCACTTGCCGGTGGCCCTGGCGGTTGTCTGAGGCCGCCTGGACCGGGTTTACCTCATGGAGGGTGCCCAAGGGTTCTTCTATTTGGGTAGAGGTGAAAGGTTGAGCCCAGGGCCTGCCCTGATAGCAGTGTACCGCGGCTCGGGGGGTGGTTGGTGGTCGTTGAGGGGTCCAGGCCGGTCTGGCCCGGTTTTGGGGACAGTCTCGTTGCATGTGACCCAGCTGGTTACATGCATGGCACCGGACAGATGCCCGGTTGTTGTACCGGGGGGGTTGGGACTGGTAGGTCCCCCCTGGTCGGGGCGGATTTGCTGGGGTAAGCTGGGGAACAGCTGGCGTAGGTTGCACTCTACTGGAGAAATGCTGTTCCCGCCTGGAGTCCTGATGCTCATCTGCTAGTTCAGCGGCCTCATGCAGAGTACGGGGCTTACGGTCTCTTACCCAGATCTGTAACTGTGGAGACAAGCGTGTGTAGAACTGTTCCAGCATCATCAATTGCTGGATCTCTTGGGCCGTGACGGCTTTGGCTGCCTCAAGCCACCCGTTAGCTGCCCGTTGTAGGCGGTGTGCAAATTCTGCATGTGAGTCTTTTTCTGATTTGGGTAATTTCCGGAACTGTGTTCGGTATGCTTCAGGTGTAATGGCATACCGTGCGAGCAAGGTTTGTTTTACCTTCTGATAGTCTCGGATATCCTCTGCCGGCATAGCTCGGTAGGCATCTGCTGCGCGGCCGGATAGGTTACCCGCTAGCACTCGTACTTGTTCTTCAGGGCTAATGGCGTGCAGCTGGCACAAAAGTTCAAAGTTCTGTAAATAGCCATCAATGTCCCCCTCGGTATCATTAAATGCTTTGAATACCTGGTACGGTATTTTAGCTTTCGCTGGCGGGGTGGGGGCCGATGTTGCGCTTCCCTGCGCTGATCGCTGCATAAAGAGAGCCTGTACATCGTTGTACACCTGGTCTGCTTTCTGTGCTGCCATGGCTGGTGAGAATAGAGCCATCCTGGCCCTATATTCTCTGGTAAACTCAGTTTCTTCCCCCTCCCTTGGAGGTGCTGCAGCAGCTGCGACTCTGTCTCCTTCCATGAGTTCTGCGATTAGGATAGCCTTTGTTTTGTTGCTTGCTATCCTCCCTCTCGCTTCCAGTAACTCCTTTAGCGTGTCCCGTTTCAAGAGGGTATAATCTGTTTCCATTCAGTCCTTTTTAATTCCTGCTGAATGCCTCTTGCTGTGTAGTACGATCCCGTCGCTTGCCACCAATTGTAGCGGAGTAGAGGTATGATCCAAGGTAGCTCCGCTGGTAGACAGGAACAGCAATCCAATACAGGTATCAAACGGGTAGCGTGGTTACAATCCCTTCCCTCCAAGAACTAGACGACACATAGCTTGGAGGTCAACTGTCAGCTTTATTCACACAATTTCTTTTATGGCTTTTTCCCATGCAAGGGAGGTAACTCAAAACAACCAATCACCTCACAATCACCTCCCCTCCCTCTCCTCCCCTTAGATTAGCAGGTAAATTAATTAGAGGGAACCGAGTTTTCCCCATTTTCTGAATGTCCCCTAAATACGGGGGGTAGGTCTGCTCTGGGTGAGTAACATATTCAAATTTCACCCAGATCAGACCAGGGGTTCGGGAGTTACAGGTATTTAAAGATTTGACCGACTGCAGGGACACAGTAGCCGAAAACGGCTCCATAGATTCTGGCCCTGTAGTCGGTCTACTTCACTGCATAGAAAGTGCCGAACAGCTCAGCCATCCGACCCCAATCTTTGGTTCGGATGAATCCCCTAGACTGGGGAATGCAAACTACCGAACGGCGGGCCGTTCAGCAGTTTGGATCATACGATTTGGTGATCCTGGAGGTCTGAGCGGTGTCTGGGTAGTCGAGCGTCCGATTTTAGTTCCAGACGCTCGACGACCAAACACCGCTGTTCGGCAGTTAAGATGGCCGCCGCCACGTGGAGATTAGGCGAACGGCGGCCACCCACGGACCCAATAACGGTATGTGCACATTGGTTCTTTCTTAACATGCTGGTACAATATACAAGATGCATGGACATATAGAGTTAGGGACAAATAACATTGTAAATACGAGTTTCTGGTGGCTGCTTCTGCCACAGAGCATAAAATAAATAATAATATATAATATAATCTTTATGTACTTTATAGTGTGTAAACATTATTGAGCTGTGTTCTTAATTTAGCTTTAAAGGTGGAACTCTTATTCATCCTCTATTCAGAAAATTTAAATAAAATAACATTCACTGCTTCACTTGTGCAAATGATTACTGGGACCCTAGATTCTACCAACCCCAGCTCTTCATTCATTAGTGGAAACGTTACATAGTTACATAGTTACATAGCTGAAAAGAGACTTGCGTCCATCAAGTTCAGCCTTCCTCACATTTGTTTTTTGCTGTTGATCCAAAAGAAGGCAAAAAACCCAGTTTGAAGCACAATTTTGTAACAAGCTAGGAAAAGAATTCCTTCTTGACCCCAGAATGACAGTCAGATTTATCCTTGGATCAAGCAGTTATTACCCTACATTGAAAGATTATATCCTTGAATATTCTGTTTTTGCAAGGGCCTTTATTCATTGCCACATAAAGGTGAAGACTGAAAGATCCTATATTTAGTGTAACGGACCGCCTGGCACCCCGACTGGGTACCTCCGTTACTGGATGCTCCTAGCGCTTCCAGAGGATTCCAATCGCTCCGCCAGACACCACAACCACCTCAGACCCCATGAACCACCGTAGCTTGGTTGGGGTCTCGCCGTCTCCTGCCCAACCTGGACCTCCGACAAGGCTCCAGGTTACAGTGGGTGAACCTCTCCTCCAAGAGAGGGAAACAGGAACAAGCTCTTAAAAGAGCTTAGAAGTGATCATCCAAGGGAGCATGCAGAGAATAGTAATCCCTTGTAGTGATATAGCTGGTTACCCCCAATAAGAGACAGGACTCTAGATTGAGGGTGAAGAAGAACTGACTGCACTGAGCATTTATTACTGCTTATATACAAGTTTCCCAGGAAGGTTACCACCCACGTGGACCTTGTGGGGCACTGAAACTGTAAACGTTGCAACCAATCACGTACAGGCACACAGATAATCACACCCATTTATTACAGTAAGAATCCTCCCCTCTGCTTGGGAGATAATTTAGTTAATTACTGTATCAACTCAATTATCTCCAAGCTAAAAAAACATACTTTTTTACAACTTTTTGATTATACATCCAATCTTAATAAAACAAATAATTATGTACAAAAAGAAAAAAATATACTCACTAAAAAAGAAAAAGAACTACCTAATGATATCTATGTGTAAGCTGTCATTCTGATTATTATCTTTAATATATTAATGTTCCAAAGCTGCGGCATGGCAGATTGGCAGTGGGGGAGAACAAGTAATACAATGGTTTATGTCTGGGTTCTTTACTGGATTAATTCATAAACAATTTGACCCAGAAAGAAGCAAAGGGAAGAAATCAATGAATGTCATTGAAATGATACTATAAAACTGATTGTATCAAAGAAAAAAAAAAATCAAAACTCCGTCAATGGAGGATTGGGGCTAAGCCATCAGAGAAAATACTAATGCAGTATAATACCAAGACACTTGTACACAGGTTACACATGTACACATGTACACTACATGAAAATACTCTATTCTAAATCAAGGATCCATAGATATTTCCATATGAGACAAGCAAATATTAGAGCTTTTAACTATGTGGATACAACTGGAAACTCCCCAAAGACCTAGCACGTCCACATCAGTAAATAAGTTTATATTATGCGTAGACCAAAGCAGGCCATAACCTGTCACTGGCACAAGCCCATTCTAGCGCTGCAACCTTCCGTTCCCGGTTTCTCACCTCTAAATAGTCACAACCAATTAGTGACTGGGATTGTCCCTTGTAATGTATGTTTATTAACCATGGGCTATAGTGGCAACTTGAGAAATCAATATACCCATTTGTTACTACTTGTTTAAAATGCCTGCAATTTGTAAAAATAAATTGACATTATACAAAAAAAAATTATTTCTCCAATTTTAGCTTTATGTCCTTCAGTATGAACTTAACTTAACATTTTGGCCCTTATGGGGTTAATAACTTGACTATTTACACTAAGTGGGAGGCAGAGCCCTCCAGGCACCATAACCACTACAGCATATTGTATTAGGTACAGTGCCAGGAATCCCTATTTAAGTAGTCAAACCCTTTTTAAACAGTTTGACAATTTCCAGGAGCCCAGTGTCATTCCAGGTCCCAGTTATAGCTAAAGCAGACGTTCGTACTTATTACAGTACATATATCAGTTTAGCCCATCCGTGGATGATCACATGGCCGTATTAGCAAGCTATAAGACTGCCTGCAGGGGGACTGACTGGGTTGTCAGGCAAATCACCAAAGCTGAAATACACACTTCTTTAATTAAAAAAAAAAGATGCCTTTATCTAAACAGACAAAATTGACGGATTCGACAAGATATGCAAAGAAAGACAGGCAGCGACAAATACAGGAGGAAGAAGATGAGGCTATGGCCGTTGCTGGTGTAAGAGATATGGAAGAGGAAGAGTGTGATCTCATGCAAGATAATAAAGATGAAGGACACATATCTAAGACATTTTTAAAACAAGTACTCCAGGATTTAAGGATAACTATAAAGGAAGATTTTGCCAATATTATAACTAGTATACATCAGGAGTTATCTGAATTAGGAGACCGCACTGATCATTTGGAGAAAAAATCGGATGATTTGAGTAAAGCGCATAATGAATTAGATGAGAAATTCATAAAATTGGAAGAAGAAAATAGAAAATTATTGCACAAAGTAGCAGATCTGGAGGACAGATCACGCAGAAATAACGCAAGATTCAGAGGCGTTCCAGAATCAGTTGAGTCTAATAAAATTGTGGAGTACATTACAACATTTTGCACAATTTTGCTCCCATCTATGGATAAGAGCTGTTGGGGGATTGAAAGAGCTCATAGACTGCCAAAACCTGCAAGATTTACGTCGGATATACCACGGGATATTATGGTTTGTTTTTACCGTTATACTGCGAAGGAAGCTTTATTTTCTGCAATACGTAAGATATCAATATTACCTACTCCATATGAAGCAGTAACAGTTTATACAGACTTATCACCTCTCACTATGGCAAGACGCCGGGAATTCTCCCAGTTTACTCAAGTACTACGTGATAAAAATATAGCTTACCGATGGGGATTCCCTACACAAATTATAATATGGAGGAATGGGAAGTTGACAGTATTGCAAGATCCAGCAAAGGGCGAGACTATCTTAAAAGAATGGGGATTTGAAAATGAAGGGGGAAAAGTATTGAGACAAGTTGCCGCATCCCAAAGTGTACGACCAGAATGGAAGATGGCAGGAAGATACTCAACAAAATCTTAAGGACAAAACTATATTCCTAAAGTTGTGTTTGTTGTTGTTTTTTTCCTCTCCCTCTTCCTCTAAATATATTTGTATATTTTCAAACTAATAGGCAATGGGATATTATTTTGGGACTAGGAGGGGTTAGGGAACCACTGCAAGGTTAACATTTTGCTTTTTTTTTTGTCTAGCAATACTAGTTTTTTGTATGTATACGGAATAGAATGTAAACGTGGTATGGCAGAGGTATGTCTTAAAACGGCTTTTGAAATAGCTTAATATACATACTTTATGAATAGGTTAACAATAAGTTTGGATAAGGTTTATGGGACTGTGTATTTGATGATTTAATGAGTGGGTATTGGTGCAGTTTGTGTCCCAGCCGCTCTAAAGAGATAATAGGTATATGTTTGGTTCTGGATTGAAAGCGGTGTGGTAACATATGATCAGGTATTTTCGATGGATTGTCTACCCTGTATATGTATGCCCTTTTTGTAGAGGGGAGGAAAAGGAGGGAGAGGAGAAAGAAGGAAGGAAAGAAAGGGAAAGGGGAGAGAAAGGAAAAAGAAAGAAGAAGAAGGGGAGGAAAAGGAGGGAGGAAAAGGGAAAAAGAGAAGGGGAAGGGAAGGGAACGAAGAAAGGGGAAGGAAAAAGAAGGGGAAAAGAAAGTAGGAACAAATATATAGATTGGTTATGCTTATGGAAATAGTATAACTAATATCACTAAATAACGGTAGTAGGGAAAAGTACTTAATATAAAATAAATAAGTATACATTATTAAGGACATTGGTTTTGACTGAGCTACAGGATAGTCCCCCGGCTTCTGTCTTTGGAGGGAGATTTGCCCGACACGTTCCATAATGGGATTTGAACTGGAGCATGCCGATGGGCACTATCCAGCTTATCCCCAGGTTAACTCTCTTACTCGAGAGTTATTGTACATTTTTTTAATGTTTTTTTTATTTTTTTTTATGTTTTTAGTGTTTGTTTCTTTTTTGTGGTGTATATATTTAGTATGAAAAGTTCCATGAAAAGGTTAATTATATTTATAAGAATATCTCTTACAACAGAGTAAGATGAGTAATTACTTATCGTGTTTATCGCTAAATGTAAATGGCCTTAATAGTCGAATAAAAAGACAATTAGTTAGACAAGAACTAATTAAATCAAAGGCATCAATAATATGCCTTCAAGAAACTAATTTACGAAGACAGAATCCGCAATATTTTGAGTTGTCTAGATATCCTCAAATTTTTCAAGCATATTCACCCCATAAATCTAAAGGTGTTGCAATTTTATTCCATTCAGATTGGCTATTTCAATTAGATAAAATTTATAGGTATGATATGGGAAGACTTTTGATTGTTGTAGGATTACTGAATGGGATACAGATTACAATAGCCTCGGTCTATGCTCCAAATAAAGATTAATATGCATTTTTGGCAAAAACTTTTGTATTAATTAATAAGTATCAGAGAGGCCACATAATGGTTTGCGGAGATTATAATTCTACATTAGATACTAAATTAGATATTATTAGGGTGCTTGACAAAAAAACATTCTCTCAGGCTATCTCTTTAAGCAAAAGGTTTGCTTCATTATTATTTAAATACGACTTATATGATACTTGGCGGAACCTATACCCGACTGGTAAAAATTATACTTACTATTCGCATGCTCATCATACATATTCTCGTATAGATATGTGCTTAGTTGATAAACAAACATTACAAAATATTTCTGAGGTAGAGATAGGGAGTAAAATCTGTTCAAATCATGCCCCTGTAATTACTAAGTTTAGGACTTTATATCCTGTAAGAGGCAGGAGTACATGGCGCTTAAATGAAACTCTTTTGGGTGAAGAATCTTTGTTAAATTTATTTAGGATAAGGATTCAAGCATTTTATGATGAACATGTTCAGGATAAATCCCATATTACTATTAAGTGGCTGGCGTTTAAGGCAGTAATGAGGGGACTGTTTATACAGGTGGGTTCTTGAAAAAAGAAGCAAGAGTATGGAGATAAAGAACGACTCTTAGAAGAGCATAAGGGGTTGGAGGAAGAAAATAAACGGAACCCATCAAAAATAATATCTTCTCAACTTCTCAAGAAAGGTTGGAATAAAAATTCAGGAATTAAATTTGAAACTTTTGGAAAGCCAAATGAGAAAACTAAAATTGACTCATTATACGCAGAGTAATAAAGTTGGGAAAAAGCTAGCTAGAATACTAAAAAATAAAGTCCAACAATCAAAAATACCATTTTTGTTAGCAGCAAATGAAGCAAAACTGTTTAATCCTCAAGATATTGTAGAAGAACTCTCCGCTTATTATAAAAAGTTATATAATTTAAAAAAAATGAGCATGATACATACCAGCCCACAAAAGAAGAAATTAGGTATTTTTTAGCAGATATAGATCTGCCTACCCTATCAGAAATTCAAAGCCAGTCATTATTAAAATCTTTTGAGGAGGAGGAAGCATTGAAAGTGATTAATGATCTTCAGGAAAAAAAAGGCCCCCGGCCCCGATGGGTTCTCAAATCTTTTTTATATAAGTTTTGCAAATTTATTTATTTCTCACCTTACGGACGTATTTAATTTTTAAAAAAATTCTGTGACTATGCCGGCTGAAATGCAATTGGCCAATATAATTACTCTGCCCAAAACCAGGGAAGTCACCTACTGAAAGTGTAAATTTAAGACCAATTTCACTTTTAAATGTTGACACAAAAATTTATGCAAAATTATTAGCATTAAGAATAAAACCATTTTTGATTGAGTTGGTTTCTCATGAACAAACAGGTTTCGTTCCTTCAAGGCAATTAGGGGATAATACCCGCCCATTGTCTGAATATATTGAACTGGGCCGATATTAATAAACAACAATTATTAATTTTAGCTTTAGATGCCGAGAAGGCCTTTGATCGCCTAAATTGGCAATATATGAAAGAAGTTTTGGTAAAGATGGCCTTCCCCTCAGCTTTTTTAGAGAGCATTTTTGCCCTTTATACTTATCCATCAGCGAGAATATATAATACGGGGTTTTTATCATCGACGTTTCAGATCACAAATGGTACAAGGCAGGGGTGTCCTCTCTCCCCCTTGTTATTTATTTTAAGTTTAGAACCACTAATAAGACACATTAAAAAACAAAACAATATTCGTGGTATTCGCACGCCTGCAGGAGAATTGAAAATAGAGCGATTTGCGGATGATGTTTTGTTATTCTTAACAGATCCGCCAACATCACTTTCAAACTTGATGCAATTATTGA
Source organism: Pelobates fuscus (assembly GCF_036172605.1). Classification (NCBI taxonomy): domain Eukaryota; kingdom Metazoa; phylum Chordata; class Amphibia; order Anura; family Pelobatidae; genus Pelobates; species Pelobates fuscus. The sequence continues at coordinate 366,978,864 of NC_086319.1, read as the reverse complement.
ATAGTTATGGACAAGTGTCATATTATAAGAATAATATATAAAAAAAACAAGCTATGCCAATTCATCTTCCGAAACATTTAGTAAAATAACTGCAAGATTTATACCCATTTGACTGGCGCTTATCATCAATAAATTACTTAGGGGTTAAATTATCTAGCAATCCAGCCCAGTTAATAAAAGATAATCACTTCCTATTGATTCATAAAATGAATAAACAACTTAAAGTATGGGAGGGGAGAGAGATATCCTGGCTTGGCCGTATTAACACGATAAAAATGATGATCCTGCCCCTTATTTTATTTTTATTTAGAACTTTAACAATTGTGTTAACAAATGCTCTTCTAAAAAAGTTTCAAACAACTATTAATGCACATATTTGGAAAAGGAAACCACCGCGGCTTGCACAGAATTGCCTTTGGAAACCATATATGAATGGTGGTTTAAACATACCAAATATTTCATTTTATTATAAAGCAGTTTTCCTTGCACAGGGTATGTCTATTCTTGAGCAGGGTTTAGCCCCAATTTGGTTGGGGTTAGAGAATGCTTGTATTAAGGAGGGCTCAGTGGAACAGTTACTCTGGCTTGGCCCAGGGAAACAAGAAAAATTATGCAATATGTTGCCTGCTACGAAAGCATTGATAAAAATTTGGGGACAAGCTATTTTTAGGCTAAGAATATCTAAGTTGTTGGCATTGGAAGCTCCTTTCAAAATGACGTTTTTGAGCCCTGATCTATTTTTAGATACATGGTTGGAGCGAGGGGTAAGACAGATAGGCGATTTATATAATGCAAGTGGAATAAAACCATTTCCGGAGCTTCAGAAGCAATTTGCTTTGCCGTCACATGAATTATTTACTTTTTTACGTATTAAACACATTTTTAATAAAATAGGTGGTACTTTAAAAGATAGGATGAATAGTTCCCCTTTTTTAGGCAAATGCATAGGGAAAATGCCAAATAAAAAAGCTCTCTCATTTTGCTATAGCCTTTTAGTTTCTACAGATGTGGATACTATAGGTTATATGCAAAAATGGGAGAGAGATTTAGATAAGCAAATAACGCAGGAAAGTTGGTATAAGGCCTTAAAAATTATGGAACAGCTCACAGCCTCATTACGGGGAACAACGGTACGCTATCTACAGACCTGGACACCCTGGCTCAAATTTATCTCGGGTAGAACGGCGTAGACACCGGGAAAATGGAGCCTCTGCATGACCCCCACAGGATTCACAAGTAAATAAACGCAGTGACGTGGCAGCGATTCCCAGAGGAGCCGCGGACACACACTTGGCCGAGGAGACTCTGAGGGGGACGGGATGAGCCGATACAGCGAGTACGACGCTGAGGAGGTCTCTCTTTATCCCTCCCCCCTACCCTATAACCCTCACCCCTTTCCCGACCCTCGCTATATCTCACATCCGGGCCACTCAAGGAACGGATACACGCACACGTTCGCTCCCCTCCATCCTTTCCCTGCCCACCACACACACAAATACACACCAAACTAGACACACCATCCGGGAAGCAAATCCTGAAAGATCAAAGGACGAAAAAACAGGGATTGAGCGTGACAGAGATTAAAACCTAGTCAGACAAGCAGAGGAAGCAGAGCTGCGAAAAAGAGGCATAATGGATCACAGGACACCGTGACCCAGCTGACCAAACACCGACGCACCAGACCTGGGAAGGGCGGTCACCTAACGCGCCACAAAGGCCCAGACTATGTGGGAGGAAAAACTCAGTCGTACCGGATCCCCATAAAACACAACTTAGAACGCACACAAACAGAGACGGGGGACATCTCACGAGGACCCCAACCTTAGAATAACCACTGGCTGTCGCCCTAACAAAATCGAACAAATATACAGGAACCTACCAACCTCAACCCGCTTCATGACACGTAGTTAGGCAAGACTCAAGGACAAGCAGTAATGAGCTAAATAACATGAAGGAAGGGGGGGATAGGAGGGACAAGTAAAGAGAAAAGGGAGGTTAGCCCACACTAGCATTCAGCACTACGGTGCACTCACAGTACGACAAACGAGGGTGGCCGCGGAGGCGACCCAGGTTCATCTGTCCTCCTAAGATATAGCTATTTATACACGAATGCATAATAGATAGGACTTGTTCACATGTTTTACTGTTAAATCGCAAAACGTATTTAGTGAAGACTGTTATGCCTATCGAGACAATCTCGAATACTCTAACTTCCCGTTGTATCTGTTAACAGTACTGATGTCAATGTTACTTTTCAAACTTGAAATAAAAACCAAGATTGACAAAAAAAAAATGTAAAAAAAATTACGAAACATGCTTCTAGAAGCTTATCACATTGGGAGGCATTCAGCAAATTAAATATGAGATGGTATATGGTACCCTCCAGAGTAGCTCAACAGTTTCCAGGAATATCTACAGCTTGCTGGAGATGCCAAAAGAGCATAGGCAACTTGTTGCATATTTTTTGGGAGTGTCCATTGATAATACCACTTTGGCAGGAAGTGGAATCCTTTTTCAAAAGGGGATTAAAGGTAGATATTAAGTTGCAACCAGAAAGCTATTTGCTTCATATGTTTCAGATAACACCTAAGGAGGAAGTATTAACAATAATGATACACTGTTTATTAGCAACTAAAATAGCTATAGCTTATAGATGGAAACAAATTCAGCCACCTTTGTTCAAAGAGGTTATGGTACGCTTATGTCACGATTCGGGGAACCTAACACGCTAACACACACACACACACAGAAAAGGTGCAGTACTGGACCTTAGAGTGGCCGGGCTAAGCACACACAGAATAGTCAGGAGACAAGCCGAGTAAGGGGAACCAGAAGACAGAATAACGAGAAACAAGCCGAGGTCAAAGGGTAGGAGAAAGTCACAAGTCAGTTTAACAAGCCAGAGAGTACGTAACCAGAAAACACAAGTTCAGTATCAATACTAGCAAGCAAAGACCACAACAGGGCAGGGAGAAACAGGAAAGGTAAGTATTTAAACCCTGAGGTTAATTCTGATTGGAAAACTTCCAATCAGAATTAACAATCACACGTGGGAGATATCTATGTCTCCCACTGTGATTGTCGTACTGTATCTTTAACGCCGGGTCAGGTGGCTGACCGCGGCGTGTATAGGAGTGGGCGGTCCCCCAGCGTTCAGCGTCATGCATGCTGCCGCTGGGGGATGGAGAGGAGGACGCGGGTGGCATCCGAGGCTGGGAGGATGCCGCCCAGCGAGCGAATGCCGGGAAAGGACCCGCGGACGGCTGGAGGGTGAGTGCCGCGAGCGGACTGCAGCCTCCCCTCGCAGCCGCCCGCGGGATCCTGACAGCTTAGACTCCTCAAGTTGGTATGAGAGAATGGCAAGTCGTTTGGCAGGAAGGGAAGGAACATTCAAATTTTTGTGGCAAAAATTGTTTAATGTTAGAAATATGTTTATATATATGTGATATGTTTTTATGTTAGTTTCTCTCTTTTTTTTTTCTTTCTGTTTTCTGGTTTTTGGTTTCTGTCTATGTAATTGTTGTATGAATGTATATATACTGAAATAAAAATAAATATAAAAAAAAGAAAAAAATACTTATTATATATATATACACACACACGTATAAAATGAAATAAATACGTAAAAGTATATCTTTCCTGGCAATATCTATGGGAGAAAAAAATGGGAATTGGGGGAACACCCAGAACATGCAATTATAAGCAGTGGTACTGCCATAAAGACCAAAACGATCACATGGCCCGAGGGGGCCTAGTTTGCAAGGTGGGGGGGTGTCTGTCTGGGTTGTCAGGCTGCCCACCGAATCGGATCATGGTGGAGGTGAGTGTCCTCGAGATCCTGGGGCTGAAAACCTTTGTGGTGTTATGAGGTCAAGGGCTTAATGGACAACTGTCCCCTCAACACTATGGTTTAAATATACTAATCCTTCGATGAAGCTTTGAAAGGAAATAGATTATTTTGCTTAATGTAAAAGAAATAGAGAAACTCCCAACCCTCGGGATATAACGTATATGCACACCTTGGATAAGAGAGTGTTTGAAAACGGGCAGTTAGTCTCTATGGTCTAGCAGGAAAGACCATAGAGAGTATATTTACCATTGAGACTATATAGACTATATGGTTAATATAATCTCTCTATGGTCTTTCCTGCATCGCTCTTGAAATCGCTGTTTATTGAATGAGCGAGTGCGCTGGATTGTGCACAGGGCCGGTGCACGGATCTTTAGCTGCACAAGCTACACAAGATGCATTTTGCTTCCCTCCTCTCCCCCTTTAAAAAAATAAATAAATAATGCATCTTCACCTTTGTGTCTTGTTGTAACCCCCCCCCCCACCCTTTTTAATATCTTACTCATTTTGTGCTCTGCTGTATTTTATTACCCCTTTAGTGTGTCTTACAACCCCCTATGTATGTATCTTACTTCCCCCACCCCTTTGTGTGTCTCTTACCTCCAGCCCCTTTCTGTGTCTCATTCTTACCCCAGCCCCTTTCTGTGCCTCTTTTTTACCCCAGCTCCTTTCTTGTCTCCTTGTCCACTGCAGTCCATCCTTCTCTGCCTTTTTTCCCCCTCAGTCTGTTTTGTGTGTCTTTCCTCCCAAGCCTCAAGTCGCACTCCTTCTTTGCCACAAAAAAGAAACCAGCACCAGCAGGAGAGGAGGACGTTCTAATAAAACCTTTACCCAAGGATTCCCGTATGTACTCCTCCATGATCTGGTTTTCTTTCTCAGAAAGAGGGTAGACCTTACCCCTAGGAGGCATAGTGCCTGGTAACAGGTTTATGGCACAGTCATACTCACGATGTGGAGGTAGCTTATCTGCCTCCCTTTTTTCAAAAAACAATGCAAGGTCTGCATAGACAGAAGGGACAGAAACAGAAAGTGGTTTAGCCGTGGGCACATTGAGTGAACAAACAGGACGTACATGAGCCATACAGTCTCGTTGACAAGATTCCCCCCAGGAGAGTATGTCTAAACAACCCCAGTCAAGTACAGGGTTGTGCTTCACTAACCAGGGAAAACCAAGAACGATGGAGGCAGTAGGAGAATCAATTATTTGGAAGGTTAACCTTTCCTTGTGCAAAGCACCCACAGACATAACTATTTCCTGGGTTTCATGGGTCACCAGGGGTTTCTCAAGTGGTCTACCATCTATGGCCTCAACGGCCAAGGGTGTGGCCTTTCGGATCAAAGTCAGGGCTGCGGTTTTGGCAAAGTTCTCATCCATAAGGTTGTCTGCCGCACCTGAATCGATCAAGGCTTTGGTTGTTATAATGGTTTTATTGACCAAAAGAGAAAGCGGAATAAACGGTCTGGAGATGGACACATGAGGGGACGAAGTCATAACACCCGAGGCCGACCCCTCTCTAGGCCTTAGGTGCTGTAGTTTCCCTGTACCTTAGGGCAGGCATTACAGTGGTGCCCCCTCTTTCCACAATAAAGGCATAACCCCTCCCTTCTACGGTACGCTCTTTCAGCCTCAGTTAACCCCGTAGCATCCAATTGCATGGGCTCAGGGGATGGTTGCCAAGGAGCGGGCAATGCTAGCAATGCAGTACTGGGTAGAGCAGGTAACACCCGTGTATCCAGCCGTCTTTGACTACGCCTCTCTCTAATACGGTTATCAATAAGAATCATATAGTCTATAACATCATCCAGAAGAACAGGCAATTCCCTGGATGCTATTTCATCCAGTATGTAAGCGGCCAAACCCTCCTGAAAGGCTGTTACGAGGGCGTCATTATTCCAAACCACTTCAGCTGCTAGAGTGCGGACTTCGATAGTGTAATCCGCTACAGATCTGCTACCCTGTCGGACCCTAAGCAGAGCTTTGCCAGCAGAAGCAACCCTACCGGGTTGATCAAACGTGCATTTGAAAGCTGTCAGAAAATCTGCAAAGGACATAGGAGACGTATTCTCCCACATGGGGTTGGCCCATGCTAAAGCTCTCCCGGACAAGTGGTTTATCAAAAAGGCAATTTTAGATCTGTCAGTGGGAAAGGAACGTGGATTCATCACTAAATGGATGTCAATTTGGTTGAGGAAACCACGACACAATGCTGGGTCACCGCTGTAGCGCTGTAGCGCTGTGGCGGCGTCATATGAACTACATGAGCAGGAACTGGTACTGGAGTGGGAATGGGTTCGGGCACAGCAGCAGCAGCCTCCTGAACGGCAGGTTGCAAGTGTGCAGTACGAGCCAGTATGGTTTGCAAAGCTTGAGCAAACTGATCCATACGGTGGTCTAAACCATCCATTCTAGCCTCCTGATTAACTAGGAGCTGTGTTATGTCAGCAGGTTCCATTTTGGCCCTGTTGTAATGTCACGATTCGGGGAACCTAACACGCTAACACACACACACACACACAGAAAAGGTGCAGTACCGGACCTTAGAGTGGCCGGGCTAAGCACACACAGAATAGTCAGGAGACAAGCCGAGTAAGGGGAACCAGAAGACAGAATAACGAGAAACAAGCCGAGGTCAAAGGGTAGGAGAAAGTCACAAGTCAGTTTAACAAGCCAGAGAGTACGTAACCAGAAAACACAAGTTCAGTATCAATACTAGCAAGCAAAGACCACAACAGGGCAGGGAGGAACAGGAAAGGTAAGTATTTAAACCCTGAGGTTAATTCTGATTGGAAAACTTCCAATCAGAATTAACAATCACACGTGGGAGATATCTATGTCTCCCACTGTGATTGTCGTACTGTGTCTTTAACGCCGGGTCAGGTGGCTGACCGCGGCGTGTATAAGAGTGGGCGGTCCCCCAGCGTTCAGCATCATGCATGCTGCCGCTGGGGGATGGAGAGGAGGACGCGGGCGGCATCCGAGGCTGGGAGGATGCCGTCCAGTGAGCGAATGCCGGGAAAGGACCCGCTGACGGCTAGAGGGTGAGTGCCGCGAGCGGACTGCAGCCTCCCCTCGCAGCCGCCCGCGGGATCCTGACAGCTTAGACTCCTCAAGTTGCTATGAGAGAATGGCAAGTCGTTTGGCAGGAAGGGAAGGAAAATTCGAATTTTTGTGGCAAAAATTGTTTAATGTTAGGAATATGTTTATATAGGAGCTACGTTATGGTTAAGAAGGTAGTAGAGAAATTAAATTAATTTAAATAGAATAAGTTATTAGGTAGTGGCGTTATAAAAAGGTCTTATGCGCGCAAATAAGCTTTATATATTGGTTTATGCAATTCATAAAAGAATATATCAAATTATATGCAAGAATGGTTTAGGAATATAATAGAGATTGGAGTTAAACACCACTAAATAATGTTGATTAGTGATATGATATGTTTTTATGTTAGTTTCTCTCTCTTTTTTTTTTTTTTCTGTTTTCTGGTTTTTGGTTTCTGTCTATGTAATTGTTGTATGAATGTATATATACTAAAATAAAAATAAATAAAAAAAAAAAGTTAAAAAAAACTTAGATTATATATATATACACACACACACACGTATAAAATGAAATAAATACATAAAAGTATATATTTCCTGGCAATATCTATGGCAGAAAAAAAATGGGAATTGGGGGAACACCCAGAACATGCAATTATAAGCAGTGGTACTGCCATAAAGACCAAAATGATCACATGGCCCGCGGGGGCCTAGTTTGCAAGGTGGGGGGGTGTCTGTCTGGGTTGTCAGGCTGCCCACCGAATCGGATCATGGTGGAGGTGAGTGTCCTCGAGATCCTGGGGCTGAAAACCTTTGTGGCGTTATGGGGTCAAGGGCTTAATGGACAACTGTCCCCTCAACACTATGGTTTAAATATACTAATCCTTCGATGAAGCTTTGAAAGGAAATAGATTATTTTGCTTAATGTAAAAGAAATAGAGAAACTCCCAACCCTCGGGATATAACGTATATGCACACCATGGATAAGAGAGTGTTTGAAAACGGGCAGTTAGTCTCTATGGTCTAGCAGGAAAGACCATAGAGAGTATATTTACCATTGAGACTATATAGACTATATGGTTAATATAATCTCTCTATGGTCTTTCCTGCATCGCTCTTGAAATCGCTGTTTATTGAATGAGCGAGTGCGCTGGATTGTGCACAGGGCCGGTGCACGGATCTTTAGCTGCACAAGCTACACAAGATGCATTTCGCTTCCCTCCTCTCCCCCTTTAAAAAAATAAATAAATAATGCATCTTCACCTTTGTGTCTTGTTGTAACCCCCCCCCCACCCTTTTTAATATCTTACTCATTTTGTGCTCTGCTGTATTTTATTCCCCCTTTAGTGTGTCTTACAACCCCCTATGTATGTATCTTACTTCCCCCACCCCTTTGTGTGTCTCTTACCTCCAGCCCCTTTCTGTGTCTCATTCTTACCCCAGCCCCTTTCTGTGCCTCTTTTTTACCCCAGCTCATTTCTTCTTCTCCTTGTCCACTGCAGTCCATCCTTCTCTGGCTTTTTTCCCCCTCAGTCTGTTTTGTGTGTCTTTCCTCCCAAGCCACAGGCACACAGGCATCGTTTTTAAGGCGCACAGTTAGTCATGCAGGTACACTTTCATACAAATACAGAAAATAATCATACAGAGATCAACAGACACATAGACATAGTCAGAGACATACAGACACACAGGCAGGGACATACAGACATACAGACACAGTCACATAGAGACATACAGGCAGAGACATACACACATACAGACATACATGCATACAGAGACGTTTACAGGCATAGAGAAACATACAGGCATACAGAGACATGCATACATGCAGAGGCATACCATCATACAGACACATACATACAGGCATACAGAAACATACATACAAAGACATACAGGCATACAGACACATACAGACACATACATATATGCGTACATACAGAGATATACAGGCATAGAGAAACGTACATACAAAGGCATACATGCATACAGAGGCATACCATCATACAGACACATACATACAAAGACATACAGACACATTCATACATACATACATACATACATACAGAGACATACAGGCATACAGAAACGTAAATACAGAGACGTATATCCAGAGGCATACCGTCAAAGAGACACATACATACAGGCATACAGAAACATGCATACAAAGACATACATACGTACATACAGAGACATAAAGGCATACAGTTAGATGCATGTATGCATACAGAGACATACATGCATACAGAGACATACATGCATACATACAGAGACATACATGCATACAGAGACATACATGCATACAGAGACATACCGTATATACTCGAGTATAAGTCATTTTTTGTGCTGAAAAACCCCAACTCGACTTATACTCGAGTCACTGTCTGTATTATGGCAATTTACAATGCCATAATACAGACAGGGGGCTGGCAGAGAGCTGTTACTTACCTCTCCTGCAGCTCTTGTCAGCTCCCTTCTCCTCCGCGCCGGTCCAGTCAGCTCCCCTGTCAGCTCACACTGTAAGTCTCGCGAGAGCCGCGGGGTCATAGCGCGGCTCTCGCGAGACTTACAGTGTGAGCTGACAGGGGAGCTGACCGGACCGGCGCGGAGGAGAAGGGAGCTGACAGGAGCTGCAGGAGAGGTAAGTGCTTCCTGCCAGCCCCCCTCCACTGAACTGCCAATGCCACTGGACAACCAGGAAGTGAGAGCCCCCCTCCCTGCCATGTATCAAGCAGGGATTGAAAAAAATAATAATAATAAAACAAAATAAAATAATAATAAAATAAAATAATATTTAAAAAATAATAGTAATAAAAAAATTATTAAAATATTTTTTACAAAAATTATAAGAAAAATGCCCACCCCCCACCAAGGCTCTGCAACACAAACACACACACACTGCATCACACACACTCACACTGCATTCATATACACACACACTGCACTCATACACACACACACTGCACTCATACACACACTGCACTCATACACACTGCACTCATACACAGACTGCATTCACACACACTGCACTCATACACACACTGCACTCATACACACACTGCACTCATATGCACACTGCATTCATACACACACTGCATTCATACACACACACTGCACTCATATACACAAACTGCACTCATATACACAAACTGCACTCATACACACACACTGCATTCATACACAAGCACTGCATTCATACACACACACTGCACTCATACACACACACTGCACTCATACACACACACTGCATTCATACACACACTGCATTCATACACACACACTGCATTCATTATATACACACACTGTAAATAAATATTCAATTAATATAATTTTTTTAGGATCTAATTTTATTAAGAAATTTACCAGTAGCTGCTGCATTTCCCACCCTAGTCTTATACTCGAGTCAATACTTTTTCCCAGTTTTTTGGGGTAAAACTAGGGGCCTCGGCTTATATTCGGGTCGGCTTATACTCGAGTATATACGGTAAATACATACATACATACATACATACATACATACATACATACATGCATACAGAGCATACAGCCTTCATACATACATACATGCATACAGCCTTCACACAGTCACAATTACATACTTACATCTGGTAAATCTGGTCTCTGGAGTGCATGCTGTCCGGCTCTGTGGAGTCCTGTCTTGCAGCCCAGCTGCATATAGGGGCGCCAAACTCGCTGTGTTGTACACAGGGAGCAGAGATATGATGTCATTCATATCCCGCCCCTCCACACAGCGTGCGGAAGACAACAGGGTAAGAGGCTCGGCTCAGTGGGCGGAAAGTTCTGGGCTGCGCTCGGCCACGCAACAAGACGTAACAGGCTGGAGGGGAGCGCAGTGCGCTTCCCTGCAGCCAGTCAGCCTGACATTGCACCCTAGGGCCGTTGCACCCTAAGGCAGCCGCCTGGGCCACCTTATAATAGCGCCGGTTCTGATTGTGCATTTTGTATATATTGGCCCCAGCAGCACTCTATAATATATGCATGTTCAGGTGAGTGCAGCCCTAGTCATCTTTGGTTTCATTTCTTTATATATTTGGGAGTTCAAGCCAACTCCTTGGTTTTGCACCCCTCCCTGTTATAGATGCCTCTTTCAAGGACCCTACTTAGCCTTGACCTGCAGAGAGTGCCAGGAGGAAGCTTTTCCCAAGTAAGTGGATTAATCTCATAAGAGCAGACATTAATCTGCTAGAGTAGGACCTGCCAAGAATTGGGTACATTGTAGTTGTGGCAGGATTATGTAATATATGATCATATACTGTAACTAAATTCCTATTATTATCTTGCCTAGGTGAGGTGTTTTTAAATAAAACTATTACAATCTCTAAGATTTGAAATCATTGTTTAGTAAATAAGCGAGTGCGCTGGATCGTGTATTTTCTATGTTGTATATATTGGCCCCAGCAGCACCCTATAATGTATGCATGTTCAGGTGAGTGCAGCCCTCTTGGTTTCATTTTTACATATATACTTTGGGCATTGATAATTATATTTTGTAATTTTTTTTCCAAGTTTGAGTTGTCGGGCAGTCCCCCTGCAAGCAGTGCTTTTCGGTCTTGTGATCGCAGTGTAATTGTGATCACATGGCCCAGAAGGGCCCTATTTGCTTCAGGGGTTGTCCGCCTTAACGTCAAAGCAATCCTTTTTCAGGACTGCATATTATGCCCTAAGGCATTAACAGGTTAATATAAGATAGGTACCTAATGTTACAAATTATACAGAATACATTGCAACAAATTGTGTGTAACACTTTAATAATATGTCCAGATTTAAAGCACACACTATCTTTCTTAGCTAAGGGTTTATTTAGAGGTGTTTTTTCCAATTAAAGCAGTAGTTCCCAACCCAGTCCTCACGTACCCCCTAACAGTCCAGGATATAGGGATTACCCAATTGTGTCTAAGGTTTTTTTTTAGAAAGAAATAAAAAAAAAAACACTCTAGACCAGGGCTTCCCAAACTTTTATGGGCCGAGACCCATTTTTGAAAACTGTAATTTTTTGAGACCCACTTGCTTCTAATGCATATTTTAAAAATGAACACCATGGCATTCCGCTTAGAAGCACACAATTGGCACACCATGGCAATCATCTTTAGAGACATACAATTGGTACACCATCGCAATCAGCTTTAGATACATACCAATGGCAGTCCATAGCAATCAGTTTTAGGGGAATAACATTGGCACATCATGGCAATCACTTCTAGATGTATAAACTTGGCACATCATGGCAATCAGCTTTAGAGGCATAAAATTGGCACACCATGGCAAACAGTCTTAGATGCACAAAATTGGCACACTATGGCAATCTGTTTTAAAAGCATACAATTGGCATACCATGGCAAACAGTCTTAGATGCACAAAATTGGCACACTATGGCAATCTGTTTTAAAAGCATACAATTGGCATACCATGGCAAACAGTCTTAGATGCATAAAGTTGGCACATAGCAGCCATGAGCGGTGGGTGGGGACCCTTAATAAAAAAATAATGTTCCCCCAGGTCCCCATCCATCAGCAGCAGTTGGGGACCCTTATTAATTAAAAGGGGGACCTAATGTTCCCCCTGGTCTCCACCCATGAGTCGCGGATGGGGACCCTAATTAAATAAATAATGAGGAGGACTTAATGTCCCCTCCAGGTCCTGACTCATGAGCGGTGGGTAGGGACCCTTATGAATTAAAGGGGGGACTAGCGTGTGGGGACAAATAATAACGTGACTAGGGGTCCCCCTAGTCACTCCCCCCCCCAATAAAAATACACTACCTACCCCCCTCACCCTAATAATATTGAGGGGGGGCAATAAACTAACCTGTCAAATAAAATGTCATACTTACAATTAGATGTCTTCTTTCTTCTTTTCTTTTCTTTCTTCAGCCCCAAAAAATGCCAAATAAAAATCCATAATACTCGTCGCAACTGTTAAAATGAAAAAAACCTGAACGCTGCAAAAAAATAAAATGAAAAAATGACAGGAAAAATAATCCATCTTCACCCATGGAGGGCTCTGCGCAGAATGAGCTCTGCAGGGCGGGGGAAGCCTTATATATACTACCCACGCCTTGCAATTTGATTTAGAGCACTCTGATTAGTTGATTCCAAGCCAACCAATCAGAGTGACAGGTAAATGGGGATTTGATTAGAGGAAGCTAGAATCTATTATTGAGGCAGTTAGGAAGACATTGACCTTAGAGGAATCCTCGGTTCAAAAACCTTTATGCAGTAAACATTTTGCTAGCCTCAAGAAGAAATTGCTTTTCCCCTTCACAAGACTATTAGGAACCTAGTTCTTGAAGAATGGCGGCAGTCGGAAAAATGGGTCTATTTCCAGGGTAAGTGGTCCAAATTATACCTATTCAAGAAATCTGACTCTGCTACTTTGATCTTAGCTCCCAAGGTGGACACGGCAGTTGTCAGGCTGCCTAAAAGACCACTTTGCCGCTATATGACTTTTGCTCTTTGAGAGAACCCATGGAGAGAAGAATTGATATATTTTCCAATGCCTATTTAGCAGCAGTGGTCAGTATGCACCCAGCAGCTGCCTTAACTTTGGTTTCCAGGGCCCTTATACAGTGGCAAAGGATCTGGAAGCTAATATTAAATATGGAGTTAGTAGATACCATCTCCTCAGAGCAGTGGACGTTATTATTCTTATTCATTATTGCCTAGAGATAGAAGAAACAGGTGTTCCTCTCATTCAGACAAAAGGTCATTTGTAATGTCATCTAAAGGCACCAAAGCCATATCAAATCCATGAAGTGGTTATAGTGCCCAGAATCCACCAGCGCTTTTTAAATTAAGTTTTAAACCATTTAACCCAGTCACATGTCTGAAGCATTTGCTTGAGCAGGAGCCTCAAATGACACTCTCAGCCCATCACTGGCTGGCCATTGTGAGTATTTATGCATCAAAGTACATATATACCATATTTAAAAGGAAGCAGGAACGACACCTGGGGGACTCCTCTTAATTATTAAATCAATCGAAAACAAGACCTAAAGTGGTGTTTGTGCGCAAAGTGGCTTTTAAATGCATCAAAGCCAAGGACTTTTGATTTCTTACTTAGTAAATAAGGCATAAAATCGTCTTATACCAAGCCCGGACTGGCCATCGGGCATACCGGGCAAATGCCCGGTGGGCCGCGATGGCCGTGGGGCCGAGGCCGGCAGGGGAGATCACAGGATCTGCCCTGCCAGCGCCTGCAGGGCCAGCGCTACCCGAGCGCCGGCCCTGCTCTGTGCCTCCATGGGCCGGTGGGGAGATCAAAGATCTCTCTCACCGGCCCAGAGACACTGACAGGCGGCCGCCGGCAGGAGAGGGTGTGAGGGAGGAAGGCAGGCGAGAGGACCGGCAGAGCTCTAGCCAGCAGCTCCGCCGGGTCCTCTCGCGAGGTCTGAGCGTTGCCGCGGTAACCGCGGCAACGCTCAGATCTCGCGAGAGTGTACTATAGCCTTCAGGCTAAAGTTCACTCTCACCACTGGACCACCAGGGAAGGAAGCTGCACGGCACCCCCCCCCCACCCCCCAGGCAGAACGGATCCCCCTCTCCCCACAGGCAGAACAGCTCCCCCCCCTCCTTCCGGGCTAAAAGGTAAGAAGGGAGGAGGGGGGATATAACTTTTTTTTTTATTATTAATAAAAAATATATATTTAAATGTAAATAAAATATACATTCACACTCACACACACAGCACACAAACACACACAGCACCCTCAAACACACACAGCACCCTCAAACACACACAGCGCCCTCAGACACACACACACAACACCCTCAGACACACACAGCACCCAGACACACACAGCACCCCCAGACACACACACAGCACCCCCAGACACACACACAGCACCCCCAGACACACACACAGCACCCTCAGACAAACACAGCACCTCCAGACACACACAGCACCCCCAGACACACACAGCACCCTCAGACACACACAGCACCCTCAGACACACACAGCACCCCCAGGCACACACAGCACCAGCACCCCAGACACACACAGCACCCCCAGACACACACAGAACACCCTCAGACACACACAGCACCCAGACACACACAGCACCCAGACACACACACAGCACCCCCAGACACACACACAGCACCCTCAGACAAACACAGCACCCAGACACACACAGCACCCCCAGACACACACAGCACCCTCAGACACACACAGCACCCTCAGACACACACAGCACCCCCAGGCACACACACAGCACCAGCACCCCCAGACACACACAGCACCCTCAGACACACACAGCACCCCCAGACACACACAGCACCCTCACACACACACAGCACCCCCAGACACACACAGCACCCAAACACACACAGCACCCTCAGACACACACAGCACCCTCAGACACACACAGCATCCTCAGACACACACACAGCACCCTCAGACACACACAGCACCCTCAGACACACACACAGCACCCTCAGACACACACAGCACCCAAACACACACAGCACCCTCAGACACACACAGCACCCTCGCTCACACATATACAGCACACTCCCACACACTTATATATATATATATATATATATATATAAATAAAATAACCCTCAGTGAGTTAACAGACAAAGAAAATTAGAAACCTAGAATGTGACGGCACATAAAAACACCCTCACACGCAGCACCCCTCTTACATACACACACACTGCGCCCCTCACGCATACAATATGTCCAAATAAATATATATATATATATATATATATATATATACACACACACACACACACACACTAAAGCACCTCTCACACTGCACCACTACACACATTACGCCAGGGGCGGGCTGGGCCGGGGGGCAGGGAGGCAATTGCCCCCCAGGCCGCCCGAAATTCTTTTAGGACCGGCCGCGGCGGGCCGGTCCTTTAAATGCTGCAGCCGCCGAGCGCTCTGTAAAGAGCGCTCAGACGGCTGCAGCTGCTTTTCCCTCCCTCCCCTGTAGGTGGCCGAGCTGCACCCCGGTCCGCGGTCCCGGCCGGAGTGATAGGAAAGTGCACACTGAGTGTGCACTTCCTGTCAGTCCGGCCGGGTACAGGAAACAGAAACTCCTGTTCCGCGCGGAACAGGAGTTTCTGTTTCCTGTACCCAGCCGGACTGACAGGAAGGTGCACACTGAGCACCTTCCTATCACTCCGGCCGGGACCGCGGACCGGAGTGCAGCTCGGCCACCTACAGGGGAGGGGGTAAGAAGAAGGGGGGAGGGGAGAGTAAGAAGAGGGGAAGGGGGGGGAGAGTAAAAAGAGGGGAGGGGGGAGGGAAAGTAAAAAGAGGGGAGGGGGAGTGAGAGTAAAAAGAGGGGAGGGGGTAGTAAAAATAGGGGAGGGGGGAGAGTAAGAAGGGGGGAGAGTAAAAAGAGGGGAGGGGGGAGAGTAAGAAGGGGGGAGAGTAAAAAGAGGGGAGGGGGAGAGTAAGAAGAGGGGAGGGGGGGAGTAAAAAGAGGGGAGGGGGAGAGTAAAAAGAGGGGGGGAGAGTAAAAAGAGGGGAGGGGGGAGAGTAAGAAGGGGAGGAGAGTAAAAAGAGGGGAGGGGGGAGAGTAAGACGAGGGGAGGGGGGAGAGTAAGAAGAGGGGAGGGGGGGAGTAAAAAGAGGGGGGGAGAGTAAAAAGAGGGGAGGGGGGAGAGTAAGAAGAGGGGAGGGGGGAGAGAGTAAGAAGAGGGGAGGGGGGAGAGTAAGAAGAGGGGAGGGGGGGAGTAAGAAGAGGGGAGGGGGGGAGTAAGAAGAGGGGAGGGGGGAGTAAAAAGAGGGGAGGGGGGAGAGTAAAAAGAGGGGAGGGGGGAGAGTAAGAAGAGGGGAGAGTAAAAAGAGGGGAGGGGAGAGTAAAAAGAGGGGGGGATAGTAAGAAGAGGGGAGGGGGAGAGTAAAAAGAGGGGAGGGGGGAGAGTAAAAAGAGGGGAGGGGGGAGAGTAAAAAAAAGGGGAGGGGGGAGAGTAAAAAGAGGGGGGAGAGTAAAAAGAGTGGGGGGGAGTAAAAAGAGGGGGGGGAGAGTAAAAAGAGGGGAGGGGGGTGAGTAAAAAAAGGGGAGGGGGAGAGTAAAAAGAGGGGAGGGGGGAGAGTAAGAAGGGGGAGAGTAAAAAGAGGATAGGGGGAGAGTAAGAAGAGGGGAGGGGGGGAGAGTAAGAAGAGGGGAGGGGGGAGAGTAAGAAGAGGGGAGGGGGGAGTAAAAAGAGGGGAGGGGGAGAGTAAAAAGAGGGGAGAGTAAGAAGAGGGGAGGGGGAGAGTAAGAAGAGGGGAGGGGGGAGAGAGTAAGAAGAGGGGGGGAGAGTAAGAAGAGGGGAGGGGGGAGAGTAAGAAGAGGGGAGGGGGGAGAGTAAGAAGAGGGGAGAGTAAAAAGAGGGGGGAGTAAAAAGAGGGGAGGGGGGAGAGTAAGAAGAGGGGAGGGGGAGTAAGAAGAGGGGGGAGTAAGAGGGGAGGGGGGAGTAAGAAGAGGGAAGAGAGGGAGTAAGAAGAGGGAAGAGAGGGAGTAAGAAGAGGGAAGAGAGGGAGTAAGAAGAGGGGAGGGCGGATAATAAGAGGGGGGGAGTAAGAAGAAGGGGGAAGTAAGAAGGAGGGGAGATAAGAAAAAGAGGGGGGTACGAAGAAGAAGGGGGGGTAAGAACAAGAGTGGGGAGTAATTAGAAGAAGGGGGTAAGAAGAAGAAGGGGGTAAGAAGAAGAGGGGGTAAGGAGAAGAGGGGGTAAGAAGAAGAGGGGGTAAGAAGAAGAGGGGGGTAAGAAGAAGAGGGGGGAGTAAGAAGAAGAGGGGGGAGTAAGACGAAGAAGGGGGTAAGAAGAAGGGGGGGTAAGAAGAAGAAGAAGAATGGGGTAAGAAGAAGAAGGAAGGGGTAAGAAGAAGAAGAAGGAGGGGTAAGAAGAAGAAGAGGGGGTAAGAAGAAGTAGGAGGGTTAAGAAGAAGAAGGGGGTAATAAGAAGAAGGGGGTAAGAAGAACAAGGGGGGGAGCAAGAAGAACACAGGGAGGAGGGGGTAAGAAGAACACAGGGGGGTGAGAACACACAGAGGGAGGAGTGAGAAGAACACAGGGAGGGTGGAGGGGGATGAGAAGAGCACAGGGAGGGTGGGTGAGTGTGAGAAGAGACCGCTAGGGGAGGGTGGGGGAGAGGAGAGACCACTAAGGGGCAGGGGAGAGCTCTAAGGGACAGAAGGGACAGCTCTATAGGACAGGGGGCAAGACAGGGAGCTCTTTAACACTACGCGCACACACACACAATGCATCCCTATACATACACAGAAACACACAATGCACCCCTATACATACACGGAAACACACAATGCATCCCTATACATACACAGAAACACACAATGCATCACTATACATACACAGAAACAGAACATGCTTCCCTTACACACAGAGAAACACACAATGCATCCATTACACACACACACAATGCAACCCTTACACACAAAGACAATGCATCATTTGCACACATACACAGAAACATACAATGCAAACCCTTACACACACATGCAAACACACACACTGTTTTTCTTACATACACACAGAAACACAATGCATCTCTTACACTCAATGCACACACATACAGACACACACCTTGCATCCCTTATGCATACAAACACAGATTCACACAATGCATCCCTCACACACAACCAGAAACACATAATACATCCCTTATACACAAATACACACTGCTTCCACTACACACAAACACACTGCATCACCTGCACAAACTGGTATCCCTATACACTACATACCATAAGCACACATATTAGATAACACATAACACATCCCCTACACACTCCACTCCCTGTGAGCGAGCTCATGGGTGGGTGGAACATATAAGTGGACTTATGAGTGGGCCTTATGGGCATACTCACCGTCAGGCACTGGGGCCCAGACCTTGAGCTGTGTAAGAGGCCCCCAAAAAATGGAGCTGCTTCCAATTCTCCCAGAACGTTGAATTTTGTGACCACAGTTGCAAACAGCCTCCAGAGATCCTGTTCTACACCAGACCAGTGGAGCCAAACTGCAGCCCATCATCATCCTCATCTAATTGTAAGTAGGCAATCTAGTATATTATTAGTGACACTAATCTATAATTTACCTCACATTAAAGGGACACTATAGCTTAATGAAGTGGTTCTGGTGTGTATAGCTGGTCCCTGCAGGCTTTTTAATGTAAACACACACTGTGTGCAGCACTGGCGTTCATATGGCAGATCATATGGGTGGGGCATTGTGATGTCACATGGGGGGGGGCGGCAAATTTATATTTTGTCTAGGGCGGCAAAACTCCTTGCACCGGCTCTGATCCTGGGCAGGTGCACCAGTACTCTCCTCCTGCCCAGACCCGTCTTGACCGCAGTGCAAGTGCCCTCTGCCCCTAATTTACAGTGGCTCACACTCACAACAAGCAGTGCCTGGAGCCCTTTGCAGAGACGGAAACAAAGAGGTTCTGCGGCAGCTGGCCGTCCTGCAAGCATTACATTAAACAGCTGTTCCCCATGCAGCCACAGGTGGCGTTGTGCTGGGAGACTGTGATTACTCTTCACTTCCTCCCAGCCTACAGAGCAGCGCATGGGGGAGAGAGGAGGAGGCATGATTTAATCTTGACTAAATCCTCTAAGCAAACCTTTATAAATTTGGGGGGATCAGCTCTGTTTCCACAGTTTATTGGTGTTTACTCTCATCTCTGTATTAATATTGAGGGATGTCTAAGTAGTAACATCAGTGTGTGTCAGCAGGGCCAGCCGTTGGGGTGGGCAAGCTGTGCGGTCACGCAGGGTGCCATGACAACAGAGGCGCCCGGCGGCCAACACAGCTCACAAGTTGGGTACACCAGCATATTTAATTTAAATGATTCGCTGGTGGTCCACTGGTGCGCACCAGCAGTAGGTGCAGTCAGATCATATCCTCTCCCTCGTGGTTCCGGCGCTCAGTTAGTGAGTCAGAGCACAGGCTCAGAGATTCTCAGCCTGTGCTCTAGCAACATTGAAAGTCAGAGCCGTGAAGGAGCGGGTATGGCAAAGAGCTACTGATTAGCATAACATCCATATCCGTTATAAAACCAGAAAAAGGTGGGCATGGATGGTGAACTGATTTGGTGGCGCAATGGGCCACTTGACTGGTTTTGCCCCCCAGGCCTAAGGCTGCCAGCCCTCCCCTGCATTACGCTCCAGATACACGCTAGATCCCTTACCCTATATGCACTCAGGGGCGGACTGACAGGTCGGGAAGTCAGGGGGCCCGGCAGCACAGCCATGCTTCTGCTGTGGAAATCAGAGATCTCCACAGCAGAAGGAAGTTGTGCAAAAAAAAGTGCAGTAAGAAGGTTGCAGGGGCCCATAATGACTCGAAGGGCCCCTGCAACCCATCAATCCCCCCACTCCACTCAGTGAGAGACCTGGCAGCATTATACCAGCTCTCACTGCCAGGTCTCCTCTCTCTCTCCCTGCAGCACTCAGTGCTCCGCGTGAGGATTGGAGGCGGGGCAGGAAGTGACATCACACCCCCTGCTTCCCTCTCACACGGAGCGCACTGACAGCGTGGATGGAGGGTGAGAAGGAGCCTGTCTGCCCCACTGCTGATGGAAGAAGATGGAGGGAGAAAACATCAGATTGTATAGGTAAGCAGGCGCCTCTATACACATACACTGCCCACCCATATACACACACTGCCCACCCATATATACACACTGCCCCCCCATATATACACTGCCCACCCATATACATACACTGCCCACCCATATACACACACTGCCCCCCATATATACACACTGCCCCCCCATATATGCGCTGCCCACCCATATACATACACTGCCCACCCATATACATACACTGCCCACCCATATATACACACTGCCCCCATATACATACACTGCCCACCCATATACACACACTGACCCCCATATATACACACTGCCCCCCATATATACACATACTGCCCACCCATATACATACACCGCCCACCCATATACATATACTGCCCACCCATATATACACACTGCCCACCCATATACATACACTGCCCACCCATATACACACACTGCCCCTCCATATATACACACTGCCCCCCATATACACACTGCCCCATATATACACATACTGCCCACCCATATACATACACTGCCCACCCATATACATACACTGCCCACCCATATATACACACTGCCCCCCATATATACACACTGCCCCCCCATATATCCACTGCCCACCCATATATACACACTGCCCACCCATATACACCTACTGCCCACCCATATATACACACTGCCCACCCATATACATACACTGCCCACCAAAATATACATACTGCCCACCCATATACATACACTGCCCACCCATATGCATACACTGCCCACCTATATACATACACTGCCCCCATACACATATATACACACTGCCCCCCATATATACACACACTGCCCACCCATATATACACACTGTGCACCCATATATACACACTGCCGACGTATATACATAAACTGTCCACCCATATACACACACTGGCCACCCATATATACACACTGCCCACCCATGCACATACACTTCCTACCCATATATACACACTGCCCACCCATATATACACACTACCCCCCATATATATACTGCCCACCCATATACATACACTGCCCACCCATATACACACACTGCCCCCCCATATATACACTGCCCACCCATATACATACACTGCCCACCCATATACACACACTGCCCACCCATATACACATACTGCCCACCCATATACTGCCCACCCGTAAACATACACTGCCCCCCATATACACACAATGCGCCCCATATATACACACTGCCCACGAATATATACACTGCCCACCCATATATACACACTGCCCCCATATATACACTGCCCACCCATATACATACACTGCCCACCCATATACATACACTGCCCACCCATATACACCTACTGCCCACCCATACATACACACTGCCCACCCATATACATACACTGCCCACCTATATACGTACATTGCCCCCCATATACACATACTGCCCACCCATATACATACACTGCCCATCCATAAACATACACTGCCCACCCATATACACACACTGCCTACCCATATACACACACTTCCTACCCATATATACACACTGCCCACCCATATACACACACTTCCTACCCATATATACACACTGCCCACCCATATATACACTGCACCCCATATATGCACTGCCCCCCATATATACACTGTCCCCCATATATACACACACTGCCCACCCATATATATACACTAGCCACCCATATATACACACTGCCCACCCATATACATACACTGCCCGCGCATATACGTACACTGCCCACCCATATACACACACTGCCCACCCATATATACACACTGCCCACCCATATACATACACTTCCTACCCATATATACACACTGCCCACCCATATATACACACTGCCCCCCATATATACACTGCCCACCCATATACATACACTGTCCCCATATACACTGCCCCCATATACATACACTGCCCACCCATATACATACACTGCCCCCCCATATATACACTGCCCACCCATATACATACACTGCCCACCCATATACACACACTGCCCACCAATATACATACACTGCCCACCCATATACACCTACTGCCCACCCATATACACCTACTGCTTACCCTTATACATACACTATCCACCCATATACACATACTGCCCACCCATATACACATACTGCCCACCCATATACACATACTGCCCACCCATATACATATACTGCCCACGCATAAACATACACTGCCCACCCATAAACATACACTGCCCACCCATATATACACACTGCCCACCCATATATACACTGCCCACCCATATACATACACTGCCCACCCATATATATACACACTGCCCCCATATATACACTGCCCACCCATATATACACACTGCCCCCCATATATACACTGCCCACCCATATACATACACTGCCCACCCATATACACCTACTACCCACCCATATATACACACTGCCCACCCATATACATACAAAGCCTACCCATATACATACACTGCCCACCTATATACATACACTGCCCCCCATATACACATACTGCCCACCCATATACATACACTGCCCACCCATAAACACACACTTCCTACCCATATATACACACTGCCCACCCATATACATACACTGCCCCCATATATACACTGCCCCCCATATATACACTGCCCCCATATATACACACACTGCCCACCCATATATATACACTGCCCACCCATATATACACACTGCCCACCCATATACATACACTGCCCACCCATATGCACACACTGCCCACCCATATATACACACTGCCCGCCCATATATACACACTGCCCACCCATATATACACACTGCCCCCCATATATACACTGCCCACCCATGTACATACACTGCCCACCCATA
This sequence comes from Pelobates fuscus, assembly GCF_036172605.1. NCBI lineage: Eukaryota > Metazoa > Chordata > Amphibia > Anura > Pelobatidae > Pelobates > Pelobates fuscus. The sequence continues at coordinate 366,955,587 of NC_086319.1, read as the reverse complement.
TACACACACTGCCCCCATATACATACACTTCCCCCATATACATACACTGACCACCCATAAACATACACTGCCCACCCATATACACACACTACCCACCCATATACACCTACTGCCCACCCATATACACCTACTGCCCACCCATATACATACACTGCCCACCCATATACACACACTGCCCACCTATATACATACACTGCCCACCCATATACACATACTGCCCACCCATATACACACACTGCCCACCCATATACACACACTGCCCACCCATATATACACACTGCCCACCCATATACATACACTGCCCCTGATATATACACTACCCCCCAATATATACACTGCCCCGAATATATATATACACCTCCCACCCATATATATACACTGCCCACCCATATATACACACTGCCCTCCCATATATACACACTGCCCCCCCATATATACACACTGCCCCCCCATATATACACTGCCCACCCATATACATACACTGCCCACTCATATACATACACTGCCCCATACACTGCCCACCCAAATACATACACTGCCCACCCATATGCACCCACTGCCCACCCATATACACACACTGCCCACCCATATACATACACTGCCCCCCAAATATACACTGCCCCCATATATACACGCGCTGCCCCCATATATACACACACTGCCCACCCATATATACACACTGCCCACCTATATACATACACTGCCCACCCATATACATACACTGCCCACCCATATATACACACTTCCTATCCATATATGCACATTACCCACCCATATATACGCACTGCCCCCCATATAAACACACTGCCCCATATATACACTGCCCACCCATATACACACACTGCCCCCCATATACATACACTGCCCACCCATATACATACACTGCCCACCCATATACACCTACTGCCCACCCATATACACCTACTGCTTACCCATATACATACACTGCCCACCCATATACACATACTGCCCACCCATATACACACACTGCCCACCCATAAACATACACTGCCCACCCATATACACACACTGCCCACCCATATATACACACTGCCCACCCATATACATACACTGCCCCTGATATATACACTACCCCCCAATATATACACTGCCCCGAATATATATATACACCTCCCACCCATATATATATACACTGCCCACCCATATACACACACTGCCCACCCATATATACACTGCCCGCCCATATACATACACTGCATACACCTACTGCCCACCCATATACACCTACTGCCCACCCATATATACACAGCCCACCCATATACATACACTGCCCACCCATTTACACACACTGCCCACCTATATATATATATATATATATATATACACAAACACTGCCCACCCATATATACACACACTGCATACACTGCCCACCCATATACACACATACACTGGTCACCCATATATACACTGTGCACCCCCCACACACACATTGCCCCCCATACACATACACACAGGTCCCCACACATATACTGCCCCCCCACACACCATACACATACACACATTTCCCCACACACACACTGCTCCCCATACTCACATTGCCCCCACACACACTGCCCTCCCCACACACACATTGCCCAACACACACATACACTGCCCCCCCCCACACACACCATACACATACACACATTGCCCCACACACACATACACTGCCAACACACACACACAGCCACACACACATTGCCCCACACACCCTACACATTCACTCACTGCACCCTCCCCCTCACACACACACTGAACCTTTCACACATACTGCACCAATCACACACACCACTGCTCCTATGCCCTACTACAGCCTCATATCCCAGCAGACCCCAGGTAAGTTTTCAAACTGTTCTTAAACAGTTTAACCCCTACAGCCCAGCAGGTGGGGGGAACCTAATGGCCCTATTGTGCCAGGAAAACGAGTTTGTTTTCCTGGCACTATACTGCTCCTTTAATATTTTGTCTTCGTAGGGCCCTGGATCTAATTTTGTCCGGGGGCCCAGAAGGCTGTCGATCCATCCCTGTATGCACTCTTAATCCTCTACACACACACACACACACACATACAATCTCCTATACACACTCTGGGTCCTTTACACAGTAGATCTCCTACACACACACTACATTCCTTGTCAGCAAACACATACAACATTCTCTAAACACACCCTCTCTACAACCCCTACACACACTACGTCACCTATACACACACACTACAGCCCGTATGCACACACTCGCTACATCCCCTATAACACTATGCTCCCTATACACACACTCTCTACAGCCCCTAGCCACACATATTACACCACAAACACAAATAAAATTGACCTATTTGCACAATACCACACCACACTCTACACACACGCTATCCCACAAGCAGGCTCCATACACATGCACCATACACTTTCCTGGCCCTTTTGTCCTCTGGTATCCCACTTGTGGAGACACCAGAGACAATTTAAAAGCAAACTCAGCGCAAGCATGTTATTAAATTTGCTTGCGCTGCGCAGAACAAATTCAGGGCCTTTTTCTAATGCCAGAGCTCTTCAGCGGGGCTCTGCGCATTGAACTAACATGCTCACTTTGAGAGGGGCTGTGATTGTCATTAGTGATGACAAAACACACCCTCTCTGGCCCCGCCCCCTTCTTAGGGGGCCGCTCTGATTGAAAAAATGCCCGGGCCTAATTTTTTTCCCAGTCCGGCCCTGTCTTATACTTACATATTATTAATGTTCCCAACAATGTATAATAGGGTTTCAGTCATTGTATTCTATGTTCTTTCTCTAACCATAAGTCTATCCCTTTCTTTTCTTTTTTAAAACAGATATTAAGAAATAAAGATGGAAGTCGACAGCAATGTGGTGACTCAAGATTACAGAATGCTCCATGGAAAATCTCTGGCACTAAACTGGAGAATTAATTAAAAATACAAATATGTCCTGAAAGAGAAATTAAATTAATGAAAATAAAATGTTATATTGTCATTGTTTGGCCATCATTTTTTCCCAGTTTTGTAATAACAAATATTGAAAAAATAGTTCCTTCTGTAAAGAGAGCTGGAAATTCAGAAACCAACATATTTTTGCTTAAGGATGAGCTAAATGAAAAGGTATGTCAGGTGTTAGAAAACTGAAATAATCTTTCACATTTAAAAAAAAAAAAAAACACTCCAGACAAGGAAGATGCAGTGCTTAAGAAAATCTCAAGCTCAACAGGTTTTTTACCTACTCCAAATTTAGCTAGTTTGCTTAATCCCAATCAATTCTGCAGCAATAACAAACAGAAATGTGTTAAAATGGCAGGGATAAAAAAATAAATACACATTCTCTGTAGGTAAAAGGACCTTCTGCACTCTGGCTGTTGTTGACTGCATCTCACATGATGCTTTGCCACCATTATGGCTGTAATAGCATTACATATTGCTGCACCATATCTGAAAGGTAAAAAGGCAAATGAGTGTTACTCTCTCTCAAGGCCTCCTATCATTAAATACATCCAAAAAATAACATAGTTCACAAATGAGCACTCTCAGCCACACTGTGGGTACCTAATTCCTAGTTTCTAAAATGGGGTCATTTGACATGAATCATTCCAAGCAGCATCACATACATGAAGTTGTAATGGCCACTAAATTCACCAAAGCCATATCAAATCCATGAAGTGGTTATAGTGCCCAGAATCCACCAGCGCTTTTTACATTATGTTTTAAAACATTTGACCCAGTCACATGTCTGAAGCTTTTGCGTTGTTTGACCATAATTTTTTTCTCAATTTTGTAAAAAGAAATATATATATATACATATAGTTATTTATTACATTATACCCCGGTTTGTTTGTTGTATCAATATTTTACTTATCTCATATTGATTGTTCATTGTATTGTAAAATTTTAAATCTTTCAATAAAAACTATTGGAAAAGAAATCTTGAAAAACAAATTCCTTCTGTAAAGGGAGCTGGAAATTCAGAAACCAACTCAATGAAAAGATATGTCAGGTGTCAGAAATAGACTTTAAAATTTGAAAAAGACTACTCCACACATTTAGCTTAATGAAGATGTAGTGCTTCAGAAAATCACAAGTTCAGCCCCAAGTTCTGACCTATTTCAAATTTAGTTAGTTTGCTTAATTCCAATCAATACTCCAGCAATAACAAACATAATGTTTTAAAATGGCAGGGATAAAAAAAAAAAAACAACAACATTCCCTGTAGGTAAGAGGACAGGGTAGGCAACCATCGGCACTCTGGTTGTTGTTGACTACATCTCCCATGATGCTTTGCCACCATTGTAGTACACAAGATGTAGTCCACAAGGTTGCCTACCCTAGTTATAGGTCTAACTTAGCTTGGGCAGGCTGTCTCACAAGAATTCAGTCATAGAATAACCACCTAACTCATTGATTCATAACAGATCCTTTCCTTTAGCTGTGACACCAAGACAAGCTATCTTCATTTTAAGTTCAATTTTAACAGCAGTGATCTCACATTTTCTTTATTATTACTTTTTCAAATTTGCAGTTATGCCATCGCCAAACCTCCTTTAGACATTGTCTATATATCCGAGTATTTATCTCAAACAAATCTTCTTGCCTTGTGGAGCTAATATTGCACTAATTAGGGACTTGTTATTGTCTTCTCTAAAATCCAGAGCTTGTTACATGCTCAAATAAAAATCAGAGGGTGATCTTAGAGTTCTGAAAATGGAATGGGGTTCAAAGTTGTTTCTATTGTTTCCATTAGTGTAAATAATAATTCAAAATATCACATAGATGACAATCTTCATCAGTGAATCCATGAATTGGAGAGGAGGTGTGAAATAAGAAAACCTATAATCATGGACGGTGGCCTTTAGCAGAAGATGCCCTTCTGGTCTCACAGAACACACTTAATGCTTTTTTCTACCTTGGAACAACACATTTTAGCATAAAATAAGCATTATCATTATGTACATTATAGTGTGTAAACATGATTGAGCTGGGTAGTGAGTCAGGGAGCAGCTGTGACTTTGGGGTTTAATCAGTAAGTGGAGAATCAATAAGGAAACGGCACATCTAAAGTTAAAGTAACATGGGTGGAAACATAGCTGAGCTGGGGAACTTTCACAGTTCCTCTATTTTGTCCTGAAATTTGCAATCCCCTAAAAAATCCACTACTCCTGGTTTAGTGAATAAACCTCATTAAATAAATGGACATCGGGGGCGGGGCCTGGCAGCCAAGATGGTCGGTCGCACACTCTAAGAGCTCGTGCACTACAGAGTACAAACACGCCACCACTGATCGACCCAGTAACGCAATCGACAAACGGTGACCAGGGAACCACTCGCGAACTCGTGAGAAACAGAATGGTACCGGTCCGGCACCGATGTGGGGCGGAACGACACAAAACAACCATGCGGCCTACACCAGAGCGGAGCCTAAGGCCTGGGGGTGACGGCCGAACTCCCGGCACGGGACCCGCTCACAGGCATGAACCCAGCACAACCCTGCTAACCCCCCCTCTGGACCGGCGGGGGATATCCCGGTCCTCGCTGGGGACGATTACCCCCACACCTGCACCTGACCAAGCGACAAAGTCCAAAGCAAAGTGGGTCTGTTCAGGCCCACACAAGATGGCGGCACTGCTACAGCCTACTAAAAAACTGCCTACTAAAAAACGCACACTGCTTAAGCCTCCCAGGAACTTACAGGAGTTTTTCGACCAGATCTGCGCCAGCCTGTGGATTAGGCCCCGGGCCCAGAGACAGCCCTACAAGATGGCGATCAGAGAGGTGGCGGCGTGGTTCCGCCCGGCAATCCGGCTCCACATGCGCGGGAATCCTCCTCGTACACCCAGAGTGGCCCCCCCGATGGGACTGGAGACCAGTGCAGAGAGAAGCAACGCCAGGGGACTGTGGCACCAGCACTTGCACACCCAAGCCCAGGAGGGGGTCCCACCAACAAGCCCGATCTACCTACACCCCAGCGGCACCAACCGACATCACCAGGCAAAGAGGTGCTCCACATTTGAATACTCACAGCACCGGCCGCGCAGTGAGGCTAGATACCGGCGAGAGACACGAGCAGAGTTCCCCCCAGCGTCCCACAGGGGACAGAACCTCGATCCAAGGGGCCCACGTGCAACGCCAACGTCCCAGCAGAACAGGCGTTGGCTGACGGGGAATAATTATGGGCAGAGGCCTAACCACCTCTATTAAGCACCGGGGGAAGTACCAGCACCACCGCACAGACTCTCGGTGCACCACAATACGTTGCCCAGCTGTCTCCTGGACAATTGTATGTACATTTGGCTAGCAAAGGGCTAGGAGCAATGTCTTCGCCATCATTTCTTTTTTTATTTAGTGTGCAAGATAGACATGCACCTTACACACTAGTTTGCAGACCACCACATAATGTTATCTCTGCTAGTTTATCAACTGGACAGCCCCAACACTATGCCTTAGCAGCAAATGTGTCGCATTACAAACAAGCTGCACATTCACTGCCATAAGCGTAACCAAACCAACTATCAGTGTCCCTACCCTAACAGGTTATCCCGCACAAGCTAACTGTTAAACAATTACCTGGAACAAAAGCATTAGTCAAGTGACGTTACTAGCGAGTAAAAACTGCATTATCTGTACTGTTAATGCTATGCGGCTTATATTGCATACTGCTTAAAAATGTTTACAAAAAGCATTGTTAAATCTTTCTACTTAGACTTGTGCACATAACCTCACTATACCTAATATCCTTCATGTCAGCACGTAGAAGTACACACAGTATATCGTTGAACCAAACTTGTTATAAATATAAAAATGTGCAAACTCTCATGCCACTACCTAACTCTTGTGAACCTTTGAAACACGCTGTTGTGGCGTATGTGATAGCCTGTAACCACCTGCACAATAAATATAAAGAATTTTAAAAAAATAATTAAATAAATAAAAAAAAACATGATTGAGCTGTGTCCATAATTTAGCTTTAAAGGTGGAACTTTTATTCATTCTCTTTGCTGAAAAGAAAAGACAAAATGGGAGACACTAGAAAAACTGGGACTCTAGACTCTAACAATCCCATATATAGAAATTATATATAGAATATATATCAATCTCTTGGTTTTTTCAGATCAGGCCTTTGAACAATCAAATGACATCACAACGATGAAGTCACAGACCAACTTCATGACCTATTCATATCAGAGCTTGCTTGGTATCTGAAGTGGTTGGACATAACACTGCAGATCTAAAACCAGAAAACTCAATTCATAAAAAGTGAACATAGGGATCTCCCTCCTAATTATCTGGATATCAGAGTCATTAGGTAAGTGCGAGAAGGGGTACAGTTATATAGAATATCTGGAGAATTTACACTATACTAAATCTGAAAAGGAGAGAATTAAAAAAGTCCAGAGGTGGTTGGATCATATTAGATATCCTACAGAAAAGGGATTTTTTTTTAACACTAATTGAATCAGCCAATTAGTAAGAGCAGGTTTCAGGATCATATAAGAATATAGGATATGGAACTAATTTAGAGCAATGTCTGAGGATATCAACACAATGGTAAATGGGACGGAAGAATTACAATTGATGTTCATGTCTAGAACATAGTATTTACTGGCCATCAGCATAATCTGCTCTTATTATTAAGCTTTTACTAGAATAAATAAGGCACAAGCATATGAACTTCAGCAAAAACAGTGGTTCCCAACCCAGTCCTCAAGTACCCCCTACCAGTCCAGGATTTAGGGATTACCCATTTCTGATTAAGGGGTTTTTAGAAGAAAAAAACAATTTAGACACAACAGGATAATCCCTAAATCCTGGAGTGGTAGGGGGTACTTGAGGACTTGGTTGGGAACCCCTCCTCTAATACCTAGTGAGTAGGAAAGAGATGTTTCACTGCTCTGGAGTAATGATTCCAGCTTATCTAGGCTTTGGCTGACACAGGAGATACAGTCCATAGTCAAATTACTATTTTGGCATTACTGGTCTAATGTGTAGGGTATCACCCTTAAGGTTACTTATTAAAGTGAGAAATTATGGGAATTAAAAAGGAATGTCAAATTTAAGGCACAAATAGCAAAAATAGCAACTAAGCTATGCTTCCAGTTTAAAGGACCACTAGAGGCACCCAGACCACTTCAGCTTAATGATGTGGTCTGGGTGCCAGGTCCATCTAGGGTTAACCCTGCCTGCTGTAAACATAGCAGTTTCAGAGGCAACAATTCTTACCTTGGTATATAACCCTGTAAGTCTCTTTCACCCACTATTGAAGGCTAGAAATGAACTCCGAGATACAGTGTGTGTGGAGTCAGCATTATTCCATGCAAAAACATGAACTAAAAGTAACCTCACTCTAGCCACCACAACTTTTGGCTTTATAATTGGCAACATTAGTTAGGTTTGGATTAGATAAAGAGTTATTGTTTAATTATATTTTTTTCCCCAGGTCACATCATTCATTTTAGTTTAAACCAATTACCAAAGCTTTTTTCGTTGGTTGATGCAAATCTATGAAGTACAAAAGTGATACTTTTTAGAAATTAGTATTGATCACTTTGAAGAATTTTTTGATTAAATCATTGTATTGTTATGTATAATGCTGGTACATCTGTACATATAAGTCTGTTTGAGACATCAAATACCAGCACCATGCAAAACTATTTGTTTGTATATATTTTTCAGACCAGACTTTATTGAATCAAGTGACATCATAACGAAGAAGTCCCATACCAACTTCCAGGCTTATTCATCTCAGAACTTGCTTGGTATCTGAAGTGGTTGGACATAACATTGCAAATCTTACAAAAGAAAGCTCACTTCGTTAAAAGTGAACATAGGAAATTTATTCCTAATTAGTTGGATATAAGAGTCATTAGGTGAGTGCGGAAGGTGTACGGTTATATAGAATATTTGGAGTTTGTACAGTCTACTAAATCTAACAAAAGGGACAATTAACAAATGAAAAGTCCATAGGTAAATGGATCATATTAGATACTCTACAGTACAGGGATATATTTTTAACACCAATTGAATAAGCCAATTAGTAAGAACAGGTTTCAGGATCATTTAAGAATATATTAGCAGATGAGATATGGAACAAATTTAGAGCGATTTATGAGGATATCAACACAATGGTAAATGGGATTGAAAAATGACAATTGATGTCCATGTCTAGAACACATTATTTACTGGTCATCAATATAATCTGATCTGATTATTAAACTTTTATTAGAACAAATAAAACACAAATATATGACGTTCAGTAATGAGTGAAAAGGAATGTTTTACCGTCTGCTATATAGCTTTATATGCTAATGACCAGACACCAGGATAACGCCAATGGATCATGATGTAACAGTCATATATTCTATTCCGCTATGTTACAATTCCAAACAGTTACTAATAAATATGAAGAACAAACAGGAGCATTTGTAGATAAATAAAATGAAAAACATAGCAAGATAATCTAGTTGACGGTACAAACCGCTGAATAGTATTTCAGTCATTATTTAAGTAGTTACGTAAAAAGTAAATTGTAGGTTGACATTTATCTTGAATGTTATTAGGAGAATGCCATAGTGGCAAAGGCACATCTTCATAGGGAAAAAAAATGAGAAAAAATGACAAGGTGAAAATCTTCATATTCTGACTATGGGAAAAAAAGTTAAAATCCAAGTATTTTACATTATGTACGGTCAAGTGGAGGCGATATTTATAAATGATAGTTACTCTTGATTTTGCCTTCCCCCATAGCCTATTGATGTCTCAGTAAATCAACCTTCACCAATGGTGGTCTGCATGCCAACTCACATCTTTTATTTCCAAATTACATGTACTAAACTTTTTGTTTTATTGATGATATTTCAGAGTTCTTCCAGTAACGCAGAATACTAGAGGAAGCTGCAATTAGAAGACAATTTAGGATTTTTTTGGTAGGTTTATCTATGTTACTAGAGCGGTTTTAAAATAGGAATAGTTTAGATGACAATGTAATTATGGACCCAACAATCATTTTAACTAAATTATGAATAGCATCCCAAAGATTTCTAATCTTTGCACATGACCAAACAATATGGTACAGAGAACCAGTTTGGCCACAACCTCTCCAACATGCACTACAGGCTAGTAGGTTCATCTTAAATAATCGAGATGGTACCATCTATAAAGCATTTTATAATATTTTTCCAAGTTCGGGACGCATTCAAATTTGAGATTCACTATGAATTTGCTTTGAATTCCCAACTATTCTTACCTTGGTAAATAACCCTGTAAGTCTCTTTTACCCATTATTGAAGGCTAGAAATGAACTCCGAGATACAGTGTGTGTGGAGTCAGCATCATTCCATACAAAAACACGAACTAAAAGTAACCTCACTCTAGCCACTACTAGTTTTGGCTTTCTAATTAGCAACATTAGTTAAGTTTGAATTAGATCAAGTGTTATTGGAATGGTAGACATTTCCCACAGCACACATCATTAATTCGGAGTTGAAACAAATCAACAAAGTTTTTTGCGTTGGTTGATACAAATCCTATGGAGTACAAAATGAAATATTTTAATATTGGTATTGATCTCTGTGATTGATTTTCAAATAAAATAATCTTATTGTTATGCATAAGGCTGGTACATCTGTACAATCACAGACCATTACCATGCAAAACAACCTGTTCATATATGTATAGTTTTCAGACCAGACGTTTATTATTTGTTTCAGATCAGAGCTATTACAACAGAAAGCTTGCTTCATATAAAGTGAACAAGGAGCTCATTCCTAATTATATTTATATCAGAGACATTAGGTGAGTGCTTTGGAGTTTTTACACTTTCTTAAATCTGAAAAAGGGGAAAAATGACAAATGGAAATTACAGAGGTAGTTGGATGATATTAGTTATCCTATAGAGTAGTGATTTATTCTAACATTAATTGAATTAGCCAATTAGTAAGAACATATTTCAGGATCATATAAAAATATAATTGCAGATGATTCAGATTCAGATTAACATTTATTGTCATTGTACCACATACAAACAAGAGCAATGAAACCCAGTTGGGCTCTGAACAGATATGCAGCAGTAATCTAAAATACCGTATTTTTCGCTCCATAAGACGCACCTCACCATAAGACGCACCTAGTTTTTAGAGGAAGAAACCCAGAAAAAAAATATTCTGAACAAACTGTCCCATAGTGTTTCTTACTATGGGACAGTTTGTACAGAATATTTTTTCTCCCCTGTCCCATAGTGTCCCCCCCTCCCATAGTCTTCTCCTCTCTCCCATAGTCTCCACTCACCCCCTCCCCATAGTCTTCACCCACCCCCTCCCCATAGACTTCATCCACCCCCTCCCCATAGACTTCATCCACCCCCTCCCCATAGACTTCATCCACCCCTCCCCATAGACTTCATCCACCCCTCCCCATAGACTTCATCCACCCCTCCCCATAGACTTCATCCACCCCCTCCCCATAGACTTCATCCACCCCCTCCCCATAGTCTTCATCCCCCCTCCCCATAGTCTTCATCCTCCCCATAGTCTTCATCCTCCCCCTCCCCATAGTCTTCATCCACCCCCTCCCCATAGACCTTATCTCCCCCCCTCCCCATAGACTTCATCCACCCCCTCCCCATAGACTTCATCCACCCCCTCCCCATAGTCTTCATCCACCCCCTCCCCATAGTCTTCATCCACCCCCTCCCCATAGTCTTCATCAACCCCCTCCCCATAGACCTTATCTCCCCCCTCCCCATAGTCTTCATCCACCCCCTCCCCATAGTCTTCATCCACCCCCTCCCCATAGACCTTATCTCCCCCCCTCCCCATAGACTTCATCCACCCCCTCCCCATAGACTTCATCCACCCCCTCCCCATAGACTTCATCCACCCCCTCCCCATAGACTTCATCTCTCCCCCCCATAGACTTCATCTCTCCCCCCCATAGACTTCATCTCTCCCCCCCATAGACTTCATCTCTCCCCCCCATAGACTTCATCTCTCCCCCCCCATAGACTTCATCTCTCCCCCCCATAGACTTCATCTCTCCCCCCCCCATAGACTTCATCTCTCCCCCCCATAGACTTCAGACTTCATCTCTCCCCCCCATAGACTTCATCTCTCCCCCCCCATAGACTTCATCTCTCCCCCCCCATAGACTTCATCTCTCCCCCCCCATAGACTTCATCCCCCCCCCCCATAGACTTCATCCCCCCCCCCCCTTACTGTCCCCCTCCCCTTGTCCCATAATTACTTACCTGTCTTGCAGCGTTGTCCGGCAGCACAGGGCGCACCGCGGTAGTGGAACTTGAATTTCATGTTCCGGTTTCCGGCGGGACTGAAAGGAAGTGCGCACTCAGCTTGTGCACACTTCCTTTCAGTCCCGCCGGAAACCGGAACATGAAATTCAAGTTCCACTACCGCGGTGCGCCCTGTGCTGCCGGACAACGCTGCAGGACAGGTAAGTAAAGCTTCATATTCGCTCCATAAGACGCACAGACATTTCCCCTCACTTTTGAGGGGAAAAAAAGTGCGTCTTATGGAGCGAAAAATACGGTACTATTTTTTTTAAAAGTGTTACTTCCAGTGTAAGCTTTACAGTTAGTTCTTGATACCACAATTCCCTAGTACTTAATACAATCTTTCTACATTGCTACTAATTTCAAGCCCCAAAATACATCGACATTATAATAGTTCCACCACATACAAATCGGAACCCACAGCTCATGACCCCAATCTAAGTAAAAATGAAGTGTTCTACCTGTCATTCGGTTAACACTCTAGTGCAAATAAATGAGATGAGATAAGGAAGTAGTTTAGAACAATGTATGAGGGTATTAGCACAACGGAAAATGGGACGGAAGAATGACAATTGGTGGCCATGTCTAGAACACAGTATTTATTGACCATAGGTATAATCTGCACTGATTATTAAGCTTTTACTAGAATAAATAGGCACAATTATATCAACTTCTGCAAATAGCCAGTGATGCTCTAATACCCAGTGAGTAGGAAATAAATGTTTTGCTGTGTGCTATATAGCTTTATATGTTAATAATCATCAGACACCAGGATAACCCCAATGGATCGTGATGTAACATTGATATATTCTATTCAGATATGTTACAATTCCATTAATTTACTAATAAATATAAAGAATGAACAAGAGCATTTCTAGATAAATAATATGAAACAAGTTCGAATAACATTTATATATATATATTATACAACAAAATAATCTAGATAGAAGGTACAAATCGCAAAATATTATTTTATTCATATTCTGACAATGGGGGGAAAAAGGTAAATATCCATTAAAATTACTAATAAAGCCAAAACAATATATATAATTCTTACCTGTATAATACACAATTCTTAGTTAATTAGCAAGACCCATTTTACATTACAGAATTAGCCCAGGATGCGCCATATTCATGGCATTTATTTTATTAAAGCTCTTGACCTCCCTGGAGTAATGATTCCAGCTTATCTAACCTATGACCGACACAGGAGATCCAGTCCATAGCCGAAGGACTATTTTGGAATCGCTGGTTTAGTACATATGGTGTCACTCTCAGGATTATTTATTAAAGTGAGAAATGATGGGAATTAAGAATAAATTTCAAGAGCACTAATAGCAGAGTTGTAAAGACTCTGCAACTCAGCTCAGCTTCCAGTTGAACTATTCTGGTCTAAAATCTGAGATTACATCAAATTATTTTTATTGAAAATTTGAACAATTTTGTAAATAACAATAAACATACTAACAATAAACTATATCAACTATAAACTAAATAAACTAAATAAACTATATCAAATAAAAAAATCATCCAATGATATCTGCATGTATGGTACAATTACCAAATAACATATATACGGTAACGTAAGTAAGGTTTTGAATTAAAAAAACTTACATGTTTTGAGCACAGTGTGTAGGCATTGAAGTATTATACATTATGTACGTCAAGTGGAGGCTATATTTATAAATAAAAGTCAGCCTTGATATGGTCTTCCCACATAGCCCATTGGTGTCTCATTAAATCAACCATTACCGATGCTGGTCTGAATGCCAACTCACATCTTTTATTTTTGAATAACTAATAAAAAACTTTTTTTATTGATGATATGTCAGGACCTTTCCGGTAACGGAGAATACTAGAGGAAGCTGCTATTAGAAGACTACCTAGGATTATTTTGGTAGGTTTATCTATGTTATTAGGGAATATATAAAATATACATAGTTTAGAGCACAATGTAATTATGGACCTATCAATCGTTTTAACGAAGTTATAAATTATATTTGTATTTATTGCCATATAAATAAATTACTAATCTTTGGACAATCCCCAAAAACATGGTACAGAGAACCTGTTTGGCTACAACCTCTCCAAAATGTACTAGCGGCTTGTAGGTTCAACCTAAATAATCGAGATGAGGTTAGGTACCATCTATAGAGAGTTTTATAATGTTTTGTCAAGTCTCACCTACTATTGAAGGCTAGAAATGAACTCAGAGAAACAGTGTGTGTGGCCTCAGCATCATTCCATGCAAAAACACGAACTAAAAGTAACCTCACTCTAGCCACTACTAGTTTTGTTTTTTTAATTAGCAACATTAGTTAAGTTTGAATTAGATCAAGTGTTATTGGAATGGTAGACATTTCCCACAGCACACATCATTAATTCGGAGTTGAAACTAATCAACAAAGTTTTTTGCGTTGGTTGATACAAATCCTATAGAGAACAAAATGAAATATTTTAATATTGGTATTGATCTCTGTGATTGATTTTCAAATAAAATAATCTTATTGTTATGCATAAGGCTGGTACATCTGTACAATCACAGACCATTACCATGCAAAACAACCTGTTTATATATGTATAGTTTTCAGACCAGACGTTTATTATTTGTTTCAGATCAGAGCTATTACAACAGAAAGCTTGCTTCATATAAAGTGAACAAGGAGCTCATTCCTAATTATATTTATATCAGAGACATTAGGTGAGTGCTTTGGAGTTTTTACACTCTCTTAAATCTGAAAAAGGGGAAAAATGACAAATGGAAATTACAGAGGTAGTTGGATCATATTAGTTATCCTATAGAGTAGTGATTTATTCTAACATTAATTGAATTAGCCAATTAGTAAGAACATATTTCAGGATCATATAAAAATATAATTGCAGATGATTCAGATTCAGATTAACATTTATTGTCATTGTACCACATACAAACAAGAGCAATGAAACCCAGTTGGGCTCTGAACAGATATGCAGCAGTAATCTAAAATACTATTTTTTAAAAAAAAAAGGTTACTTCCAGTGTAAGCTTTACAGATAGTACTTGATACCTCAATTCCCTAATACTTAATACAATCTTTCTACATTGCTACTAATTTCAAGCCCCAAAATATATCGACATTATAATAGTTCCACCACATACAAATCGGAACCCACAGCTCATGACCCCAATCTAAGTAAAAATTAAGTGTTCTACCTGTCATTCGGTTAACACTCTAGTGCAAATAAATGAGATGAGATAAGGAAGTAGTTTAGAACAATGTATGAGGGTATTAGCACAACGGTAAATGGGACGGAAGAATGACAATTGGTGGCCATGTCTAGAACACAGTATTTATTGACCATAGGTATAATCTGCTCTGATTATTAAGCTTTTACTAGAATAAATAGGCACAATTATATCAACTTCTGCAAATAGCCAGTGATGCTCTAATTCCCAGTGAGTAGGAAATAAATGTTTTGCTGTGTGCTATATAGCTTTATATGTTAATAATCATCAGACACCAGGATAACCCCAATGGATCGTGATGTAACATTGATATATTCTATTCAGATATGTTACAATTCCAATATTTTACTAATAAATATAAAGAATGAACAAGAGCATTTCTAGATAAATAATATAAAACAAGTTCGAATAACATTTATATATATATATATATTATACAACAAAATAATCTAGATAGAAGGTACAAATCGCAGAATATTATTTTATTCATATTCTGACAATGGGGGAAAAAGGTAAATATCCATTAAAATTACTAATAAAGCCAAAACAATATATATAATTCTTACCTGTATAATACACAATTCTTAGTTAATTAGCAAGACCCATTTTACATTACGAGAATTAGCCCAGGATGCGCCATATTCATGGCATTTATTTTATTAAAGCTCTTGACCTCCCTGGAGTAATGATTCCAGCTTATCTAACCTATGACCGACACAGGAGATCCAGTCCATAGCCGAAGGACTATTTTGGAATCGCTGGTTTAGTACATATGGTGTCACTCTCAGGATTATTTATTAAAGTGAGAAATGATGGGAATTAAGAATAAATTTCAAGAGCACTAATAGCAGAGTTGTAAAGACTCTGCAACTCAGCTCAGCTTCCAGTTGAACTATTCTGGTCTAAAATCTGAGATTACATCAAATTATTTTTATTGAAAATTTTAACAATTTTGTAAATAACAATAAACATAATAACAATAAAAAGAAAGGGGATAAAAAAAAACACACCAAATAAACTATATCAAATAAAAAAATCATCCAATGATATCTGCATGTATGGTACAATTACCAAATAACATATATACGGTAACATAAGTAAAGTTTTGAATTAAAAAAACTTACATGTTTTGAGCACAGTGTGTAGGCATTGAAGTATTATACATTATGTACGTCAAGTGGAGGCTATATTTATAAATAAAAGTCAGTCTTGATATGGTCTTCCCACATAGCCCATTGGTGTCTCATTAAATCAACCATTACCGTTGGTGGTCTGAATGCCAACTCGCATCTTTTATTTTTGAATAACTAATAAAAAACTTTTTTTATTGATGATATGTCAGGACCTTTCCGGTAACGGAGAATACTAGAGGAAGCTGCTATTAGAAGACTACCTAGGATTATTTTGGTAGGTTTATCTATGTTATATGGGAATATATTAAATATACATAGTTTATAAATTATATTTGTATTTATTACCATATAAATAAATTACTAATCTTTGGACAATCCCCAAAAACATGGTACAGAGAACCTGTTTGGCTACAACCTCTCCAAAATGTACAAACGGCTAGTAGGTTCAACCTAAATAATCGAGATAAGGTTAGGTACCATCTATAGAGAATTTTATAATGTTTTGTCAAGTCTCACCTACTATTGAAGGCTAGAAATGAACTCAGAGAAACAGTGTGTGTGGCCTCAGCATCATTCCATGCAAAAACATTAACTAGAAGTAACCTCACTCTAGCCACTACTAGTTTTGTTTTTTTAATTAGCAACATTAGTTAATATTGGATGAGATAAAGTGTTATTGGAATGATAGAGATTTTCCCCAGCTCACATCATTAATTCTAAGTCGAAACCAATCATCAAGGTTTTTTTTGTCCTGGATTATGAGGCTAGTGGTGTTGTGGAGAGAGGCACTGAGGCTAGTGGTGTTGTGGAGAGAGGCACTAAGGCTAGTGATGTTGTGGAGAGAGGCTTGGAGACTATGGTGAGACCCAATAGAAAGCAGTTGTTGTTAGGGGATTCCATCATAAGAGGTGTGGAGATGGACAATGGTGGTCTTGTGAGGTGTCTTCCCGGAGCTACTGCTCACAGATACAGGAGACGTATCTGTAATATTGTTAAGCGAGCAAAGCAGGAAGGGGAATTGGATGTACTTGTCCATCTAGGGACAAATGACTTGGCTTGCAATGAGGTTTCAGAGGTTAAGGAAGTTTTTAGTGTTTTTGCCAATGATATACGGCAGGTTGCTTCCACACTGTCATTCTCTGAAGTTCTGCCTGTGCATAACACGCAGAACGACAAGCGGATGCGTATTTCTATGTTTCTATGTTTCTTATGGAGTACAAAAGTAAGGTTTTTAAATTTAGTATTGATCTCTGTGAAGGATTTATGAATTAAAACATATTATATTTATGTGTAAGGCTGGTACATATGTGCAGATCAGTGTGTTTGTAACATGTCATATCATCACCATGCAAAACAACATGTTTATATATTTTGTTTCAGATCAGACCTATTACAACAGAACGTTCGCTTCATAAAAAGTGAACATGGAGATCATTGGGATCTCATTTCTAATTAGTTGGATAACAGAGACATTAGGTGAGTGCGGGAAGGGGTACGCTTATATACGATATTTGAGTTTTTACATTCTTTTAAATCTGAAAATGCAAAATATATTTTATTCCGCTATGTTACAATTCCAATAAATGATTAATAAATATGAAGAATGAACAAGAGCAGTTCTAGATAAATAAAATGAAACACGTTTGATAAACATGTATATATATTATATATCAAAATGATATAGATAGAAAGTACAAAATGCAGAATATTATATTACTACAATCTCCGCCATATTCAAGGCAATTTTTAATTCAAGGTCTTGTTCAGTAACCTAGTTAAGGTTGCATCACCTAATACATGCCACGGGCACGTCTAATCTATGGAATACTTACATATTAATAATGTTCATAACTTTCTGTGATTAGGATACTTAAGTTTTATTTTGTGATCTTTCTCTAACCATATGTTCATTATTTTTTGTTTAAAACAGGTTTGACGGCAAACAAAAACATTAAAGGTGATGGCTTTGTGGTAACTGTAAGTCCTGGTGAAAAGAAGAGCCGCAAGAATGCCAAAACACTGATTCAAAATGCAAAGACGATTATAAGAAAAATCAAAAGGAATGTTGTGAAAAAACTTGAAATTCATGGAAATAAAAGATTATGTGTTCAGATGAAGGCAAGCAAACGGCATATCAGGTGCCAGAAGAAACCATGTGTTCCCCGAAAAGAACAACCTGTGTCTGGTATAACCACACAGGACTCATGTGGTGCTTCAATCAATCAAGGAGTCACTACTTCCAATACCGTGGAATTAGACACAACAGATCATCTGAGAGGATGTTATCTCGATCCTAAGAAACAGAAAGCAAAGAAAACTTTGAGAATCAGAAATATTAACAAGGAAACATTACATCAGATTGCTGCTCATTACAAAAAAGAGGTTCTACATAAGAGCGAAACAACTTTATTGCAAGAATTATATCAGCCAATTGTGCCAGATAAAGTGGGTGAATCAACTTTTCCACAAAACGTAAATGAACCAACCGTGCCAGATGAAGTGGGTGAATCAACTTTTCCACAAAACGGAAATGAAACAACCATGCCAGCTCAAGCTGATAAACGACCATGTGTTCCTCAAAAAGAAAAACCTGTGTCTGGTATAATCACACAGGACTCATGTGGTGCTTCAATCAATCAAGGAGC
The DNA here is from genome assembly GCF_036172605.1 of Pelobates fuscus. Taxonomy (NCBI): domain Eukaryota; kingdom Metazoa; phylum Chordata; class Amphibia; order Anura; family Pelobatidae; genus Pelobates; species Pelobates fuscus. The sequence continues at coordinate 366,936,308 of NC_086319.1, read as the reverse complement.
CACTACTTTCAATACTGTGGAATTAGACGCAACAGATTATCTGAGAGGATGTTCTTTCCCTCCTAAGAAACAGAAAGCAAATAAATATTTGAGCATCAAAAATATTAATAAGGAAATATTACATCAGATTGCTGCTCAATACAAAAAAGAGTTTCTACATAAGAGCGAAACAACTTTTCTCCAAGAATCATATCAGCCAATTGTGTCAGATAAAGTGGTTGAACCAACTGTTCCACAAAATGTAAATGAACCAATCGTGACAGATGAAGTGGATGAATCAACTTTTCTAGAAAACGTAAATGAACCCATCATACCAGCTCAAGCTGATGAACAACCTGTGTCACAAGAAACAGGTCCTAGTGACATACCTGAGAAGGACCAAGAACCACACACAGATGTGCATTGTGTTGACAAAAAGCAAGATGGGCAATGGCTACCATGGCTCAACCTCACACAAGAGCACAAGGACATTATAATCAATGATAAGTGGTTAGATGACACAATAATTGATGCTGCCCAGACTCTTCTTAAAATGCAGTTCGATACAGATGGATTGCAGAGCTGTGTCCTATCACAACTTGGCATGATGCCTGTGACCAGCGAGGCTGTTCAAATTCATTATGATGCGAACCGTCACCACTGGTTCACAACAGCCTTCAAGAAAGGGATTGTTGAGGTTGTGGACAGTTTACGAACATCACACCTGTCTCCTTCAGCCAGAAGAGAGATTGGCCAATGCTATGGTAATGTCATGAAGAACCCACTTCAACGAGTTCACATGCGGAAAGTGGACCAGCAACCAAACTATGACGATTGTGGTGTTTTCGCAATTGCAAATGCTTTTGAGTTGCTCAGTGGAAGAAACGCAACATGCAAATATCTTCATGGTCAAATGAGAAAACATCTGATCTCTTGCTTGGAGAAGGGAAAAATCACAGAATTCCCAAAGAGATTTTAAGATTTAGAAAATAAATAAATACATACACGCAGTCAGCTGAATACACACACAAACACTGCTGAATACACTTTGAGGGGTGCAGTGTATGTGTGTGTGTGAGAGGGGGTAGCGGTGCTGTGTGGGGTGGGGGGTAGGGGTGCTGTGTGTGGCGGTAGGGGTGCTGTGTGGGTCGGGTAGGGGTGTTCTGTTGCGGGGTAAGGGTGCTCTATTGGGGGGGTAAGGGTGCTCTGTTGGGGGGGTAAGGGTGCTCTGTTAAGGGTGTAAAGGTGCTCTGTTGAGGGGGTAAAGGTGCTCTGTTGAGGGGGGTAAAGGTGCTCTGTTGAGAGGGGGTAAGGGTGCTCTGTTGAGGGGGTAAGGGTGCTTTGTTGAGAGGGGGTAAGGGTGCTTTGTTGAGGGGGGTAAGGGTGCTCTGTTGGGGGGGTAAGGGTGCTCTGTTAGGAGGGGGTAGGGGTGCTCTGTTGGGGGGGGGGTTTAAGATACATTAAAAATATTTTTGTTTAAAAAAAAAAAAAGCATACTGAATCAGTATTTCCCCCCCCCCCCCCTTTCATCTTACCTTTGGTGAAGGGGAGGGGGGGGAAGGGGAACACAGCCACACCTGGTGGTCCGGTGGTGGTTAGTATGTAGGACAGGAGCCTGCAGCTCTCCTGTCCTCCCACGCGATGCTGTGTGGAGCATTGCCATGGTAACGTGCGGCAACGCTCCACACAGCTCGCGGGAGGACAGGAGAGCTGTTTCCTAGATGACTCCCCCCTGCTTCCGGTCCTGCCCACAGAGAGGGCCTGGCGTGCCACCTTTGGCACGCATGCCATAGGTTCGCCATCACTGTTCTATACTTTTCACTATCCAATTCAAACTGCTAACACTAACATACAAAGCCCTCACAAACTCCACTCCAAACTCCATTTCCTCTTCTCTCAACAAATAGACCTCTTATACCGATCATTTCATTGCCTTCATCAGTTCCCTCACCTCCATAGCCCAGCTCACTCTCTCACCTGACACAGTTCTTCCACACACCATTTTTACTAAATTATTTTGACACAGACATCTTATCCATCAATCCCCTCTGACATGCTGCTATTTCTCCTATGTGTCTTTTCCCCTTCCTCAGATTGTAAGTTCGTTCGAGCAGGGCCTTCTTCTGTTATATTCTGTATGTAAATTACTTGTGAAAAAAACTTCTATTTTATAATTGTATATTTATAATAATAAATCTGACTAATAAATATATATATTTCTATATAATTAATATATGGTGTGTTTATTAAACAATACAATCTGTGCAAAACTGGATCTGTTTTAGATTAGTTAATCTATATTGTATATTATTTGTCTGTCTATATTTATGTCCAACTCAGTTGCAACTCTTAAGTAATGATGATCATATCTACAGTTATATGTACACTGGCACTGAAGACGCTTTACTTCGTGTCCCTTGTAATTTTCATTACCTAGCTACTGGTAAAAATCTGAAATTATTTTTTTTATTTTTTTTTATTTTTTTTATTAATTATCATGTTTAATCTATAAACATACATACATCATCATCTTAATAAATTATAAGATAGATAACAGACAACCTACAACGTAAAGATGGTTACAAAAGACATAGATTTGATTATAGCCTCAAAGGTGAAATGGGTGAGGTGAGAAAATACAGGATAAAACAATCGTCTCCATAAAGATTGTCTCAGGGTCTCAGCTCCCTAAATATGATATCGTATCCAATACTTTTGTCCAATTATTCCAAATAGTATATCTTTCTCGATTAACACAAAAGTTGGCCGTGATTTCACATTCCACTTTGCACTGCAATTTAATCGGCTCTTTAATTTGTGCCTATAATTTTCGACCTTGGGGGTTTTCCAGCTTTTCGCAATTGAGTTTTTAAAAACCATTACAATTGATATTAAGGATTGGTATGCTGCCTTACAATTACCGTTTGTAAGACAGCTAACCAATCCTTAATATCAATTTCTTTTTTCAGATCTCTACTTCACCTATCTTTTGCCTTTGGGGTAATTTTTCTCTTAATGGCATGTATTATAGTGATACATTTTGACAGCAATTTTAGCTCTTTTCCTTGCTTAATGATATTATTTTATTTGTCCACCAGACCACATGCATTTCCCCTGTACACTGAAGCCTTTGAAAAGCTTATAATTCTAATATATTTAAAGATTTCCTGCTTTGGTATATAGTAAGATTATTGCAAATTCTGAAAAATGTTAAGACCCAATTCATTCCACAGCTTGGAAATTCTTTGTGATAACCAATTATATAGTTAGATCCAAATTCTCTACCAAACTAATCAAGTATGATAGCAGGAGAGATGGCAAAATCGTGAGATTTAAAAGTGTGGGTTTTTAAAATGGTTCCAATAGTCAAGCAGATTTCGCAATATAAAATTGTCAACACAACTTGCATTGTTCTTGTCCGCCTTTTTGATATCTTTAACTGGCCAAAGGTAATTTAGGGGTGTTTCTGTTCCCTCCTAATATTCCACTCTCTGCACTAGCAGTTAATATTTTTTTAATATTCGGATTTCTAACGATAACCATATATAGGCTGTGGGTAAATCGGGAGGGATACTAAAGCTGTAGCCACCTATATGGACTGTGGTTATAACTTCCTTTGCGTGATTAACGCAATGTACGTCTGATAAGACTTTACTCTGGTTATACTTTAGCTATTTAGACGCAAGCTAGTGAGTTGTTTCTAAGGGAGGTGCCCTTGAAGGCACAGTTAGTATCTATTATCCGACTAACTTGTGATTAATTTATAACTCTCTCCTCCTGTACCTTTCTATTTTCTGTAGTTAGCTCTCCTATCTGGTAGGTGCCCTTGAAGGCACAGAGATATATATATCTTCCTATCTGTCTTTTCTCCTTACTAATTTTAGGGTGACTCACAATATTTACTACCCAGAGGAGGCAGCAGCTCAGAAATAGGAGATACCACGACCATAGCTTGCGGTGCAGTATAACTCTAAGACAGCATTTAGACAGCACCTGTCTCCTGTCCTAACTACTGCTATAGATAATACTTTTTGCAATCTGACAAACTACATCGAGACATTGCTAGTCACTACGGCAGAGACATTACTCAGACAGCACTGTCTCTTGCTTTGTGACCACAGTTATAGACAGTACCCTATAACTCTAGGACAGCATTTAGACAGCACCTGCCTCCTGTCTTACGGCTATAGATAAAATCTTTCGCAACCTGACAAACTACATCGAGGCATTACTAATCATAACGGCAGAGACATTACTCTGATAGCACTGTCTCCTGCCGTCTGACCACAGCTATAGACAGCATTCTGTGCAGTTGTACGAACTGCCGAAAGTACTATCAGTCGTGACAGTAGAGACATTGCAACGATTAACCTAAGAATAGCTGTGTTTCAAGTGCTGTTGATTTTCGTTTTTAAACCTTTTTTATTTCTGCATAGCACTTCCGTATGCCCCTGTATGTACTTATACAGACGGTTTAGGAGTGGATATACGAAATAATCACTTTGTATCTTGTTCACTAATAAATATATTTTTTATTTTAATTTAATTCAATTTCTCTGGACACACGTATACTTTATAGGCAGTGTTCCTCGCTCTCCTTTTCTCTCAACCAATTTCCATGTAGGGTTAACCCCTTCACTGCCTAGATATATTTTTACACTAGGCTCTCATTTTTGTAAAACAATTATATAGTTAGATCCAAATTCTCTACCAAACTAATCAAGTATTATAGCAGGAGAGATGGCAAAATCGTGAGATTTAAAAGTGTGGGTTCTTAAAATGGTTCCAATATTCAAGCAGATTTCGCAATAAAAAATTGTCAACACAACTTACATTGTTCTTGTCCGCCTTTTTGATATCTTTAACTGGCCAAAGGTAATTTCGATGGTGGTTTGATACTATCTTCTTCTATCTCATACCATCCCTGTGATTTGTCGTTATCTAGATGTATAAGTGTGAACATTGATAAACAGACTCTGGAGTATAGATCATTGCTAAGAAGACCGCTATATAATAAAAGTATAGGTGACTAAAAATCTATGTTATAAAGCACTTCAAAATGTGTCCTAGTTGTAAAAAGCTTTTTAGAGATTTTAATCAGCGGCTCTTACCACCTCAAGTTACCTTTTAAACATCTTGAAATCTCCAAAAATGTGTAAGTTGTTATGGTGGAGCGCTTACGGAATTATTCTAAAGTGATATTAATTTGTATAAATACCTTCTCAAAGTGCCAATCTTACAAAGTGCAATGTCAACTTTCAAGTGTTTGTGCAAATATTTCTAAGCAGTGCCAATCTTATAAAACATTTTAATTAATCTCAAGCAATTTACTTACCTTGTGGATCTACTATTTACACTAATTAGGGAGATTGCTATCGTCTTCTCGAAATTTCAGAGTTTGTTACAGGGTCAAGTAAGAATCAGAGGGGGATCTTAGAGTTCTGAACTCGGAAAGGTTTTTCATCAAAGCCGTTTCTATTTTTTCCATTAGTGTAAATAATCTTTTTAAAATATCACATAGATGACAGTCTTCATCAGTGACGATGTGTAAAATGAATCCATGAATTGGAGAGGAGGTGTGAAATAAGAAAACCTATAGCAGAAGATGCCTTTATGGTCCCACATAGCACACTCGGTGGCGGTGGCCCTGACCATAGTGAAACCAGCAGTAGCAATCTAGGTGCCTTTATGCATTTTTTCTACCTTTGAACACATTTGAGCATAAAATAAATAATAATATATAATATAATCTTTATGTACTTTATAGTGTGTAAACATTATTGAGCTGTGTTCTTAATTTAGCTTTAAAGGTGGAACTCTTATTCATCCTCTATTCAGAAAAGAAAAAGAAAATAACATTCACTGCTTCACTTGTGCAAATGATTACTGGGACCCTAGATTCTACCAACCCCAGCTCTTCATTCATTAGTGGAAACGTTACATAGTTACATAGTTACATAGCTGAAAAGAGACTTGCGTCCATCAAGTTCAGCCTTCCTCACATTTGTTTTTTGCTGTTTATCCAAAAGAAGGCAAAAAAAACAGTTTGAAGCACAATTTTGCAACAAGCTAGGAAAAGAATTGCTTCTTGACCCCAGAATGACGGTCAGATTTATCCTTGGATCAAGCAGTTATTACCCTACATTGAAAGATTATATCCTTGAATATTCTGTTTTTGCAAGGGCCTTTATTCATTGCCACATAAAGGTAAAGATTGAAAGATCCTATATTTAGTGTAACGGACCGCCTGGCACCCCGACTGGGTACCTCCGTTACTGGATGCTCCTAGCGCTTCCAGAGGGTTCCAATCGCTCCGCCAGACACCACAACCACCTCAGACCCCATGAACCACCGTAGCTTGGTTGGGGTCTCGCCGTCTCCTGCCCAACCTGGACCTCCGACAAGGCTCCAGGTTCCAGTGGGTGAACCTCTCCTCCAAGAGAGGGAAACAGGAACAAGCTCTTAAAAGAGCTTAGAAGTGATTATCCAAGGGAGCATGCAGAGCATAGTAATCCCTTGTAGTGATATAGCTGGTTACCCCCAATAAGAGACATTACTCTAGATTGAGGGTGAAGAAGAACTGACTGCACTGAGCGTTTATTACTGCTTATATACAAGTTTCCCAGCAAAGTTACCACCCACGTGGACCTTGTGGGGCACTGAAACTGTAAACGTTGCAACCAATCACGTACAGGCACACAGATAATCACACCCATTTATTACAGTAAGAATCCTCCCCTCTGCTTGGGAGATAATTTAGTTAATTACTGTATTAACTCAATTATCTCCAAGCTAAAAAAACATACTTTTTTACAACTTTTTGATTATACATCCAATCTTAATAAAACAAAATAATTATGTCCAAAAAGAAAAAAATATATACTCACTAAAAAAAGAAAAAGAACTACCTAATGATATCTATGTGTAAGCTGTCATTCTGATTATTATCTTTAATATATTAATGTTCCAAAGCTGCGGCATGGCAGATTGGCAGTGGGGGAGAACAAGTAATACAATGGTTTATGTCTGGGTTCTTTACTGGATTAATTTATAAAAAATTGACCCAGAAAGAAGCAAAGGGAAGAAATCAATGAATGTCATTGAAATGATACTATAAAACTGATTGTATCAGAGAAAAAAAAAAATCAAAACTCCGTCAATGGAGGATTGGGGCTAAGCCATCAGAGAAAATACTAATGCAGTATAATACCAAGACACTTGTACACAGGTTACACATGTACACATGTACACTACATGAAAATACTCTATTCTAAATCAAGGATCCATAGATATTTCCATATGAGACAAGCAAATATTAGAGCTTTTAACTATGTGGATACAACTGGAAACTCCCCAAAGACCTAGCGCGTCCACATCAGTAAATAAGTTTATATTATGCGTAGACCAAAGCAGGCCATAACCTGTCACTGGCACAAGCCCATTCTAGCGCTGCAACCTTCCGTTCCCGGTTTCTCACCTCTAAATAGTCACAACCAATTAGTCACTGGGATTGTCCCTTGTAATGTATGTTTATTAACCATGGGCTATAGTGGCAACTTGAGAAATCAATATACCCATTTGTTACTACTTGTTTAAAATGCCTGCAATTTGTAAAAATAAATTGCCATTATACAAAAAAAAATTATTTCTCCAATTTTAGCTTTATGTCCTTCAGTATGAACTTAACTTAACATTTTGGCCCTTATGGGGTTAAATAACTTGACTATTTACACTAAGTGGGAGGCAGAGCCCTCCAGGCACCATAACCACTACAGCAGATTGTATTAGGTACAGTGCCAGGAATCCCTATTTAAGTAGTCAAACCCTTTTTAAACAGTTTGACAATTTCCAGGAGCCCAGTGTCATTCCAGGTCCCAGTTATAGCTAAAGCAGACGTTCGTACTTATTACAGTACATATATCAGTTTAGCCCATCCGTGGATGATCACATGGTCGTATTAGCAAGCTATAAGACTGCCTGCAGGGGGACTGACTGGGTTGTCAGGCAAATCACCAAAGCTGAAATACACACTTCTTTAATTAAAAAAAAAAAGATGCCTTTATCTAAACAGACAAAATTGACGGATTCGACAAGATATGCAAAGAAAGACAGGCAGCGACAAATACAGGAGGAAGAAGATGAGGCTATGGCCGTTGCTGGTGTAAGAGATATGGAAGAGGAAGAGTGTGATCTCATGCAAGATAATAAAGATGAAGGACACATATCTAAGACATTTTTAAAACAAGTACTCCAGGATTTAAGGATAACTATAAAGGAAGATTTTGCCAATATTATTACTAGTATACATCAGGAGTTATCTGAATTAGGAGACCGCACTGATCATTTGGAGAAAAAATCGGATGATTTGAGTAAAGCGCATAATGAATTAGATGAGAAATTCATTAAATTGGAAGAAGAAAATAGAAAATTATGGCACAAAGTAGCAGATCTGGAGGACAGATCACGCAGAAATAACGCAAGATTCAGAGGCGTTCCAGAATCAGTTGAGTCTAATAAAATTGTGGAGTACATTACAACATTTTGCACAATTTTGCTCCCATCTATGGCTAAGAGCTGTTGAGGGATTGAAAGAGCTCATAGACTGCCAAAACCTGCAAGATTTACGTCGGATATACCACGGGATGTTATGGTTTGTTTTTACCGTTATACTGCGAAGGAAGCTTTATTTTCTGCAATACGTAAGATATCAATATTACCTACTCCATATGAAGCAGTAACAGTCTACACAGACTTATCACCTCTCACTATGGCAAGACGCCGCGAATTCTCCCAGTTTACTCAAGTACTACGTGATAAAAATATAGCTTACCGATGGGGATTCCCTACAAAAATTATAATATGGAGGAAGGGGAAGTTGACAGTATTGGAAGATCCAGCAAAGGGTGAGACTATCTTAAAAGAATGGGGATTTGAAAATGAAGGGGGAAAAGTATTGAGACAAGTTGCCGCATCCCAAAGTGTACGACCAGAATGGAAGATGGCAGGAAGATACTCAACAAAATCTTAAGGACAAAACTATATTCCTAAAGTTTTTTGTGTTTTTTTTGTTGTTGTTTTTTTTCCTCTCCCTCTTCCTCTAAATATATTTGTATATTTTCAAACTAATAGGCAATGGGATATTATTTTGGTACTAGGAGGGGTTAGGGAACCACTGCAAGGTTACCATTTTGCTTTTTTTTTTGTTTAGCAATACTAGTTTTTTGTATGTATACAGAATAGAAATGTAAACGTGGTATGGCAGAGGAATCTCTTAAAACGGCTTTTTAAATAGCTTAATATACATACTTTATGAATAGGTTAACAATAAGTTTGGATAAGGTTTATGGGACTGTGTATTTGATGATTTAATGAGTGGGTATTGGTGCAGTTTGTGTCCCAGCCGCTCTAAAGAGATAATAGGTATATGTTTGGTTCTGGATTGAAAGCGGTGTGGTAACATATGATCAGGTCTTTTCGATGGATTGTCTACCCTGTATATGTATGCCCTTTTTGTAGAGGGGAGGAAAAGGAGGGAGAGGAGAAAGAAGGAAGGAAAGAAAGGGAAAGGGGAGAGAAAGGAAAAAGAAAGAAGAAGAAGGGAAAGGAGGGAGGAAAAGGGAAAAAGAGAAGGGGAAGGGAACGGAGAAAGGGGAAGGAAAAAGAAGGGGAAAAGAAAGTAGGAACAAATATATAGATTGGTTATGCTTATGGAAATAGTACAACTAATATCACTAAATAACGGTAGTAGGGAAAAGTACTTAATATAAAATAAATAAGTCTACATTATTAAGGACATTGGTTTTGACTGAGCTACAGGATAGTCCCCCGGCTTCTGTCTTTGGAGGGAGATTTGCCCGACACGTTCCATAATGGGATTTGAACTGGAGCATGCCTATGGGCACTATCCAGCTTATCCCCAGGTTAACTCTCTTACTCGAGAGTTATTGTACATTTTTTTTAATGTTTTTTTATTTTTTTTATGTTTTTAGTGTTTGTTTCTTTTTTGTGGTGTATATATTTAGTATGAAAAGTTCCCTGAAAAGGTTCATTATATTTATAAGAATATCTCTTACAACAGAGTAAGATGAGTAATTACTTATCGTGTTTATCGCTAAATGTTAATGGCCTTAATAGTCCAATAAAAAGACAATTAGTTAGACAAGAACTAATTAAATCAAAGGCATCAATAATATGCCTTCAAGAAACTCATTTACGAAGACAGAATCCGCAATATTTTGAGTTGTCTAGATATCCTCACATTTTTCATGCATATTCACCCCATAAATCTAAAGGTGTTGCAATTTTATTCCATTCAGATTGGCTATTTCAATTAGATAAAATTTATAGGTATGATATGGGAAGACTTTTGATTGTTGTAGGATTACTGAATGGGATACAGATTACAATAGCCTCGGTCTATGCTCCAAATAAAGATTAATATGCATTTTTGGCAAAAACTTTTGTATTAATTAATAAGTATCAGAGAGGCCACATAATGGTTTGCGGAGATTATAATTCTACATTAGATACTAAATTAGATATTATTAGGGTGCTTCATTATTATTTAAAAAAGTTTGCTTCATTATTATTTAAATACGACTTATATGATACTTGGCGGAACCTATACCCGACTGGTAAAAATTATACTTACTATTCGCATGCTCATCATACATATTCTCGTATAGATATGTGCTTAGTTGATAAACAAACATTACAAAATATTTCTGAGGTAGAGATAAGGAGTAAAATCTGTTCAAATCATGCCCCTGTAATTACTAAGTTTAGGACTTTATATCCTGTAAGAGGCAGGAGTACATGGCGCTTAAATGAAACTCTTTTGGGTGAAGAATCTTTGTTAAATTTATTTAGGATAAGGATTCAAGCATTTTATGATGAACATGTTCAGGATAAATCCCATATTACTATTAAGTGGCTGGCGTTTAAGGCAGTAATGAGGGGACTGTTTATACAGGTGGGTTCTTGAAAAAAGAAGCAAGAGTATGGAGATAAAGAACGACTCTTAGAAGAGCATAAGGGGTTGGAGGAAGAAAATAAACGGAACCCATCAAAAATAATATCTTCTCAACTTCTCAAGAAAGGTTGAAATAAAAATTCAGGAATTAAATTTGAAACTTTTGGAAAGCCAAATGAGAAAACTAAAATTGACTCATTATACGTAGAGTAATAAAGTTGGGAAAAAGCTAGCTAGAATACTAAAAAATAAAGTCCAACAATCAAAAATACCATTTTTGTTAGCAGCAAATTAAGCAAAACTGTTTAATCCTCAAGATATTGTAGAAGAACTCCGCTTATTATAAAAAGTTATATAATTTAAAAAATGGGCATGATACATACCAGCCCACAAAAGAAGAAATTAGGTCTTTTTTAGCAGATATAGATCTGCCTACCCCATCAGAAATTCAAAGCTAGTCATTATTAAAACCTTTTGAGGAGGAGGAAGTATTGAAAGTGATTAATGATCTTCAGAAAAAAAAGGCCCCCGGCCGGATGGGTTCTCAAATCTTTTTTATATAAGTTTTGCAAATTTATTTATTTCTCACCTTACGGACGTATTTAATTTTTAAAAAAATTCTGGGACTATGCCGGCTGAAATGCAATTGGCCAATATAATTACTCTGCCCAAACCAGGGAAGTCACCTACTGAAAGTGTATATTTAAGACCAATTTCACTTTTAAATGTTGACACAAAAATGTATGCAAAATTATTAGCATTAAGAATGAAACCATTGGGGGCGGAGCCAACAGCGTGCAGGAGCAGACGCCATTTCACACAGCTCCTCGACCATCGCCCGAAAATCTGCCAAAAAACGGCACACTACCGGGCAATCCAAACCAAAATTGACACCCTCGTACAGGGGATACCATCCTGGACCAGTGGATGCCTTTTTTATGCCCGACGGGCGCAAAAATCCGGCGCAAGGTACCTCGGGCCTACCGAGCGGGTATTCCGCGACTACCACGCATCACCTCCTGGGACGGAGACTACTGGGACGGAGACTTCTGGAACATGTTCCCTCAGAAAGCGGACGAGACCGGGTCCATACCAGGATCCCCGATTGGCCGCAAATCTCAAAAGCCGACCCCGGCCGCGGGAGCCTCCAACCATGACATCAGCCAGATGCTGACCGCAACGACCCGCACAAGGGAGCCTGCATCCCCCAGAAGGGAATCCACACCAGGCCCAGTGGTGGACACTATACCCGAGAAAGTTACTAAGATTGCACCTGACCCAGAACCGCCTGTTACAAAGCGGGACATTCACGACCTTTTGGCACACTTCCAGGACATGTTCTTTGCGGAACTTAACCTGGTGAAAGCCGAAATGCAGGCCATAACAGAACGCCTCCGAGCATCCGAGGAGGATTCTGCAGACACAAAACAGGACATGGCCACCCAGGGGGAAGCACTAAAGCAGCTACAAACCTCTCACTCCCACATCACAGCTAGACTGGACGCACTGGAAGACAAAAGCATACAAAACAATGTCAAAATAAGGGGAATTGAGGATAATGTACCAGCTGAAGAACTGCCTCACCTCATCAGGTGACTCATAGCAGCTATTCTCCCCACCAAGCACGCTAAACTGTTCGCCCATGACGGACTTTACCGCATCGCGACACCCCTGCAAACACCAAACTCCCACCCTAGGGACGTTATTCTATGCTGCAAATCCTTTGCGGATAAACAAAGACTGTTACAAGCACTACGGGGGAACACCCCATTCCAGTTTGAGACTCACTCACTCACCTTTTATCAAGACCTTGGTAAGGCTACGCTACTGTGGCGGAAAGCGATGCGCCCAATTACGCAGCAATTACAAAAGGCTGGCCTCCCTTACCGGTGGACTAACTCAAGAGCACTGATGTGCACGAAAGACGGCAAAACCCACAAAGCTACGAACCCTTCTGAAGGCCTGCAACTCCTGGAACACCTAGGCCTGCCTAGGCCGGATCCTGCTACGCAGCCCCGAAGGACATGGGACGTTGACGTACCTCCTTTCGTCCCTGGAGGGGAACGGGACACTGCCACTTGAACGAAGCCCCACTTGCACTAGGCTTCCCAAACAAGAAGGCTCAATGTTTTGCTTTGAACTATCACGCTATTTGCGAACACGTTTGCAATCAACTTCAGTAGAAGCCACTTAGTTTAATTTTCGTTTAATTTTCAATTGATCATATATTACATACGACGTCCACTCTCCTCTGACACTCAACTGCTCCTGACGCTAACATTCACACAACCTCAGCGACCCTTACATCTGTTTAACCCAATACACACATATGGGTCCGTCTGATACCGACACGCACCTGTCCTCCCCCCCACACAATGACCAGTGAAGCGAGGGACACTTAGTCACTAGGGCCCTCTTTTAACGTTCCACTGCCCTCCTGGCACTCATGGCCCAATTACACTACGACTCAGCACACTGCCATAGCCGACAGACCATCAAGAAGTATAGCGTGTAACATACACAGTGTGAATACCTCCCTCTTATTAGCCCACACACATTCAAAGTACGACTCAATACTCACTCCAAACTACACGAGTATTACCAAAGTTTCGGTATTCTTAATTTGTCAGTGCTAATAAGAAAGGACCAAGCTTGTATAATTGTTGCCAGCGATATTGGTTTAGGTTGTGTACGTCCTCAGCCTGCATCTACAGGCCTATGCTCCGGCTTGTACAGTTAATCCATAAAAATTTACAAAACCTAACCCATACCTATAAATGTTAATTGCTTATACCTAACTGTTAACAACATTACAAAAAAATGTGCAGTACTACGATGCCAAATTGTGAATATTGATGCATACACTATGCGTGCTGTTGTGGCACTTTACTCATGTTTGTTATTTCCATGCACAGAAAAAAAAAAGAATTAAAAAAAAAAAAACCATTAAACCATTTTTGATTGAGTTGGTTTCTCATGAACAAACAGGTTTCGTTCCTTCAAGGCAATTAGGGGATAATACCCGCCATTGTCTGAATATATTGAACTGGGCCGATATTAATAAACAACAATTATTAATTTTAGCTTTAGATGCCGAGAAGGCCTTTGATCGCCTAAATTGACAATATATGAAAGACGTTTTGGTAAAGATGGCCTTCCCTTCAGCTTTTTTAGAGAGCATTTTTGCCCTTTATACTTATCCATCAGCGAGAATATATAATACAGGGTTTTTATCATCGACGTTTCAGATCACAAATGGTACAAGGCAGGAGTGTCCTCTCTCCCCCTTGTTATTTATTTTAAGTTTAGAACCACTAATAAGACACATTAAAAAACAAAACAATATTCGGGGTATTCGCACGCCTGCAGGAGAATTGAAAATAGAGCTGTTTGCGGATGATGTTTTGTTATTCTGAACAGATCCGCCAACATCACTTTCAAACTTGATGCAATTATTGAATAGTTATGGACAAGTGTCATATTATAAGAATAATAAAAAAAAAAAAAACAAGCTATGCCAATTCATCTTCTGAAACATTTAGTAAAATAACTGCAAGATTTATACCCATTTGACTGGCGCTTATCATCAATAAATTACTTAGGGGTTAAATTATCTAGCAATCGAGCCCAGTTAATAAAAGATAATCACATCCCATTGATTCATAAAATGAATAAACAACTTAAAGTATGGGAGGGGAGAGAGATATCCTGGCTTGGCCGTATTAACACGATAAAAATGATGATCCTGCCCCTTATTTTATTTTATACAGAACTTTACTAATTGTGTTAACAAATGCTCTTCTAAAAAAGTTTCAAACAACTATTAATGCACATATTTGGAAAAGGAAACCACCGCGGATTGCACAGAATTGCCTTTGGAAACCATATATGAAAGGTGGTTTTAACATACCAAATATTTCATTTTATTATAAAGCAGTTTTCCTTGCACAGGGTATGTCTATTCTTGAGCAGGGTTTAGCCCCAATTTGGTTGGGGTTAGAGAATGCTTGTATTAAGGAGGGCTCAGTGGAACAGTTACTCTGGCTTGGCCCAGGGAAACAAGAAAAAAATATGCAATATGTTGCCTGCTACGAAAGCATTGATAAAAATTTGGGGACAAGCTATTTTTAGGCTAAGAATATCTAAGGCGTTGGCATTGGAAGCTCCTTTCAAAATGATGTCGTTTTTGAGCCCTGATCTATTTTTAGATACATGGTTGGAGCGAGGGGTAAGACAGATAGGCGATTTATATAATGCAAGTGGAATAAAACCATTTCCGGAGCTTCAGAAGCAATTTGCTTTGCCATCACATGAATTATTTACTTTTTTACGTATTAAACATATTTTTAATAAAATAGGTGGTACTTTAAAAGATAGGATGAATAGTTCCCCTTTTTTAGGCAAATGCGTAGGGAAAATGCCAAATAAAAAAGCTCTCTCATTTTGCTATAGCCTTTTAGTTTCTACAGATGTGGATACTATAGGTTATATGCAAAAATGGGAGAGAGATTTAGATAAGCAAATAACGCAGGAAAGTTGGTATAAGGCCTTAAAAATTATGGAACAGCTCACAGCCTCATTACGGGGAAAAACGGTACGCTATCTACAGACCTGGACACCCTGGCTCGAATTTATCTCGGGTAGAACGGCGTAGACACCGGTAAAATGGAGCCTCTGCATGACCCCCACAGGATTCACAAGTAAATAAACGCAGTGACGTGGCAGCGATTCCCAGAGGAGCCGCGGACACACACTTGGCCGAGGAGACTCTGAGGGGGACAGGATGAGCCGATACAGCGAGTACGACGCTGAGGAGGTCTCTCTTTATCCCTCCCCCTACCCTATAAGACTCACCCCTTTCCCGACCCTCGCTATATCTCACATCCGGGCCACTCAAGGAACGGATACACGCACACGTTCGCTCCCCTCCATCCTTTCCCTGCCCACCACACACACAAATACACACCAAACTAGACACACCATCCGGGAAGCAAATCCCGAAAGATCAAAGGACGACAAAACAGGGATTGAGCGTGACAGAGATTAAAACCTAGTCAGACAAGCAGAGGAAGCAGAGCTGCGAAAAAGAGGCATAATGGATCACAGGACACCGTGACCCAGCTGACCAAACACCGACGCACCAGACCTGGGAAGGGCGGTCACCTAACGCGCCACAAAGGCCCAGACTATGTGGGAGGAAAAACTCAGCCGTACCGAATCCCGATAAAACACGACGTAGAACGCACACAAACAGAGACGTGGGACATCTCACGAGGACCCCAACCTTAGAATAACCACTGGCTGTCGCCCTAACAAAATCGAACAAATATACAGGGACCTACCGACCTCAACCTGCTTCATGACACGTAGTTAGGCAAGACTCAAGGACAAGCAGTAATGAGCTAAATAACATGAAGGAAGGGGGGGGATAGGAGGGACAAGTAAAGAGAAAAGGGAGGTTAGCCCACACTAGCATTCAGCACTACGGTGCACTCACAGTACGACAAACGAGGGTGGCCGTGGAGGCGACCCAGGTTCATCTGTCCTCCTAAAATATAGCTATTTATACACGAATGCATAATAGATAGGACTTGTTCACATGTTTTACTGTTAAATCGCAAAACTTATTTAGTGAAGACTGTTATGCCTATCGAGACAATCTCGAATACTCTAACTTCCTGTTGTATCTGTTAACAGTACTGATGTCAATGTTACTTTTCAAACTTGAAATAAAAACCAAGATTGACAAAAAAAAAAAAATTATGAAACATGCTTCTAGAAGCTTATTACATTGGGAGGCATTCAGCAAATTAAATATGAGATGGTATATGGTACCCTCCAGAGTAGCTCAACTGTATCCAGGAATATCTACAGCTTGCTGGAGATGCCAAAAGAGCATAGGCAACTTGTTGCATATTTTTGGGGAGTGTCCATTGATAATACCACTTTGGCAGGAAGTGGAATCCTTTTTCAAAAGGGGATTAAAGGTAGATATTAAGTGTCAACCAGAAAGCTATTTGCTTCACATGTTTCAGATAACACCTAAGGAGGAAGTATTAACAATAATGATACACTGTTTATTAGCAACTAAAATAGCAATAGCTTATAGATGGAAACAAATTCAGCCACCTTTGTTCAAAGAGGTTATGGTACGCTTATGTCATGATTCGGGGAACCTAACACGCTAACACACACACACACAGAAAAGGTGCAGTACCGGACCTTAGAGTGGCCGGGCTAAGCACACACAGAATAGTCAGGAGACAAGCCGAGTAAGGGGAACCAGAAGACAGAATAACGAGAAACAAGCCGAGGTCAAAGGGTAGGAGAAAGTCACAAGTCAGTTTAACAAGTCAGAGAGTACGTAACCAGAAAACACAAGTTCAGTATCAATACTAGCAAGCAAAGATCACAACAGGGCAGGGAGGAACAGGAAAGGTAAGTATTTAAACCCTGAGGTTAATTCTGATTGGATAACTTCCAATCAGAATTAACAATCACACGTGGGAGATATCTATGTCTCCCACTGTGATTGTCGTACTGTATCTTTAACGCCGGGTCAGGTGGCTGACCGCGGCGTGTATAAGAGTGGGCGGTCCCCCAGCATTCAGCGTCATGCATGCTGCCGCTGGGGGATGGAGAGGAGGACGTGGGCGTCATCCGAGGCTGGGAGGATGCCGCCCAGCGAGCGAATGCCGGGAAAGGACCCGCGGACGGCTGGAGGGTGAGTGCCGCGAGCGGACTGCAGCCTCCCCTCGCAGCCGCCCGCGGGATCCTGACAGCTTAGACTCCTCAAGTTGCTATGAGAGAATGGCAAGTCGTTTGGCAGGAAGGGAAGGAAAATTCA
This sequence comes from Pelobates fuscus, assembly GCF_036172605.1. Classification (NCBI taxonomy): domain Eukaryota; kingdom Metazoa; phylum Chordata; class Amphibia; order Anura; family Pelobatidae; genus Pelobates; species Pelobates fuscus. The sequence continues at coordinate 366,918,510 of NC_086319.1, read as the reverse complement.
AATTTTTGTGGCAAAAATTTTTAATGTTAGGAATATGTTTATATAAGCAGCCCGATCCTCCTTCTCCTACAGAGCACCGCATTTGTGGAACGACCTCACGCACAAATTAAAATCTTCCCTAAGCTTAAAGTCCTTTAAGAGATCCCTCTCTACATACCTCAAAACAGAATGCACCTGTCATGGTTGATTATATATTTCCTACCTGTTCTATGTTAAATTTTGTATATATTGTATATTAACCCCTTAAGGACACATGACATGTGTGACATGTCATGATTCCCTTTTATTCCAGAAGTTTGGTCCTTAAGGGGTTAATATTGGTTTTGTATTTTATTGTACACTAACTGTAACAATGCAATGATTTGTGGACCCAGGACATACTTGAAAACGAGAGAAATCTCAATGTATCTTTCATGGTAAAATATTTTATAAATAAATAAATAAATATAGGAGCTAGGTTATGGTTAAGAAGGTAGTAGAGAAATTAAATTAATTTAAATAAAATAAGTTATTAGGTAGTGGCATTATAAAAAGGTCTTATGCGCGCAAATAAGCTTTATATATTGGTTTATGCAATTCATAAAATAATATATCAAATTATATGCAAGAATGGTTTAGGAATATAATAGAGATTGGAGTTAAACACCACTAAATAATGTTGATTAGTGATGTGATATGTTTTTATGTTGGTTTCTCTCTCTCTTTTTTTTTTCTGGTTTTTGGTTTCTGTCTATGTAATTGTTGTATGAATGTATATATACTGAAATAAAAATAAATAAAAAAAAAAAAAGAAAAAATACTTAGATTATATATATATATACACACACACAGGCAGTTAGTCTCTATGGTCTAGCAGGAAAGACCATAGAGAGTATATTTACCATTGAGACTATATAGACTCTATGGTTAATATAATCTCTCTATGGTCTTTCCTGCATCGCTCTTGAAATCGCTGTTTATTGAATGAGCGAGTGCGCTGTATTGTGCACAGGGCCGGTGCACGGATCTTTAGCTGCACAAGCTACACAAGATGCATTTCGCTTCCCTCCTCTCCCCCTTTAAAAAAATAAATAAATAATGCATCTTCACCTGTGTGTCTTGTTGTAACCCCCCACCCCCACCCTTTTTAATATCTTACTCATTTTGTGCTCTGCTGTATTTTATTCCCCCTTTAGTGTGTCTTACAACCCCCTATGTATGTATCTTACTTCCCCCACCCCTTTGTGTGTCTCTTACCTCCAGCCCCTTTCTGTGTCTCATTCTTACCCCAGCCCCTTTCTGTGCCTCTTATTTACCCCAGCTCCTTTCTTGTCTCCTTGTCCACTGCAGTCCATCCTTCTCTGCCTTTTTTCCCCCTCAGTCTGTTTTGTGTGTCTTTCCTCCCAAGCCTCAAGTCGCCCTCCTTCTTTGCCACAAAAAAAGAAACCAGCACCAGCAGGAGAGGAGGACCTTCTAATAAAACCTTTACCTAATGATTCCCGTATGTACTCCTCCATGATCTGGTTTTCTTTCTCAGAAAGAGGGTAGACCTTACCCCTAGGAGGCATAGTGCCTGGTAACAGGTTTATGGCACAGTCATACTCACGATGTGGAGGTAGCTTATCTGCCTCCCTTTTTTCAAAAACCAATGCAAGGTCTGCATTGACAGAAGGGACAGAAACAGAAAGTGGTTTAGCCGTGGGCACATTGAGTGAACAAACAGGACGTACATGAGCCATACAGTCTCGTTGACAAGATTCCCCCCAGGAGAGTATGTCTAAACAACCCAAGTCAAGTACAGGGTTGTGCTTCACTAACCAGGGAAAACCCAGAACGATGGAGGCAGTAGGAGAATCACTTACTTGGAAGGTTAACCTTTCCTTGTGCAAAGCACAAACAGACATAACTATTTCCTGGGTTTCATGGGTCACCAGGGGTTTCTCAAGTGGTCAACCATCTATGGCCTCAACGGCCAAGGGTGTGGCCTTTCGGATCAAAGTCAGGGCTGCGGTTTTGGCAAAGTTCTCATCCATAAGGTTGTCTGCCGCACCTGAATCGATCAAGGCTTTGGTTGTTATAGTGGTTTTATTGACCAAAAGAGAAACCGGAATAAACGGTCTGGAGATGGACACATGAGGGGACAAAGTCATAACACCCGAGGCCGACCCCTCTCTAGGCCTTAGGTGCTGTAGTTTCCCTGTACCTTAGGGCAGGCATTACAGTGGTGCTCCCTCTTTCCACAATAAAGGCATAACCCCTCCCTTATACGGTAGGCTCTTTCAGCCTCAGTTAACCCCGTAGCACCCAATTGCATGGGCTCAGGGGATGGATGCCTAGGAGCGGGCAATGCTAGCAATGCAGTACTGGGTAGAGCAGGTAACACCCGTGTATCCAGCCGTCTTTGACTACGCCTCTCTCTAATAGGGTTATCAATAAGAATCATATAGTCTATAACATCATCCAGAAGAACAGGCAATTCCCTGGATGCTATTTTATCCAGTATGTAAGCGGCCAATCCCTCCTGAAAGACTGTCACGAGGGCGTCATTATTCCAAACCACTTCAGCTGCTAGAGTGCGGACTTCGATAGTGTAATCCGCTACAGATCTGTTACCCTGTCGGACCCTAAGCAGAGCTTTGCCAGCAGAAGCAACCCTACCGGGTTGATCAAACGTGCGTTTGAAAGCTGTCAGAAAATCTGCAAAGGACATAGGAGACGTATTCTCCCACATGGGGTTGGCCCATGCTAAAGCTCTCCCGGACAAGTGGTTTATCAAAAAGGCAATTTTAGATCTGTCAGTGGGATAGGAACGTGGATTCATCACTAAATGGATGTAAATTTGGTTGAGGAAACCACGACACAATGCTGGGTCACCGCTGTAGCGCTGTGGCGGCGTCATATGAACTACATGAGCAGGAACTGGTACTGGAGTGGGAATGGGTTCGGGCACAGCAGCAGCAGCCTCCTGAACGGCAGGTTGCAAGTGTGCAGTACGAGCCAGTATGGTTTGCAAAGCTTGAGCAAACTGATCCATACGGTGGTCTAAACCATCCATTCTAGCCTCCTGATTAACTAGGAGCTGTGGTATGTCAGCAGGTTCCATTTTGGCCCTGTTGTAATGTCACGATTTGGGGAACCTAACACGCTAACACACACACACACACAGAAAAGGTGCAGTACCGGACCTTAGAGTGGCCGGGCTAAGCACACACAGAATAGTCAGGAGACAAGCCGAGTAAGGGGAACCAGAAGACAGAATAACGAGAAACAAGCCGAGGTCAAAGGGTAGGAGAAAGTCACAAGTCAGTTTAACAAGCCAGAGAGTACGTAACCAGAAAACACAAGTTCAGTATCAATACTAGCAAGCAAAGACCACAACAGGGCAGGGAGGAAGAGGAAAGGTAAGTATTTAAACCCTGAGTTTAATTCTGAATGGATAACTTCCAATCAGAATTAACAATCACACGTGGGAGATATCTATGTCTCCCACTGTGATTGTCGTATTGTGTCTTTAACGCCGGGTCAGGTGGCTGACCGCGGCGTGTATAAGAGTGGGCGGTCCCCCAGCGTTCAGCGTTATGCATGCTGCCGCTGGGGGATGGAGAGGAGGACGCGAGCGTCATCCGAGGCTGGGAGGATGCCGCCCAGCGAGCGAATGCCGGGAAAGGACTCGCGGACGGCTGGAGGGTGAGTGCCGCGAGCGGACTGCAGCCTCCCCTCGCAGCCGCCCGTGGGATCCTGACAGCTTAGACTCCTCAAGTTGCTATGAGAGAATGGCAAGTCGTTTGGAGGGAAGGGAATGAACATTCAAATTTTTGTGGCAAAAATTGTTTAATGTTAGGAATATGTTAATATAGGAGCTAGGTTATGGTTAAGAAGGTAGTAGAGAAATTAAATTAATTTAAATAGAATAAGTTATTAGGTAGTGGCGTTATAAAAAGGTCTTATGCGTGCAAATAAGTTTTATATATTGGTTTATGCAATTCATAAAAGAATATATCAAATTATATGCAAGAATGGTTTAGGAATATAATAGAGATTGGAGTTAAACACCACTAAATAATGTTGATTAGTGATGTGATATGTTTTTATGTTAGTTTCTCTCTTTTTTTTTTCTGTTTTCTGTTTTTTGGTTTCTGCCTATGTAATTGTTGTATGAATGTATATATACTGAAAAAAAAAAAATTACAAAAAAAAGAAAAAAGAAAAAAATACTTAGATTATATATACACACACGTATAAAATGAAATAAATACATAAAAGTATATATTTCCTGGTAATATCTATGGGAGAAAAAAATGGGAATTGGGGGAACACCCAGAACATGCAATTATAAGCAGTGGTACTGCCATAAAGACCAAAACGATCACATGGCCCGCGGGGGCCTAGTTTGCAAGGTGGGGGGGTGTCTGTCTGGGTTGTCAGGCTGCCCACCGAATCGGATCATGGTGGAGGTGAGTGTCCTCGAGATCCTGGGACTGAAAACCTTTGTGGCGTTATGGGGTCAAGGGCTTAATGGACAACTGTCCCCTCAACACTATGGTTTAAATATACTAATCCTTCGATGAAGCTTTGAAAGGAAATAGATTATTTTGCTTAATGTAAAAGAAATAGAGAAACTCCCAACCCTCGGGATATAACGTATATGCACACCTTGGATAAGAGAGTGTTTGAAAACGGGCAGTTAGTCTCTATGGTCTAGCAGGAAAGACCATAGAGAGTATATTTACCATTGAGACTATATAGACTCTATGGTTAATATAATCTCTCTATGGTCTTTCCTGCATCGCTCTTGAAATCGCTGTTTATTGAATGAGCGAGTGCGCTGGATTGTGCACAGGGCCGGTGCACGGATCTTTAGCTGCACAAACTACACAAGATGCATTTCGCTTCCCTCCTCTCCCCCTTTAAAAAAATAAATAAATAATGCATCTTCACCTGTGTGTCTCGTTGTAACCCCACCCCCCCCCACCCTTTTTAATATCTTACTCATTTTGTGCTCTGCTGTATTTTATTCCCCCTTTAGTCTTACAACCCCCTATGTATGTATCTTACTTCCCCCACCCCTTTGTGTGTCTCTTACCTCCAGCCCCTTTCTGTGTCTCATTCTTACCCCAGCCCCTTTCTGTGCCTCTTTTTTACCCCAGCTCCTTTCTTGTCTCCTTGTCCACTGCAGTCCATCCTTCTCTGCCTTTTTTCCCCCTCAGTCTGTTTTGTGTGTCTTTCCTCCCAAGCCTCAAGTCGCCCTCCTTCTTTGCCACAAAAAAGAAACCAGCACCAGCAGGAGAGGTGGACCTTCTAATAAAACCTTTATCTAAGGATTCCCGTATGTACTCCTCCATGATCTGGTTTTCTTTCTCAGAAAGAGGGTAGACCTTACCCCTAGGAGGCATAGTGCCTGGTAACAGGTTTATGGCACAGTCATACTCACGATGTGGAGGTAGCTTATCTGCCTCCCTTTTTTCAAAAACCAATGCAAGGTCTGCATAGACAGAAGGGACAGAAACAGAAAGTGGTTTAGCCGTGGGCACATTGAGTGAACAAACAGGACGTACATGAGCCATACAGTCTCGTTGACAAGATTCCCCCCAGGAGAGTATGTCTAAACAACCCCAGTCAAGTACAGGGTTGTGCTTCACTAACCAGGGAAAACCCAGAACGATGGAGGCAGTAGGAGAATCAATTATTTGGAAGGTTAACCTTTCCTTGTGCAAAGCACCCACAGACATAACTATTTCCTGGGTTTCATGGGTCACGAGGGGTTTCTCAAGTGGTCTACCATCTATGGCCTCAACGGCCAAGGGTGTGGCCTTTCGGATCGAAGTCAGGGCTGCGGTTTTGGCAAAGTTCTCATCCATAAGGTTGTCTGCCGCACCTGAATTGATCAAGGCTTTGGTTGTTATAGTGGTTTTATTGACCAAAAGAGAAACCGGAATAAACGGTCTGGAGATGGACACATGAGGGGACAAAGTCATAACACCCGAGGCCGACCCCTCTCTAGGCCTTAGGTGCTGTAGTTTCCCTGTACCTTAGGGCAGGCATTACAGTGGTGCCCCCTCTTTCCACAATAAAGGCATAACCCCTCCCTTCTACGGTATGCTCTTTCAGCCTCAGTTAACCCCGTAGCACCCAATTGTATGGGCTCAGGGGATGGTTGCCAAGGAGCGGGCAATGCTAGCAATGCAGTACTGGGTAGAGCAGGTAACACCCGTGTATCCAGCCGTCTTTGACTACGCCTCTCTCTAATAGGGTTATCAATAAGAATCATATAGTCTATAACATCTTCCAGAAGAACAGGCAATTCCCTGGATGCTATTTTATCCAGTATGTAAGCGGCCAAACCCTCCTGAAAGACTGTCACGAGGGCGTCATTATTCCAAACCACTTCAGCTGCTAGAGTGCGGACTTCGATAGTGTAATCCGCTACAGATCTGTTACTCTGTCGGACCCTAAGCAGAGCTTTGCCAGCAGAAGCAACCCTACCGGGTTGATCAAACGTGCGTTTGAAAGCTGTCAGAAAATCTGCAAAGGACATAGGAGACGTATTCTCCCACATGGGGTTGGCCCATGCTAAAGCTCTCCCGGACAAGTGGTTTATCAAAAAGGCAATTTTAGATCTGTCAGTGGGATAGGAACGTGGATTCATCACTAAATGGATGTCAATTTGGTTGAGGAAACCACGACAAAATGCTGGGTCACCGCTGTAGCGCTGTAGCGCTGTGGCGGCGTCATATGAACTACATGAGCAGGAACTGGTACTGGAGTGGGAATGGGTTCGGGCACAGCAGCAGCAGCCTCCTGAACGGCAGGTTGCAAGTGTGCAGTACGAGCCAGTATGGTTTGCGAAGCTTGAGCAAACTGATCCATACGGTGGTCTAAACCATCCATTCTAGCCTCCTGATTAACTAGGAGCTGTGGTATGTCAGCAGGTTCCATTTTGGCCCTGTTGTAATGTCACGATTCGGGGAACCTAACATGCTAACACACACACACACAGACACACAGAAAAGGTGCAGTACCGGACCTTAGAGTGGCCGGGCTAAGCACACACAGAATAGTCAGGAGACAAGCCGAGTAAGGGGAACCAGAAGACAGAATAACGAGAAACAAGCCGAGGTCAAAGGGTAGGAGAAAGTCACAAGTCAGTTTAACAAGCCAGAGAGTACGTAACCAGAAAACACAAGTTCAGTATCAATACTAGCAAGCAAAGACCACAACAGGGCAGGGAGGAACAGGAAAGGTAAGTATTTAAACCCTGAGGTTAATTCTGATTGGATAACTTCCAATCAGAATTAACAATCACACGTGGGAGATATCTATGTCTCCCACTGTGATTGTCGTACTGTGTCTTTAACGCCGGGTCAGGTGCCTGACCGTGGCGTGTATAAGTGTGGGCGGTCCCCCAGCGTTCAGCGTCATGCATGCTGCCGCTGGGGGATGGAGAGGAGGACGCGGGCGGCATCCGAGGCTGGGAGGATGCCGCCCAGTGAGCGAATGCCGGGAAAGGACCCGCGGACGGCTGGAGGGTGAGTGCCGCGAGCGGACTGCAGCCTCCCCTCGCAGCCGCCCGCGGGATCCTGACAGCTTAGACTCCTCAAGTTGCTATGAGAGAATGGCAAGTCGTTTGGCAGGAAGGGAAGGAAAATTCAAATTTTTGTGGCAAAAATTGTTTAATGTTAGGAATAGAAGCTCAAGGAAGCAGGCTGAAGGGTCAGTGTTAGGACCCGCTTAGGGGGGTCTGCCTTGACGTTGGCAGGCGGGCATCCCTCCAATGGCCATTGGAGCAACTAAATGACCTCCATTTGTCTAAATATACATAGGGATTAAGGAAAAAGCGCAAGTAACATTTTCTTTTCTTTGGTTTTTACTATATATTGGGGCTGATGTGTGTTGTAGTCCTTGCTGCTTAAGCGCAGGACTTCTCTTTTTGTATTTGTATTTACTTTGTATCACACAGCCTGGTTACAATGCTGCTACCCATCCCATGTGTTCCCTATTAAGGGTTAATAAGTAAAGGGGTGTATATAAAAAATACCCCTTTCTGTCTCATTAGAGATATCTTTGCCAGAAGCTCAAGGAAGCAGGCTGAAGGGTCAGTGTTAGGACCCGCTTAGGGGGGTCTGCCTTGACGTTGGCAGGCGGGCATCCCTCCAATGGCCATTGGAGCAACTAAATGACCTCCATTTGTCTAAATATACATAGGGATTAAGGAAAAAGCGCAAGTAACATTTTCTTTTCTTTGGTTTTTACTATATATTGGGGCTGATGTGTGTTGTAGTCCTTGCTGCTTAAGCGCAGGACTTCTCTTTTTGTATTTGTATTTACTTTGTATCACACAGCCTGGTTACAATGCTGCTACCCATCCCATGTGTTCCCTATTAAGGGTTAATAAGTAAAGGGGTGTATATAAAAAATACCCCTTTCTGTCTCATTAGAGATATCTTTGCCAGAAGCTCAAGGAAGCAGGCTGAAGGGTCAGTGTTAGGACCCGCTTAGGGGGGTCTGCCTTGACGTTGGCAGGCGGGCATCCCTCCAATGGCCATTGGAGCAACTAAATGACCTCCATTTGTCTAAATATACATAGGGATTAAGGAAAAAGCGCAAGTAACATTTTCTTTTCTTTGGTTTTTACTATATATTGGGGCTGATGTGTGTTGTAGTCCTTGCTGCTTAAGCGCAGGACTTCTCTTTTTGTATTTGTATTTACTTTGTATCACACAGCCTGGTTACAATGCTGCTACCCATCCCATGTGTTCCCTATTAAGGGTTAATAAGTAAAGGGGTGTATATAAAAAATACCCCTTTCTGTCTCATTAGAGATATCTTTGCCAGAAGCTCAAGGAAGCAGGCTGAAGGGTCAGTGTTAGGACCCGCTTAGGGGGGTCTGCCTTGACGTTGGCAGGCGGGCATCCCTCCAATGGCCATTGGAGCAACTAAATGACCTCCATTTGTCTAAATATACATAGGGATTAAAGAAAAAGCGCAAGTAACATTTTCTTTTCTTTGGTTTTTACTATATATTGGGGCTGATGTGTGTTGTAGTCCTTGCTGCTTAAGCGCAGGACTTCTCTTTTTGTATTTGTATTTACTTTGTATCACACAGCCTGGTTACAATGCTGCTACCCATCCCATGTGTTCCCTATTAAGGGTTAATAAGTAAAGGGGTGTATATAAAAAATACCCCTTTCTGTCTCATTAGAGATATCTTTGCCAGAAGCTCAAGGAAGCAGGCTGAAGGGTCAGTGTTAGGACCCGCTTAGGGGGGTCTGCCTTGACGTTGGCAGGCGGGCATCCCTCCAATGGCCATTGGAGCAACTAAATGACCTCCATTTGTCTAAATATACATAGGGATTAAGGAAAAAGCGCAAGTAACATTTTCTTTTCTTTGGTTTTTACTATATATTGGGGCTGATGTGTGTTGTAGTCCTTGCTGCTTAAGCGCAGGACTTCTCTTTTTGTATTTGTATTTACTTTGTATCACACAGCCTGGTTACAATGCTGCTACCCATCCCATGTGTTCCCTATTAAGGGTTAATAAGTAAAGGGGTGTATATAAAAAATACCCCTTTCTGTCTCATTAGAGATATCTTTGCCAGAAGCTCAAGGAAGCAGGCTGAAGGGTCAGTGTTAGGACCCGCTTAGGGGGGTCTGCCTTGACGTTGGCAGGCGGGCATCCCTCCAATGGCCATTGGAGCAACTAAATGACCTCCATTTGTCTAAATATACATAGGGATTAAGGAAAAAGCGCAAGTAACATTTTCTTTTCTTTGGTTTTTACTATATATTGGGGCTGATGTGTGTTGTAGTCCTTGCTGCTTAAGCGCAGGACTTCTCTTTTTGTATTTGTATTTACTTTGTATCACACAGCCTGGTTACAATGCTGCTACCCATCCCATGTGTTCCCTATTAAGGGTTAATAAGTAAAGGGGTGTATATAAAAAATACCCCTTTCTGTCTCATTAGAGATATCTTTGCCAGAAGCTCAAGGAAGCAGGCTGAAGGGTCAGTGTTAGGACCCGCTTAGGGGGGTCTGCCTTGACGTTGGCAGGCGGGCATCCCTCCAATGGCCATTGGAGCAACTAAATGACCTCCATTTGTCTAAATATACATAGGGATTAAGGAAAAAGCGCAAGTAACATTTTCTTTTCTTTGGTTTTTACTATATATTGGGGCTGATGTGTGTTGTAGTCCTTGCTGCTTAAGCGCAGGACTTCTCTTTTTGTATTAATGTTAGGAATATGTTTATATAGGAGCTAGGTTATGGTTAAGAAGGTAGTAGAGAAATTAAATTAATTTAAATAAAATAAGTTATTAGGTAGTGGCGTTATAAAAAGGTCTTATGCGCGCAAATAAGCTTTATATATTGGTTTATGCAATTCATAAAAGAATATATCAAATTATATGCAAGAATGGTTTAGGAATATAATAGAGATTGGAGTTAAACACCACTAAATAATGCTGATTAGTGATGTGATATGTTTTTATGTTAGTTTCTCTCTCTTTTTTTTTTTTTTTTTTTCTGTTTTCTGGGTTTTGGTTTCTGTCTATGTAATTGTTGTATGAATGTATATATACTGAAATAAAAATAAATTAAAAAAAAAAAGTAAAAAAAAACTTAGATTATATATATATATATATATATACACACATGTATAAAATGAAATAAATACATAAAAGTATATATTTCCTGGCAATATCTATGGCAGAAAAAAAATGGGAATTGGGGGAACACTCAGAACATGCAATTATAAGCAGTGGTACTGCCATAAAGACCAAAACGATCACATGGCCCGCGGGGGCCTAGTTTGCAAGGTGGGGGGGTGTCTGTCTGGGTTGTCAGGCTGCCCACCGAATCGGATCATGGTGGAGTTGAGTGTCCTCGAGATCCTGGGGCTGAAAACCTTTGTGGCATTATGGGGTCAAGGGCTTAATGGACAACTGTCCCCTCAACACTATGGTTTAAATATACTAATCCTTCGATGAAGCTTTGAAAGGAAATAGATTATTTTGCTTAATGTAAAAGAAATAGAGAAACTCCCAACCCTATATATATAACGTATATGCACACCTTGGATAAGAGAGTGTTTGAAAACGGGCAGTTAGTCTCTATGGTCTAGCAGGAAAGACCATAGAGAGTATATTTACCATTGAGACTATATAGACTCTATGGTTAATATAATCTTTCTATGGTCTTTCCTGCATCGCTCTTGAAATCGCTGTTTATTGAATGAGCGAGTGCGCTGGATTGTGCACAGGGCCGGTGCATGGATCTTTAGCTGCACAAGATACACAAGATGCATTTCGCTTCCCTCCTCTCCCCCTTTAAAAAAATAAATAAATAATGCATCTTCACCTGTGTGTCTTGTTGTAACCCCCCCCCCCCCACCCTTTTTAATATCTTACTCATTTTGTGCTCTGCTGTATTTTATTCCCCCTTTAGTGTGTCTTACAACCCCCTATGTATGTATCTTACTTCCCCCACCCCTTTGTGTGTCTCTTACCTCCAGCCCCTTTCTGTGTCTCATTCTTACCCCAGCCCCTTTCTGTGCCTCTTTTTTACCCCAGCTCCTTTCTTCTTCTCCTTGTCCACTGCAGTCCATCCTTCTCTGGCTTTTTTCCCCCTCAGTCTGTTTTGTGTGTCTTTCCTCCCAAGCCACAGGCACACAGGCATCGTTTTTAAGGCACACAGTTAGTCATGCAGGTACACTTTCATACAAATACAGAAAATAATCATACAGAGATCAACATACGCATAGACATAGTCAGAGACATACAGACACACAGGCAGAGACATACAGACATACAGACACAGTCACATAGAGACATAAAGGCAGAGACATACACACATACAGACATACATGCATACAGAGACATATACAGGCATACAGAAACATACAGGCATACAGAGACATGCATACATGCAGAGGCATACCATCATACAGACACATACATACAGGCATACAGAAACATACATACAAAGACATACAGGCATACAGACATTTTTTGTGCTGAAAAACCCCAACTCGACTTATACTCGAGTCACTGTCTGTATTATGGCAATTTACAATGCCATAATACAGACAGGGGGCTGGCAGAGAGCTGTTACTTACCTCTCCTGCAGCTCCTGTCAGCTCCCTTCTCCTCCGCGCCGGTCCGGTCAGCTCCCACTGTAAGTCTCGCGAGAGCCGCGGGGTCATAGTGCGGCTCTCGCGAGACTTACAGTGTGAGCTGACAGGGGAGCTGACCGGACCGGCGCGGAGGAGAAGGGAGCTGACAGGAGCTGCAGGAGAGGTAAGTGCTTCCTGCCAGCCCCCTCCACTGAACTGCCAATGCCACTGGACCACCAGGGAGTGAGAGCCCCCCTCCCTGCCATGTATCAAGCAGGGATTGAAAAAAAAAAATAATAAAACAAAATAAAATAATAAAAAATAAAATAATATTTAAAAAATAATAATAAAAAAAAATATTAAAATATTTTTTACAAAAATTATAAGAAAAATGACCACCCCCCACCAAGGATCTGCAACACACACACACACACTGCATCACACACACACACACTGCATTCATATACACACTAACTGCACTCATACACACACACACTGCACTCATATACACACTGCATTCATACACACACACTGCACTCATACACACAAACTGCACTCATACACACAAACTGCATTCATACACACACACTGCATTCATACACACACACTGCATTCATACACACACACTGCATTCATACACACACACTGCACTCATACACACACACTGCACTCATACACACACACTGCATTCATTATATACACACACTGTAAATAAATATTCAATTAATATAATTTTTTTAGGATCTAATTTTATTTAGAAATTTACCAGTAGCTGCTGCATTTCCCACCCTAGTCTTATACTCGAGTCAATAAGTTTTCCCAGTTTTTTGGGTTAAAACTAGGGGCCTCGGCTTATATTCGGGTCGGCTTATACTTGAGTATATACGGTACATACATACATACAGAGGCATACATGCCTTCACACAGTCACAATTACATACTTACATCTGGTAAATCTGGTCTCTGGAGTGCATGCTGTCCGGCTCTGTGGAGTCCTGTCTTGCAGCCCAGCTGCATATAGGGGCGCCAGCCACGCTGTGTGGTACACAGGGAGCAGAGATATTAAGTCATTCATATCCCGCCCCTCCACACAGCCTGCGGAAGACAACAGGGTAAGAGGCTCGGCTCAGTGGGCGGAAAGCTCTGGGCTGCGCTCGGCCACGCAACAAGACGTAACTGGCTGGAGGGGAGCGCAGTGCGCTTCCCTGCAGCCAGTCAGCCTGACATTGCACCCTAGGGCCGTTGCACCCTAAGGCAGCCGCCTGGGCCACCTTATGATAGCGCCGGTTCTGATTGTGCATTTTGTATATATTGGCCCCAGCAGCACTCTATACTAGAAAAGCTACAATTTCTGGGGAAATTGTGTGACGTGTTCTTGCCTCCACCAGTAGTCTACAACTGGAGTGGGCGGAGTAACTGTTATCATTTATATAGCACATTTAATTGCAACGTTGTTGCACAGTTACATTAAACCATACATTTATAAAAACATTTGCAGATGTGCAAAAGGCCCTGTCTATGACATCACTTGCTGCTGCAGCCTTGCACAGGTCAGAGTATTTTGGCGGTTGCCATCTTCAAACGGTCGTATTTTTAAAACTATAAATCCTACAGTGAAGAGCTTTATATTGTGAGAATCACAAGACCCAGACCTACATATTGATGTATAGTATGTCTCTGAGATATTAACAATTAAGGCACAGTCGCAGTTTAGAAATTGCCCTTCAAATGTGAGCTTTGCAGAGTGGAGTTTCAATGAATATCAATGGACTGCGTGAGTTGCAAACAAATGGTCATATTGTGAAAACTATAAGGAATATGGCTTTTTAGTGGCAGCAGGGATAGCTGAACGTTTTGATATAAGATTTGTGTAGGTGGGCCTGAAAATGAGGGAGTGGTGGCAGCTTAGAAATCATGTCCTGATTTTTCAGCTTTTGCCAGCTCCCACTCTTGCTTTGCCATTCATTCCTATGGGACAAATTTCGCCACAAGAACGACGATATTCCGTGAACCATTCGGCGAAACGTTCCACAAAGTAATAGCAATCCGATCGGGAACAATATGCACGTTTTGGTAAATTTTCGTCTATGTAGTGTAAAAACTGTGGGAGGAGTTAGGGTGGCAAATTTGGCTATAATAAGAATAATAATAATAATATATATGTGAGATAACATTAAGTGGTCTTGCTATGCAAGAACACTTAAATATATGCATGTTCAGGTGAGTGCAGCCCTAGTCATCTTTGGTTTCATTTCTTTATATATTTGGGAGTTCAAGCCAACTCCTTGGTTTTGCACCCCTCCCTGTTATAGATGCCTCTTCCAAGGACCCTACTTAGCCTTGACCTGCAGAGAGTGCCAGGAGGAAGCTTTTCCCAAGTAAGTGGATTAATCTCATAAGAGCAGACATTAATCTGCTAGAGTAGGACCTGCCAAGAATGGGGTACATTGACGTTGTGGCAGGATTACATAGAAACATAGAATGTGACGGCAGATAAGAACCATTCGGCCCATCTAGTCTGCCCAGTTTTCTAAATACTTTCATTAGTCCCTGGCCTTATCTTATAGTTAGGATAGCCTTATGCCTATCCCACGCATGCTTAAACTCCTTTACTGTGTTAACCTCTACCACTTCTGCTGGAAGGCTATTCCATGCATCCACTACCCTCTCAGTAAAGTAATACTTCCTGATATTATTTTTAAACCTTTGTCCCTCTAATTTAAGACTATGTCCTCTTGTTGTGGTAGTTTTTCTTCTTTTAAATATAGTCTCCTCCTTTACTGTGTTGATTCCCTTTATGTATTTAAATGTTTCTATCATATCCCCCCTGTCTCGTCTTTCATCCATGCTATACATGTTAAGATCCTTTAACCTTTCCTGGTAAGTTTTATCCTGCAATCCATGAACCAGTTTAGTAGCCCTTCTGATACCGGAGAAACTGACGGAAGCAAAGCACAGAGAGATGGACACAGGTTTCTTCAGGAAGGAAGAGATTCTTTATTGGATCACCGATCGGGACTCAGAGGGACTAATGTCACCAAAATACAGCAAGTTCTGAGCCCCGGACAATAGTGCAGGCTCCTTATATAGGCACATAACTCCTCCCATATTAAGCTCCACCCGCACATTCTCTTGACCAATCAACACAAATAAGAATTAACTTCCTGCTTGACCACATGGCTTGTCCAGCACAATGGAGGAGGGGGAATACTACATCCTGTATTCTTGCACATGCTCCGTACACTACTGATCGTATCTTGCCTCGTGCAACCAACTGATCGATACGTCAGCATATGCACGTACACATGCCACGTGGTAATCTCGGCCTACTAAATTTATTTTTACCGAGATTCCACCACATTCCCCCCTTTGATGCCTCTTGATATTTCACAATTACTTGAGGCATCACTTAACCTTGGTTTGCATACACCGCAAGTTACCTTGAACCAGACCAGACTTATCTTATGATGTGAATCTTTTAACACTCATCTTCCTGCATTGGTTCTCCCTGATCTAAAGCCTTATATTTATAAATTGCCATTATCTGTGCAGCAGCCTTCCTCTCTGCTATATTTTCTATCAGGCTTTGCACAGACCTAACTACTAAGGGTATAAGACACGGCAGGAGTAGACACAACATTAAAATCAGTAGGACTCCACCTACCACTGCCTTAAGCCCTCCAAACCACTCATACCAGCTACCAAACCAACTACTTGGATTATACCCTTTCCATACCTGAGTAGGCACATGCGCTAGTTTAACCATATGGCTAGTAAGCTCAGCTATTGCTTGCCCTTCGTCATCTATTTGAAGACAGCAATTGCTCAGGTTAAACTTCCCACATACACCTCCCTCTACTGCCAAAAGGTAATCCAAGGCTAATCTATTTTGGTAGACTGCTGTCCTCATCCTGGTGTTATGCTTCGCTAGAAGATTGAGCGCTTGTGATGTCTCGTTGGTGATAATCTCAACCACCGCCTGTAATCTTATAATACGGTTGAGCATATAAATAGGGGTTCTGTAACCAAAGGTACCATCCTCAGCCCACGTGGCTGGCCCATAATAATCTATGATACGCTGGGGAGGCCATTCATTATCTTCCCAGGTGCCTATCTCTATGGGTCCCCTTTTCTTCCTATGATTCACATCATACACTTTAACACCTAAAGTCTCACCTGTTTCAATCGGTAACAAGAAGAAGGATGGTTTGAGCATACCCAACACACATGCCCCTTCCCAGTCCTGTGGCAACTCCGAATAGGCTTTCTTACCACAGATCCAGTACAAATTTGCTGGGGCTCTCCAGGTAGATGTGATGGATAAATCAAACCACACATCCTTTAAATTGGCGTATCTAGCAAACGGGTTAGATGGTTCTGAGACATTTGAAGCCGACCACCAAGTTGTATTCTTTGTATCATCATCATCATAAGCTTTTTGCCCTAGACAAGTTAATTCTCTTACAGAAGTATTATACATTATTCCTTTCCTTGCTATGCAAACATAACCTATGATGGAGGTCTTTAATCTCCACTCAGATTTACCTCTAACACTCATATGATAATCGGCTTGTGTAGATATTAGTTGGTCAACTGCCTCAGAACCGGACATTACCTCCTTTGCTTCCCAAGGCCATTGGTCTCCCATGTTAGTACCTCCACACACATAGCAGTTGGTAACATTAAGACTACCGGCAATACTTTCAGCTAAGTCAATGAACAGGTTTTTAGCATTATGGGGGATCTTATTATCTATACTCATCTCTTCATAAAAGGAATGGTATACTTGATGAGTTTGGGAGGATACCGTATCAGTCTCTATCCCTATAAACAATACTGTCCCAGGATCTAAACCCGTCCCGTATATCTGAAACCCAAATAAATTACCATATTTGTCTAAGAACTTATCGGGGTTATTTATAAGTATATGGATGGGATTACATTCCATAGACTTACAATATGGGCTAGTCGGCAACTTAGTCACTATCATGTCTTTGTCTACTGTCTGTCCCCAAGTCGCCCACCCCACACAAGACCAATATGGGCAGAAGTTATAGTCTTTATTTGGGCATCTAGGACTCACATATTTATTTTTACTACTGGGACAAATATATTTATCATTAGACCCATACGTCCTCTCCCATCTAAGACCCCACATACATTCCACGGCTTTCTACCACTCGATATCGCTTTACACGCATCAAATAGCAGAACACCCGAAGAATGTACGGATTCTAACACCGTTTTATTAATTAGGGTCCCCTGAGGATCTCCATTCCTGAGAGTCAAACAAATTGTACGAGGTTGATACTCCGGACTGAAGCACTTAGGTTCTCCTACTCCTAAATGGCACACACTATAGTCTATATTTAAGTATCTACATCTCGATACATCTCCTTTACACTCGTATTGTGAATGCCAAATTAGGGTTTGGGAAATATGGTTACCTGTTCTCGTAGTCTTAATGCATACCTCACAGCTAGGAGTGTCGGTACCTCTACCTTCCTGAATATAAAAACACACATAAATAAACACTATCAAAAACACATCTTTCGCCGTCATCCTCAGTCTTCGTCCGTGCGAAGGCACCTCAGCTTCCAGGATGTAAGGGCTGCAGGGAATGGAGTTCTGCTCGTCTTCACAGGAGTCCCTTCGAGACTTTCCCTGGCTTATAAACTATACGTCGGTGGGCGGACAGGCTTTATTATGGCCTTCTCACTCACGCACCAAATACCAAAAATAATAAAATTTGTAATCCACAATAATTCCTCGTTACTCCGACTGAGTAGTGCGTTTTAACCGGATCTTGCAGGGATTCTCTGGATCTGCTGTAACTTGCCAAGAATCGACTGCTGCTGGTTTAACCCTGGAGTGATGTATCCACGGAGTCACTTCGGCTACTTTTATCGCTGTAGGGGTAGACAAAAGAACAACATAAGGACCTCTCCACTTGGGCCCTAACGGTACATTATTCCACTCTTTAATCCACACTTGATCTCCTGGGTGATAACTATGAACTGGGGGATAAATATTCACAGGTAATCTATCTTGTACCCATTTCTGTACCTCCTCCATAGTCTTACCCAACTCTACAACCTGCTGCCGGGTAATTCCTTCTCCCAACTGACTCAAATCCCCCCTTAAGTTACCAAGTACGGGAGGTGGTCGCCCATACATGATTTCAAAAGGAGAGAGGCCCATCCTTCTGGTAGGGGTACTGCGGATTCGCAATAGAGCTATGGGTAAGAGAACGTTCCACTTAAGTTGGGTTTCCTGACACATTTTAGCCAACTGGTTCTTAATAGTTCTATTCATTCTCTCTACCTTACCAGAACTCTGGGGTCTATATGCAGTATGAAGCCTCCACTTTATACCAAGCATATGAGTCAGTTGTTGTAGGCACTGATGAACAAAAGCTGGACCATTGTCCGATCCTATAGAACAGGGTAGTCCATATCGGGGTATTATTTCTCGTAGCAAGAATCTCACAACTTCTCCTGCTTTCTCTGTACGAGTAGGACATGCTTCTACCCAGCCTGAATAAGTGCACACAATTACCAGCAGGTAACGATGTCCACCTGATTTAGGCATCACTGTAAAGTCTATTTGTAGATCGGACATGGGGAGTCCCCCCATAAACTGGACTCCTGGTGGCTTTACTGGTCCTTGTCTTGCATTATTTTTAGCACACGTTACACATCTTCGTACAATGGCCTGAGTCAAGTTGGACAATCTTGGTATGTAGAAATGTTTTCTGAGAGATTCTTCAGTACTGTCTCTCCCAGAATGTGTCCCGTTATGATAATTTTGGACAATTTCTACCGCTAGTGATGCTGGTATGACTATTCTTCCATCTTCTAGCTGATACCACTTGTTCTCCAAATACTTTCCTGGTTCAGTCTTTAACCACTCCTCTTCTTGAGCTGTATAAACTGGAGTCCATTGGGACAGTGGAGTTGGTATAAGAGCAGCTATATGCCCCACATACTCCTGTCTTCCTGATTCAGCAGCACGCTTAGCTGCACTATCTGCCATCCGATTTCCCTTGGTTACATCACCATCTCCTCCCAGATGCGCTCGACAATGTATGATACCGACTTCTTTCGGCTCCCACACTGCTTCCAATAGTTGTAGGATTTCAGCTGCGTGTTTGATTTATTTTCCTTCTGAATTCAGTAGTCCTCTTTCTTTATACAAAGCTCCGTGGGCATGAGTGGTTAAAAACGCATATTTGGAGTCCGTGTAGATGTTCACTCTTAAACCTTCAGCCAATTGTAACGCTCGTGTCAGTGCTATCAATTCTGCCTTTTGTGCTGATGTTCCTTTCGCCAGTGGCCGAGCTTCTATCACCTTGTCTATTGTTGTTACTGCATATCCTGCATAGCGGATCCCTTCTTTCACATAACTACTGCCGTCGGTATAATATTGAACATCGGGGTTCTGGATGGGAAAATCACGAAGATCTGGTCTACTTGAGAATACTTCATCCATTACTTCCAAACAATCATGTTGACTTTCAGTAGGTTGTGGCAAAAGGGTAGCTGGATTTAAGGTGTTTACAGTCTCTAAATGCACTCTGGGATTTTCACACAACATTGCTTGATACTTGGTCATACGGCTGTTACTAAACCAATGATTTCCTTTGTAATCCAACAACGTCTGTACTGCATGTGGGACTCGTACATAAAGTTCTTGACCCAGAGTGAGTTTATCGGCTTCAGCTACTAGCAGGGCGGCTGCAGCTACGGCTCTTAGACAAGGTGGAAGTCCGCTGGCCACTGCATCCAATTGCTTAGACATGTAGGCAACAGGTCTTTGCCATGATCCCAAGTACTGTGTCAATACTCCCACAGCCATTCTTCTTTGCTCGTGTACATATAAGTAGAATGGTCGTGTGTGATCAGGTAGACCTAATGCTGGGGCACTCATCAAAGCCTTCTTCACATCTTCAAATGCCGTTTGCTGTTCTTGGGTCCATAAGAAGGGGTCGTGCTCTGTACCTTTGATAGCTGCGTACAGAGGTTTTGCCAGTATCGCGTAGCTGGGAATCCATATCCTACAGAAGCCTGCTGCCCCCAAGAATTCTCGCACTTGTCTTCTATTCTTGGGTATTGGTATTTGGCAGACAGCTTCTTTTCTCTCTGGCCCCATAATTCTTTGACCTTCAGAGATATGGAATCCCAGATATTTGACAGTTGGCAAACACAACTGAGCCTTCTTTCTAGACACCTTGTATCCTGCCTTCCAGAGAATGTGTAGTAGATCGTGCGTTGCTTGCTGACAGATTTCTTTTGTAACTGCTGCTATCAACAAGTCATCTACATATTGTAACAATACACACTCTCCTGGGATGGACTCGAAATCCAATAGATCTTGACTTAGGGCTGAACCAAATAGGGTAGGTGAATTTTTAAACCCTTGGGGCAGTCTTGTCCAAGTCATTTGGCGTTTTGAGCCCGTTACAGCGTTCTCCCATTGGAAAGCGAAAATACATTGACTTTCTGCGGCAATTCGGAGGCAAAAGAAGGCATCTTTGAGGTCTAAGACTGTAAAGTAGGTAGCCCCGCCCGGAATTAAAGCAAGCAGGTTATATGGATTGGGTACAACTGGATGTATACTAACAACCGCATCATTGACTGCTCTCAAGTCCTGCACAGGTCGATACTCATCTGTACCGGGCTTTTGAACAGGCAGCAATGGGGTGTTCCAGGGGGAAGTACAGAATTTTACGATACCATACCGTATGAACTTATCCAGATAGGATTGGATGTTCTTCTTAGCCTTCTGCGGGATGTGGTATTGTCTTAGGCTCACTGGATAAACCCCAAGTTTTAGTTCAATTTTTATAGGTGGAATATTGCGGGCCAGTCCTGGTGGGTTGTTCTCTGCCCAAACTCCTGGTATGTTAAATAATGTCTCATCACTCCTAGGGTTTTGGCTAGTCAACGCTGTATAAAGTCGCCACTCTTCTTCCTTTGGTACGGATAATGTCATGATACCTGAAGGTCCATTAAACTTTAAGGATGTTGTTCCATTTGGTAGGAACGTAATCTGCGCTTGTAATTTTGATAGCATATCACGTCCCAGCAATTGGACTGGACATTCAGGCATATAAAGGAATTGATGTTTTACTACGTGGCCTCCCAATGTACAGAGTCGACTTTTAAGAACCGGTTTTTCAGCACTTCTTCCAGTTGCTCCTATCACAGTAATAGTCCTTCCAGATGGAGGAGCAACTAGATTAGTCACCACTGAATGTTCAGCACCAGTGTCGATCATGAACGCACTCCTTTTTCCCCCTATTGATACCTCGACCATAGGCTCCGCTCGACCAAGGGGGATGGAGCCCGGTCGGTATCAATAGTCCTCCATGACCGTGTCAGCCAATCCTACAAAGTCCCTACCTTCTCTATCGCGGGACCTTTGCGCTGCTGGGATATATCTATCTTCCCTAACACTTCCTCTGTTCCCATTACTCCCTCTATTACCATTACTCCCTCCGGGGCCTCCTCTACCTCTCGCTCTGCCTCTAAAGTTTCCATAACCTATCCTAGGTCTGTCTTTCTCACACTGTTCTCTTCGAGGACACTCATTTCTCCAATGCCCTTCTTCCCTACAGTATGCGCACTGATTTCTACTTAGAGGTTCCTCATTCCATCTACTATCGCCTCTATCTGGGCCCCGTCTATCTACGCCTGCGATCGCTACCGCTAGCATATCAGCCTTTTTTTTTTTTTTAATTCTTTATTTGTCAGGTCATGCACAAGCTGGGTACAAAAGTGAGCACATTACTCATGGTAACATATACATAGGGAAACATATTCAATCGATTTTGCTTAGTCTCTGAGAAGGTCTAGGAAAGATGCCGGGTTAGCCATGCACATTTTACATATCTGTTACACATATACAGAGGGGCGGCCACACAGGGATGCCGGGATGGACACATGTTCATTGTAAGCTGTCTATTTACATTCAGTATGGTGGTTACAGGAAGCCTTCATAGTGGTTATATACAGGCATCATTGCTTTTGTGTACCCGAGCCACAGCCCCCATGCGCGGACATCCAGGCGGCCACACAGAGACACCAAAGATGGCCCTGCACCGCCGCCAAGACGGCCACACACAGTAGGCTACTCGTTCCCACCCCGACACCCGCTAGGGGCACTCCACACGGCATGCACCTTCAGTTCTTCTGGTTGCTGTTGGTGGTGCTTTTGTCAATACCTGGCCATTGTATTTCAACGTTGCGTATTAGTGTCGTTCCCTATCCGTAGTTTGTACTTTAAGTACTCATGCCACGATCGAGAGTGCTTGAGTTTAGGCATGAGTTTTCCTTTATTTTAGTAGAGGTGAGATGCAGTATGAGGTAGTGAAAGATAAGGAGAGAGAAAGAAAGAGAGGTGGGGGGTGGGGAGAAGCTTAGGGGGGAGGAGCGGGACGGACTTACACTTTGCAGTTGGAGCTTGGGCTATTCGTCTGTAAATGCGCGCAATGTTCTTGTATGTGTGTGCGAGTCAGTGTTATGTCGTCTAATGGTCGGTATAGTCTTCCCAGGGTTCCCACGTTTTGATAAAGGAGGGGTACGTGTCTCTGAGTTGAGCTGTGAGTTTGTCCATGATATGTGCTTCTTTTATGTTACCAGGAACTCTGTCCATTGGGGGTAAGTCGGCGTGCAACCACGTCTGTGCCATGGCTCGTCTGGCTGCTAAGTTTATTTTATTGAATAGTTTTTGTTCCCTGTGTGTCAGAGCATCTAGTGGTTTTGCGATTAAGAATGCACCGGGGTCCGGTTGTATGTGTTTGTGTAGTACTTCTGTTTGTAGCTTGGCTATCTCGCTCCAGAAGGCGCTCGCTTTTGGGCAAGTCCACCACATGTGGAAGTATGTCCCCTTGTCCCCGCATCCCCTCCAACATGTGTCTGTGGTTGTTTTACCCATTCTGCAGAGTTTGACTGGGGTGGTGTACCACCTCATCAGGGTTTTGTAGCATTGTTCCTGGTGTAGGACGCAAATGGATGCCTTTGCTGCCGCCTCCCACACGTCCTGCCATTCCCCGCACTCAAGGGGTTGTTGTAGATCTGCCTCCCATTGTGCCACATATGTGGGTGTCTGTGTGTTTTTTGTTGGTGCGCTTAACTGTGTGTAGAGGAGGGTGATGAGGCCGGTACGTGGTCCCCCGGTTGTGCACATTGTTTCGTAGAAGGTAAATTTGGCCTGAGCTGCTGTGCGTATTTGCGGTTGTCCCGCAAAGTCACGCAGTTGCATATAACGAAAGAAGTATTTCGTGGTTAGTGGGGCCAATGCTTTGAGGTCGTCAAATGTTTTGATGTGATTCCCCTGATATAGTTGGTGATAACGCTGTATGTCCGTATTTTCGATGTTGCGGAAATCCCTCGCCTCTAGTCCTGGTGGGAATGCTTTATTACGGAGGTATGGGGTTAGTGGCGACACTTGGTGTGTTAGGGCATATTTATGTGCTGTTAAGTCCCAGATCCTGATTGAGTTCAGGATGGCCGGGCACCTCGTTCGAAGTTCTGGTCTGTCGGGTCGTGGCACCCAGATCCAGAACTGCGGGAGGTCGGAGCTCATGAGCAGGGTCTCTAAGTCGACCCATCTATGGGCATCTGGTGGTGAATGCCATTCGATGATTTGTGCAAGCTGTGCTGAAAGGTAGTAGAGGTAGAGGTTCGGGAGCCCCAGTCCCCCCTTGCTCTTTGGCGTATACAATGTCTGTCTGGCTATCCTGTGCCTCTTGTGCGCCCAGATAAAGTTGTCTATGGATGTTTGTAGTGTTTTGAGATCTCCCTTAGTTACTTTGACTGGTAGTGCTTGGAAAAGGAACAGGAGGCGAGGGAGAAGGTTCATCTTAACGCTATGGAGTCTCCCTATCCAAGAGATGGGTTTTTCGTGCCATTTATCAAGGTCTTTTATTAGGGTGGTCATGAGTCTCTGATGGTTTTCCGCATAGAGGTCCTTGGGGTCGGCGGTTAGTTGTACACCTAGGTACTTGATTGGTCGGGGGGTGATGTGTAGGTTCGTGGCTCGTTGCAGCCAAGTCACGTCCGTCTCTGTCAACCCCAGTGGCATGCCCACCGACTTGTCCAGATTGATCTTATAGCCAGAGACCAGTCGGTACTCTTCCAGTAGGGTGATGAGGTTAGGTACTGAGCGTGTTGGGTCGGTGAGGGTGAGCAATATGTCGTCTGCGTAAGCAGAGACCACGAAGTCTGTCTGCGCTATAGTCATGCCCGTTATGTGGGGGTGGGCTCTGATGCGTTGTAGTAGTGGTTCAAGGGCTATTATAAATAGAAGGGGCGAGAGGGGACAACCCTGGCGTGTTCTGTTCGTCAAAGTAAATGGGCGTGTTTCAGCGCCCTGGATAAGCGTTTGCGCTCTGGTGTTCGTGTACAGGGCCTTCACAGCCGTTATAAAAAGGTCTGGTAGTTGTAGCTTACGCAAGACCGCGAACATGTAGTGCCACTGGATTCTGTCGAACGCCTTCTCCGCATCCAGAGAGAGGATCAGAGAAGGCGTTCGAGTCCTCCCGGCCCACCACATGAGGTCAGTGGCCCTTCTCGTGTTTTCATAGAGCTGTCTGGTGGGGACGAAGCCCACTTGATCAGCGTGTATGCATGTGGTAAGGAGGGGGTTTAATCTATTTGCAAGTACCTTGGCATAGACCTTCACGTCATAGTTTATGAGAGAGATGGGGCGATAGTTGGTGACTTGCGTGGCATCCCTCCCTGGCTTGGGGAGGAGTGTTATATTCGCGGTCGCCATGTCTGGGTTGGGGGCAGCCCCCCCAGTCCACTGTGTGTACATTTTCGTTAAGTAGGGTGTTAATTCGTCCTTGAAGGCCCTGTAGTAGGTGCCGTCAAAACCATCGGGGCCCGGGGCTTTGTTCCCCTTGAGCCCTGCGATTGCTCTTTCTACCTCTTCCGCATCTATGGGCTCTCCCAGGGGTGCCATAAGGTCGGCCCCTATCTGTGGTAGCTGGGTTTCATCTAGGAAGGAGGACACCGTTGCTGCGTATGTTGCATTATCTCCTGCTAGTGTGGGGGAGTGGTTATACACGGACTCGAAATAGTTTGTGAATTCCTCATTTATCTCTTTAGGGGTTGTGAGGACCTGTCCATGTTTGTTTCTTATAGCTGTTATGAAGGTGTTGGCAGCTCTGGGTCTAAGGGCTCTCGCAAGGAGGGTGTCCATTTTGTTAGACTTTTCATAGAAAAGTCTTTTAGTCCTGAGGAGGTCTTTAGCAACGTCATCTGTCATGAGTTCTCTGAGGGATCTTCTTGTGTTTGTCAATTCGCTAGTCGTGGCCGGGGTGGCTGTTTGCTTGTGTTGTGCTTCTAGCTTGCGTAGTTGATTTTGCAGGTCTACTAACCTCTCGTGTTTTTTTTGTTTTTGTCGTGTCGCTATCTTTATAAGGAGACCCCGGATTACTGTTTTATGGGCCGCCCAGAGGGTGGTTGGGGATATATCAGGGGTGTCGTTGGTTTGGAAGTAGAGGGCTATTTCTTTGAGGAGGTCCTCTTTGATGTGTGGATCCCTGAGGAGGGAGGCGTTTAGTCTCCACTTCCAGGGGGTGTGGTTGCTTGGGGTTTTTAGAGTAAGAGCAATGTCTGCATGATCGGACCACGATATGGGGTTAATCTCGGTGGTCTTAAGCCAATGCATGCCGAGTTTGTTTGTAAGGAACAGGTCTATACGTGAGTAAGTGGTATGTGCCGCGGAAAAGAACGTGTAGTCCCGTTCTCCAGGGTGCTGGAGTCTCCATGGATCCAGCAGGCCTGTGCTCTGGATAAACTGGTGTAGGAGTTTATCTTGCGCTCCCCTGTTATGCGAACGGGGGAGGCGTGTGCCTCCACTACGGTCAGAAGCGGGACAGGGTGTGGCATTGAGGTCGCCTCCCAGGATGAGTATCCCCCTGGGGAGGTCCCTAATCAGGCTGGTTAGGTTCGTCCAGAACTGCGGGGTGGGGGTGTTTGGGGCGTATACATTTATTAGGTGATACGTATTAGCGTGCAGCGTGCCTGTGAGTACCACGTACCGGCCTTCAGTGTCAGTGTGTGTGCCCGTGATTTGAATGGGGCACCTTTTATGTATGAGGATCTCCACTCCGTTTTTTTTATAAGGAGCTCTGGAGGTGTATGCTTTTGTGAAAATATGGTTTGTTAGCTGCGTTTTAGCTGAGCGCGGTATGTGGGATTCCTGTATGAATGCAATGTCTGTTTGTTGTCTGCGTAGCTCCCTGAGAAGTAACCTGCGTTTGTTAGGGGCGTTAAGTCCGTTAACGTTCAGTGAGGTCAGTTTGAGGTCCATTTTTTGTCAGTGTGTGTTGTAAAGGTGTACTCACTCTGTGCCTTGTCGCTTACTGTAGGTCCAAGGCTCGCCCGTCTGCTTCCGTGTAATCTGTGTCCTTTCAGGAGTTGTAGCGCCTCCGAGGGGGAGAAGGTGGGGGGCGGGGGGGGGGGAGAGAGAGGAAAGCAAGAGAGTGGTAGGAAGAAAAGAGAAGATGAGGAGAAGGGGTAGTAGACGATAGGTGGTCTGCTACCTTAGAGAAAGCAAAATACAATTTAGTATTGATCTGCGTGTTTACCGTTCACAGTTCTACAATACAACCCCCTAAGTGGTGGGTCGGTATAACAGTGTATAAATACGATACTGTAACAAAATAATAATATAACAATATAACAATTCCGGGTCTTAC
Organism: Pelobates fuscus; assembly: GCF_036172605.1. Lineage (NCBI taxonomy): Eukaryota > Metazoa > Chordata > Amphibia > Anura > Pelobatidae > Pelobates > Pelobates fuscus. Next base: position 366,891,711 of record NC_086319.1, on the reverse strand, counting down.
CAGTCGCCAGGAGCTATGGGGGTGTGCATCCACCGCGCCGAGGGATTCGCCTCAGGCGGGGTGGAGGCTCAGCCGCCTAGCACCCTAACGAGGCTCCCATTTAGAACAAATACAACCTTAGGTAGTAGGCTTCACATGCTGTTGTTGGTGGGCAGGGTAGGACTGGGGTAGGCATAGGGCCTGTCATTTTCCTTCTAGGGTTTTAGTATAGAGTTCGTAGGTGGTTGGTGCTTGTGGCTGTTTTTTTTTTTTTTTTTTAATATATCAATAAACATTTTTTAACAATCATATGGTTATTTATTTATTCCTAGTTTTTCTTATTTTGTGCGTGTGCTTGTGCTGGGTCTCCCGTATCATGCCCGTAAGACATCGCTGTCCGATGGCTGCGGTTAGGTAGAGGTGACCAGGCTGCCCCCCGTAGGGCGGGCATCCAGGCCGCTCCCGGCTCTAGTTTGGCTAGCAGGCCTGCGGGTGTCCCCCTTTGCTGGTGGCTTATTGCCACGTGTTTGGGTGGTCGGAGTTCCCACATCACCCCCTGTCCGCACAGTAGGTGGGCTGGTGCTTGTAAGAGTAGCAAGGGCCCCTGAGGCACAACTCGTCTCCCCCCCCATCCCTCCCCCCCCGCCCGTAGTGACATAGTGCAAATTACCCCCCCACTATCCTATGTCCCAAACATAATGAGCTATCTTAGGTGCAATAACAATATGCAGTATGGCAATGTAAAACTTATGGTAATCAGCTGAAGCTTGCGTGTTTTATGTCCTTCTTATCTGGAGTCCCTCGTGCTGGGGTGGTGTGAGCCGCCAGCTCCCCACGCTTCTGGTAGAAGGGTTAGTCCCTCCGTGTTGCTGGTGGGGATATGGAGGTCCGCAGGAGCCGTGATGTCGACGCTCTTCAGAAAGGCATGAACGTCCATAGAGGGTAGGAGGACGGCAGGCTTCGCGCCATTAAATGCTATTATCTTGAATGGATATCCCCATGCGAACCGGATTCCCTTTGCTCTGAGGAGGTCTGTGATCGGTTTCCATTCTCGCCTTCGTTGTAACGTTGCCGGCGCTACGTCCTGGTATAGCTGCAGCTCTACTTCGTTCCATTTATATATTTGTGTTCTGTTGCGTTTCAGTATGGCTTCTTTGGTTTGGAAATAGTGCCACTTTATAATCACATCTCTGGGCGGGCTGTTGTTGGGGCCCTTGGCCCGGAGGGCTCTGTGGACTCTGTCGATTAGCCAGTGTTGATCTGGTATGTCAGGCAGACCTTGGCGGAGGCAGTGTATAAGGGTAGTCTCCAGTTCAGCATCTGGTACAGACTCAGGTAGGCCGCGGACGCGCAGGTTGTTTCTGCGCGCTCTGTTAGAGATATCTTCTATCTTGAGTTCCATGTCCGTGATTCGCTGTTTCATGGCGTTGGAGGCTGCTGTGGAGCCGTTGTGTGCTGTAACTATGCGAGCCATGCGTTGCTCTATGGCCGTGGTGCGGGCCCCAATGGCGGCGATTTCGGCCTTAACTTCCGCCGCCGTTCGTGCGATCTCTGCTGCTAAATACCCCTTTACCTCTGCCAGGGATTGGAGGATGGCAGCGTTGGAGGCTTCTGGGGGGGCATCCGACCACGCGGGTGGGCTCTCGTCTCCTCTCTGAGATGCAGCCTGGTCTCTGTGTGCGCCACGTGCAGCGGGCCTCGGCGTGGTGAGCATGTCTGCTACTGATACTGCCTCTCTGCGGCCGTGCTTGCCGGTTTTGCGGCTGGACATCCGCGGGTACGGGGGTGCACCTCCTCGGGCTGAGTCAGGATCGGGATTTTAACGTGGTGAGTCGAGGTTTTCAGCGGGTTACAGGGCGGTATTGGGAGTCTCGGGTGCGGAGCTCCTTCTCTAGGCGGCCATCTCGTTCAGCGCTCAAACCACGCCCCTCCCATATCAGCCTTTTTACGCATCTTGCGCTCTTCCTCTTTCTTACTTTCTGTTTCCCTATTCATATAAACCTTATTCGCTACCTCCATTAGTTGGGTGATTGACATACCTGCAAACCCCTCTAACTTTTGTAGCTTGCGCTTAATATCTCCGTAAGCTTGGCTGACAAAGGCGGAGTTCACCATTCGGGAATTATCTGCGTCTTCCGGATTAAAGGGGGTATACAAGCGGTATGCCTCCAATAATCGGTCATAAAAGACACTGGGCGCTTCATCACTTTTCTGAATCACCTCAACTGTCTTAGACATGTTAATAGCTTTCTTTCCTCCGGCTTTCATGCCAGCAATTATAGCGTCTCTATAGGCTCTGAGTTGAACCATATCAGCACCATTTACATTCCAATCGGGATCGGTGTTGGGATAATGTGTTGCGGCCCATGCTGATGGATTGGCTTGGTTTAAAGTACGGGCTTTATCCTCTAGTGCTTTAATGGCCGCTTGATTAATTCTTGTCCTTTCCTCATTGTTGAATAAAGTCATTAATAACTGCTGGCAATCAGCCCATGTCGGGTTATGTGTCTGTACTATTGAGGTGAACAGATCAGTCATAGCTTGTGGTTTCTCAGTATACGAGGAATTGTGGGTCTTCCAATTTAAGAGATCGGTTGTCGTGAATGGGACATATACAAAGACTGGGTCAGCATGTGCCATTTGGCCTGCGGCATCGATATAGGCTGACCCAGGATTCAGACGAAGAGGCATCTGATAGTGTTTTAATTGTTGGGCACCGGTCAACTGTCGGGTCTGTATGGGGCTACGTGGAGGGGCGTCAGTCATAGGTTCCAGTCGGGGAGAAATAGGGTATGGGGATATGGGAGCTTGGTTTTGGGAAAAGGTTGTAAATAAAACACTTCGAGCCGAGCTAGATGAAGCTTGACCGGAAGTCTGAAGTGGCGCCAAATCAGGATATTCGTTTTTAATGGGGGTTGGTTCTGATTCCGGAAGGGGAGATTTAGTACGAGGGGGGGTGGATCCTGTACTGGAGGAGGAAGCGGAAGTGGATGGGGGTAATGAGGGGAGGGTTGCAGGACTTCCTGCATTTCGTCACTTCCTCTTAACGGAAAGTAAGGGGGCGGCAAAGGGATCTCGGACTCAGGGGGCGTGTCCAAAATGGGCCTAACACCAGTCCTAGTGGACGAACAAGTCCTAGCTACCATGAGGCGACACTGCTCCTCGTGGCATGTCTGGAGCCATTTTGGCGAGTCATTTACGGCCTGTCTCCAACAATCAATATAAGGAAACTGGCCGTAAAGTTCAGGCCTACCCGATACAGCCACGTGTAAGCGCTGTACCAGAGTTGGATCCAAACTGCCACGTGGCGGCCATGCCGCAACCAAAGTAGGCCACTCCCTAGTACACAAAGTGACCAAACGTACAGGAGACATTTTAACCCCAAAATCACATGTCTTGAATCCCTTTTTAAAATTCTTCACCATACAACCTAAGGGATCCGGAATCGTTGACTGCGACGCACCCATACTTAGCAATGGAACGTCGTCGACAACGATTACTATACACGCGTACTATTCAACAGTCACACCCGTTTCCTCTGGCAACAGCACCACGTGGTACGGTTACCAAGTGAAACGTACACAATAACACAATAAACACTCAGGGAATTCCCGTACACACACAGCTGTTACACCAGTCACTAAATAATCAATATTATGCCCTTTGGCGTAACTATACAGTCACCCACGCTATAATTCTCTATATACGAATTACCCGTCTATAACACACCCCAGTAACATCGTCTTTTACAAATAGCGGTTACAGTACGGTTAGCATAGGTCAAAGCACAAGTTAAGGTCACAATACAATTATTAGTGGTTATGGTGTTAGACATGCAATGGACGACAATGATTAGTACTTATATACAGTGTCAGTAAATATACAGGGTTATGGTACCGTGCACTATAATACAGCAACACACTATTAACACTCTCGCTAGACGGCTGAGCTCGCGCTATCTAACAAGATATACACTTTACTAAACAATCGTTAACACATTTACAATTCCCAACTAAACTATTGGCCAGTACCTTGATGGACTACCTAAAAACAATCTACATACGTTTTGGTTAGCCACACTGCCCAATCACCATATATAGCGAGCTAGAGGACCGAATTTACACAGACGCCTCTTAGTCGCACTATCAAAAGTCTAGTGGGTTCCAAATTTACACGCCTTCCCACTTAGCCCAGATAGGATGAGAGCTAGCGAACCGAATTTACACAGACGCCGCTTAGTCTCCCGGTCCCTCCGACCTAGCGAACAAAATATACACCCTAGAACGCTAGTCTAGACAAGACACCGGTGTCCGGCTAGGGCTATTTACACCAGAGCCCCGCCTGACTAACAGAATCAAACGGTCTGACTAGAGAGCGTTCGATCGAGCGGTGCGCCTTCGCTCCTTCCCTCCGACAGAGGGGGCAGATACACAGATTCAAACCCCTTTGGGCCTACCGCACAATCGGTATACCCCTAGTGGGTCCTGCCGTCTAAAACAGCAGTTGTCTTACCTCCTCGTTCCTGAACCTGAGTTCACACTCATCGACGGGGACACCCCAGCACTTCTCACGTAGAGGCCGATGATCTCCTGGACAACAGACCAGTGGCGCCGAGACGAAGGGAGGTCCACGCAGAAGTTCAGGGGTGCAGCCGTAGAGAACGTGGGCAAAGATAGACCGTCTCACGCCTCTGCCTCTCAGCTACCGTTGAACGATGAGCTTCCCGGCCAATGCACCAAATGATACCGGAGAAACTGACGGACATACACTGCCCCCATACACTGCCCACCCAAATACATACACTGCCCACCCATATGCGCCTACTGCCCACCCATATACACACACTGCCCACCCATATACACACACTGCCCACCCATATACATACACTGCCCCCCAAATATACACTGCCCCCATATATACACGCGCTGCCCCCATATATACACACACTGCCCACCCATATATACACACTGCCCACCTATATACATACACTGCCCACCCATATACATACACTGCCCAACCATATATACACACTTCCTATCCATATATGCACACTACCCACCCATATATACGCACTGCCCCCCATATATACACACTGCCCCCATATATACACTGCCCACCCATATACACACACTGCCCCCAATATACATACACTGCCCACCCATATACATACACTGCCCACCCATATACACCAACTGCCCACCCATATACACCAACTGCCCACCCATATACACCTACTGCCCACCCATATACACATACTGCCCACCCATATACACACACTGCCCACCCATAAACATACACTGCCCACCCATATACACACACTGCCCACCCATATATACACACTGCCCACCCATATACATACACTGCCCCTGATATATACACTACCCCCCAATATATACACTGCCCCGAATATATATATACACCTCCCACCCATATATATACACTGCCCACCCATATATACACACTGCCCTCCCATATATACACACTGCACCCCCATATATACACTGCCCACCCATATATACACTGCCCACCCATATACATACACTGCCCACTCATATACATACACTGCCCCCATACACTGCCCACCCAAATACATACACTGCCCACCCATATGCACCTACTGCCCACCCATATACACACACTGCCCACCCATATACATACACTGCCCCCCAAATATACACTGCCCCCCATATATACACGCGCTGCCCCCATATATACACACACTGCCCACCCATATATACACACTGCCCACCTATATACATACACTGCCCACCCATATACATACACTGCCCACCCATATATACACACTTCCTATCCATATATGCACACTACCCACCCATATATACACACTTCCCCCCATATATACACTGCCCACCCATATACACACACTGCCCCCCATATACATACACTGCCCACCCATATACACCTACTGCCCACCCATATACACCTACTGCTTACCCATATACATACACTGCCCACCCATATACACACACTGCCCACCCATATACACACACTGCCCACCCATATATACACTGCCCGCCCATATACATACACTGCATACACCTACTGCCCACCCATATACACCTACTGCCCACCCATATATACACAGCCCACCCATATACATACACTGCCCACCCATTTACACACACTGCCCACCTATATATATATATATATATATATATATATATATACACAAACACTGCCCACCCATATATACACACACTGCATACACTGCCCACCCATATACACACATACACTGGTCACCCATACATACACTGTGCACCCCACACACACACATTGCCCCCCATACACATACACACAGGTCCCCACACATATACTGCCCCCCCACACACCATACACATACACACATTTTCCCACACACACACTGCTCCCCATACTCACATTGCCCCCACACACACTGCCCTCCCCACACACACATTGCCCAACACACACATACACTGCCCCCACACACACACCATACACATACACACATTGCCCCACACACACATACACTGCCAACACACACACATTGCCCCACACACACTACACATTCACTCACTGCACCCTCCCCCTCACACACACACTGAACCTTTCACACATACTGCACCAATCACACACACCACTGCTCCTATGCCCTACTACAGCCTCATATCCCAGCAGACCCCAGGTAAGTTGTCAAACTGTTCTTAAACAGTTTAACCCCTACAGCCCAGCAGGTGGGGGGGAACCTAATGACCCTATTGTGCCAGGAAAACGAGTTTGTTTTCCTGGCACTATACTGCTCCTTTAATATTTTGTCTTCGTAGGGCCCTGGATCTAATTTTGTCCGGGGGCCCAGAAGGCTGTCGATCCATCCCTGTATGCACTCTTAATCCTCTACACACACACACACACACACACACACACAATCTCCTATACACACTCTGGGTCCTTTACACAGTAGATCTCCTACACACACACTACATTCCTTGTCAGCAAACACATACAACATTCTCTAAACACACCCTCTCTACAACCCCTACACACACTACGTCACCTACAGGGAGTGCAGAATTATTAGGCAAGTTGTATTTTTGAGGATTAATTTTATTATTGAACAATAACCATGTTCTCAATGAACCCAAAAAACTCATTAATATCAAAGCTGAATATTTTTGGAAGTAGTTTTTAGTTTGTTTTTAGTTATAGCTATTTTAGGGGGATATCTGTGTGTGCAGGTGACTATTACTGTGCATAATTATTAGGCAACTTAACAAAAAACAAATATATACCCATTTCAATTATTTATTTTTACCAGTGAAACCAATATAACATCTCAACATTCACAAATATACATTTCTGACGTTCAAAAACATAACAAACAAATCAGTGACCAATATAGCCACCTTTCTTTGCAAGGACACTCAAAAGCCTGCCATCCATGGATTCTGTCAGTGTTTTGATCTGTTCACCATCAACATTGCGTGCAGCAGCAACCACAGCCTCCCAGACACTGTTCAGAGAGGTGTACTGTTTTCCCTCCTTGTAAATCTCACATTTGATGATGGACCACAGGTTCTCAATGGGGTTCAGATCAGGTGAACAAGGAGGCCATGTCATTAGATTTTCTTCTTTTATACCCTTTCTTGCCAGCCACGCTGTGGAGTACTTGGACGCGTGTGATGGAGCATTGTCCTGCATGAAAATCATGTTTTTCTTGAAGGATGCAGACTTCTTCCTGTACCACTGCTTGAAGAAGGTGTCTTCCAGAAACTGGGAGTTGAGCTTGACTCCATCCTCAACCCGAAAAGGCCCCACAAGCTCATCTTTGATACCAGCCCAAACCAGTACTCCACCTCCACCTTGCTGGCGTCTGAGTCGGACTGGAGCTCTCTGCCCTTTACCAATCCATCCATCTGGCCCATCAAGACTCACTCTCATTTCATCAGTCCATAAAACCTTAGAAAAATCAGTCTTGAGATATTTCTTGGCCCAGTCTTGACGTTTCAGCTTGTGTGTCTTGTTCAGTGGTGGTCGTCTTTCAGCCTTTCTTACCTTGGCCATGTCTCTGAGTATTGCACACCTTGTGCTTTTGGGCACTCCAGTGATGTTGCAGCTCTGAAATATGGCCAAACTGGTGGCAAGTGGCATCTTGGCAGCTGCACGCTTGACTTTTCTCAGTTCATGGGCAGTTATTTTGCGCCTTGGTTTCTCCACACGCTTCTTGCGACCCTGTTGACTATTTTGAATGAAGCGCTTGATTGTTCGATGATCACGCTTCAGAAGCTTTGCAATTTTAAGAGTGCTGCATCCCTCTGCAAGATATCTCACTATTTTTGACTTTTCTGAGCCTGTCAAGTCCTTCTTTTGACCCATTTTGCCAAAGGAAAGGAGGTTGCCTAATAATTATGCACACCTGATATAGGGTGTTGATGTCATTAGACCACACCCCTTCTCATTACAGAGATGCACATCACCTAATATGCTTAATTGGTAGTAGGCTTTCGAGCCTATACAGCTTGGAGTAAGACAACATGCATAAAGAGGATGATGTGGTCAAAATACTAATTTGCCTAATAATTATGCACGCAGTGTATACACACACACTACAGCCCGTATGCACACACTCGCTACATCCCCTATAACACTATGCTCCCTATACACACACTCTCTACAGCCCCTAGCCACACATATTACACCACAAACACAAATGAAATTGACCTATTTGCACAATACCACACCACACTCTACACACACGCTATCCCACAAGCAGGCTCCATACACATGCACCATACACTTTCCTGGCCCTTTTGTCCTCTGGTATCCCACTTGTGGAGACACCAGAGACAATTTAAAAGCAAACTCAGCGCAAGCATGTTATTAAATTTGCTTGCGCTGCGCAGAACAAATTCAGGGCCTTTTTCTAATGCCAGAGCTCTTCAGCGGGGCTCTGCGCATTGAACTAACATGCTCACTTTGAGAGGGGCTGTGCTTGTCATTAGTGATGACAAAACACACCCTCTCTGGCCCCGCCCCCTTCTTAGGGGGCCGCTCTGATTGAAAAAATGCCCGGGCCTAATTTTTTTCCCAGTCCGGCCCTGTCTTATATTTACATATTATTAATGTTCCCAACAATGTATAATAGGGTTTCAGTCATTGTATTCTATGTTCTTTCTCTAACCATAAGTCTATCCCTTTCTTTTCTTTTTTAAAACAGATATTAAGAAATAAAGATGGAAGTCGACAGCAATGTGGTGACTCAAGATTACAGAATGCTCCATGGAAAATCTCTGGCACTAAACTGGAGAATTAATTAAAAATACAAATATGTCCTGAAAGAGAAATTAAATTAATGAAAATAAAATGTTATATTGTCATTGTTTGGCCATCATTTTTTCCCAGTTTTGTAATAACAAATATTGAAAAAATAGTTCCTTCTGTAAAGAGAGCTTGAAATTCAGAAACCAACATATTTTTGCTTAAGGATGAGCTAAATGAAAAGGTATGTCAGGTGTTAGAAAACTGAAATAATCTTTCACATTTAAAAAAAAAAAAACTCCAGACAAGGAAGATGCAGTGCTTAAGAAAATCTCAAGCTCAACAGGTTTTTTACCTACTCCAAATTTAGCTAGTTTGCTTAATCCCAATCAATTCTGCAGCAATAGCAAACAGAAATGTGTTAAAATGGCAGGGATAAAAAAATAAATAAACATTCTCTGTAGGTAATAGGACCTTCTGCACTCTGGCTGTTGTTGACTACATCTCCCATGATGCTTTGCCACCATTATGGCTGTAATAGCATTACATATTGCTGCACCATATCTGAAAGGTAAAAAGACAAATGAGTGTTACTCTCTCTCAAGGCCTCCTATCATTAAATACATCCAAAAAATAACATAGTTCACAAATGAGCACTCTCAGCCACACTGTGGGTACCTAATTCCTAGTTTCTAAAATGGGGTCATTTGACGTGAATCATTCCAAGCAGCATCACATACATGAAGTTGTAATGGCCACTAAATTCACCAAAGCCATATCAAATCCATGAAGTGGTTATAGTGCCCAGAATCCACCAGCGCTTTTTACAATATGTTTTAAACCATTTGACCCAGTCACATGTCTGAAGCTTTTGCGTTGTTTGACCATCATTTTTTTCTCAATTTTGTAAAAAGAAATATATATATATATAGTTATTTATTACATTATACCCCGGTTTGTTTGTTGTATCAATATTTTACTTATCTCATATTGATTGTTCATTTTATTGTAAAATGTTAAATCTTTCAATAAAAACTATTGGAAAATAAATCTTGGGGAAAAAAAATCCTTCTGTAAAGGGAGCTGGAATTCAGAAACCAACTCAATGAAAAGATATGTCAGGTGTCAGAAATAGACTTTAAAATTTGAAAAAGACCACTCCACACATTTAGCTTAATGAAGATGTAGTGCTTCAGAAAATCACAAGTTCAGCCCCAAGTTCTGACCTATTTCAAATTTAGTTAGTTTGCTTAATTCCAATCAATACTCCAGCAATAACAAACATAATGTTTTAAAATGGCAGGGATAAAAAAAAACAACAACATTCCCTGTAGGTAAGAGGACAGGGTAGGCAACCATCGGCACTCTGGTTGTTGTTGACTACATCTCCCATGATGCTTTGCCACCATTGTAGTACACAAGATGTAGTCCACAAGGTTGCCTACCCTAGTTATAGGTCTAACTTAGCTTGGGCAGGCTGTCTCACAAGAATTCAGTCATAGAATAACCACCTAACTCATTGATTCATAACAGAGCCTTTCCTTTAGCTGTGACACCAAGACAAGCTATCTTCATTTTAAGTTCAATTTTAACAGCAGTGATCTCACATTTTCTTTATTATTACTTTTTCAAATTTGCAGTTATGCCATCGCCAAACCTCCTTTAGACATTGTCTATATATCCGAGTATTTATCTCAAACAAATCTTCTTGCCTTGTGGAGCTAATATTGCACTAATTAGGGACTTGTTATTGTCTTCTCTGAAATCCAGAGCTTGTTACATGCTCAAATAAGAATCAGAGGGTGATCTTAGAGTTCTGAAAATGGAATGGGGTTCAAAGTTGTTTCTATTGTTTCCATTAGTGTAAATAATAATTCAAAATATCACATAGATGACAATCTTCATCAGTGAATCCATGAATTGGAGAGGAGGTGTGAAATAAGAAAACCTATAATCATGGACGGTGGCCTTTAGCAGAAGATGCCCTTCTGGTCTCACAGAACACACTTAATGCTTTTTTCTACCTTGGAACAACACATTTTAGCATAAAATAAGCATTATCATTATGTACATTATAGTGTGTAAACATGATTGAGCTGTGTCCATAATTTAGCTTTAAAGGTGGAACTTTTATTCATTCTCTTTGCTGAAAAGAGACACTAGAAAAACTGGGACTCTAGATTCTAACAATTCTATATATAGAAATTATATATATATATATATATATATATATATATATATATCTTGTTTTTTTCAGATCAGGCCTTTGAACAATCAAATGACATCACAACGATGAAGTCACAGACCAACTTCATGACTTATTCATATCAGACCTTGCTTGGTATCTGAAGTGGTTGGACATAACACTGCAGATCTCAAACCAGAAAACTCAATTCATAAAAAGTGAACATAGGGATCTCCCTCTTAATTATCTGGATATCAGAGTCATTAGGTAAGTGCGAGAAGGGGTACAGTTATATAGAATATCTGGAGAATTTACACTATACTAAATCTGAAAAGGAGAGAATTTAAAAAGTCCAGAGGTGGTTGGATCATATTAGATAACCTACAGAGAAGGGATTTTTTTTTAACACTAATTGAATCAGCCAATTAGTAAGAGCAGGTTTCAGGATCATATAAGAATATAGGATATGGAACTAATTTAGAGCAATGTCTGAGGATATCAACACAATGGTAAATGGGACGGAAGAATTACAATTGATGTCCATGTCTAGAACAGAGTATTTACTGGCCATCAGCATAATCTGCTCTTATTATTAAGCTTTTACTAGAATAAATAAGGCACAAGCATATGAACTTCAGCAAATACAGTGGTTCCCAACCCAGTCCTCAAGTACCCCCTACCAGTCCAGGATTTAGGGATTACCCATTTCTGATTAAGGGGTTTTTAGAAGAAAAAAACAATTTAGACACAACAGGATAATCCCTAAATCCTGGAGTGGTAGGGGGTACTTGAGGACTTGGTTGGGAACCCCTCCTCTAATACCTAGTGAGTAGGAAAGAGATGTTTCACTGCTCTGGAGTAATGATTCCAGCTTATCTAGGCTTTGACTGACACAGGAGATACAGTCCATAGTCAAATTACTATTTTGGCATCACTGGTCTAATGTGTAGGGTATCACCCTTAAGGTTACTTATTAAAGTGAGAAATGATGGGAATTAAAAAGGAATGTCAAATTTAAGGCACAAATAGCAAAATTGAAAATACTCTTCAACTAAGCTATGCTTCCAGTTTAAAGGACCACTAGAGGCACCCAGACCACTTCAGCTTAATGATGTGGTCTGGGTGCCAGGTCCATCTAGGGTTAACCTTGCCTGCTGTAAACATAGCAGTTTCAGAGGCAACAATTTTTATCTTGGTATATAACCCTGTGAGCCTCTTTCACCCACTATTGAAGGCTAGAAATGAACTCCGAAATACAGTGTGTGTGGAGTCAGCATTATTCCATGCAAAAACATGAACTAAAAGTAACCTCACTCTAGCCACTACAACTTTTGGCTTTATAATTGGCAACATTAGTTCGGTTTGGATTAGATAAAGAGTTATTATTTTAATGATATTTTTTTTCCCCAGCTCACATCATTAATTTTAGTTTAAACCAATTACCAAAGCTTTTTTCGTTGGTTGATGCAAATCTATGAAGTACCAAAGTGATACCTTTTAGAAATTAGTAATGATCACTTTAAAGAATTTTTTTATTAAATCATTGTATTGTTATGTATAAGCCTGGTACATCTGTACATAGAAGTCTGTTTGAGACATCAAATACCAGCACCATGCAAAACAATTTGTTTGTATATATTTTTCAGACCAGACTTTATTGAATCAAGTGACATCATAACGAAGAAGTCCCATACCAACTTCCAGGCTTATTCATCTCAGAACTTGCTTGGTATCTGAAGTGGTTGGACATAACATTGCAGATCTTACAAAAGAAAGCTCACTTCGTTAAAAGTGAACATAGGAAATTTATTCCTAATTAGTTGGATATAAGAGTCAGGTGAGTGCGGAAGGGGTACGGTTATATAGAATATTTGGAGTTTGTACAATCTCCTAAATCTAACAAAAGGGACAATTAACAAATGAAAAGTCCATAGGTAAATGGATCATATTAGATACCCTACAGTACAGGGATATATTTTTAACACCAATTGAATAAGCCAATTAGTAAGAACAGGTTTCAGGATAATTTAAGAATATGTTAGCAGATGAGATATGGAACAAATTTAGAGCGATTTATGAGGATATCAACACAATGGTAAATGGGACTGAATAATGACAATTGATGTCCATGTCTAGAACACATTATTTACTGGTCATCAATATAATCTGATCTGATTATTAAACTTTTATTAGAACAAATAAAACACAAATATATGACGTTCAGTAATGAGTGAAAAGGAATGTTTTACCGTCTGCTATATAGCTTTATATGCTAATGACCAGACACCAGGATAACGCCAATGGATCATGATGTAACAGTCATATATTCTATTCCGCTATGTTACAATTCCAAACAGTTACTAATAAATATGAAGAACAAACAGGAGCATTTGTAGACAAATAAAATGAAAAACATAGCAAGATAATCTAGTTGACGGTACAAACCGCTGAATAGTATTTCAGTCATTATTTAAGTAGTTACATAAAAAGTAAATTGTAGGTTGACATTTATCTTGAATGTTATTAGGAGAATGCCATAGTGGCAAAGGCACATCTTTATAGGGAAAAAAATGAGAAAAAATGACAATGTGAAAATCTTCATATTCTGACTATGGGAAAAAAAGTTAAAATCCAAGTATTTTACATTATGTACGGTCAAGTGGAGGCGATATTTATAAATGATAGTTACTCTTGATTTTGCCTTCCTCCATAGCCTATTGATGTCTCAGTAAATCAACCTTCACCAATGGTGGTCTGCATGCCAACTCACATCTTTTATTTCCAAATAACATGTACTAAACTTTTTGTTTTATTGATGATATTTCAGAGTTCTTCCAGTAACGGAGAATACTAGAGGAAGCTGCTATTAGAAGACAATTTAGGATTTTTTGGGTAGGTTTATCTATGTTACTAGAGCGGTTTTAAAATAGGAATAGTTTAGATGACAATGTAATTATGGACCCAACAATCATTTTAACTAAATTATGAATAGCATCCCAAAGATTTCTAATCTTTGCACATGACCAAAAAATATGGTACAGAGAACCAGTTTGGCCACAACCTCTCCAACATGCACTACAGGCTAGTAGGTTCATCTTAAATAATCGAGATGGTACCATCTATAAAGCATTTTATAATATTTTTCCAAGTTCGGGACGCATTCAAATTTGAGATTCACTAAGAATTTGCTTTGAATTCCCAACTATTCTTACCTTGGTAAATAACCCTGTAAGTCTCTTTTACCCATTATTGAAGGCTAGAAATGAACTCCGAGATACAGTGTGTGTGGAGTCAGCATCATTCCATACAAAAACACAAACTAAAAGTAACCTCACTCTAGCCACTACTAGTTTTGGCTTTTTAATTAGCAACATTAGTTAAGTTTGAATTAGATCAAGTGTTATTGGAATGGTAGACATTTCCCACAGCACACATCATTAATTCGGAGTTGAAACAAATCAACAAAGTTTTTTGCGTTGGTTGATACAAATCCTATGGAGTACAAAATGAAATATTTTAATATTGGTATTGATCTCTGTGATTGATTTTCAAATAAAATAATCTTATTGTTATGCATAAGGCTGGTACATCTGTACCATCACAGACCATTACCATGCAAAACAACCTGTTTATATATGTATAGTTTTCAGACCAGACGTTTATTATTTGTTTCAGATCAGAGCTATTACAACAGAAAGCTTGCTTCATATTAAGTGAACAAGGAGCTCATTCCTAATTATATTTATATCAGAGACATTAGGTGAGTGCTTTGGAGTTTTTACACTCTCTTAAATCTGAAAAAGGGGAAAAATGACAAATGGAAATTACAGAGGTAGTTGGATCATATTAGTTATCCTATAGAGTAGTGATTTATTCTAACATTAATTGAATTAGCCAATTAGTAAGAACATATTTCAGGATCATATAAAAATATAATTGCAGATGATTCAGATTCAGATTAACATTTATTGTCATTGTACCACATACAAACAAGAGCAATGAAACCCAGTTGGGCTCTGAACAGATATGCAGCAGTAATATAAAATACTATTTAAAAAAAAAAAAAAAATGTTACTTCCAGTGTAAGCTTTACAGATAGTACTTGATACCTCAATTCCCTAATACTTAATACAATCTTTCTACATTGCTACTAATTTCAAGCCCCAAAATATATCGACATTATAATAGTTCCACCACATACAAACTGGAACCCACAGCTCATGACCCCAATCTAAGTAAAAATTAAGTGTTCTACCTGTCATTCGGTTAACACTCTAGTGCAAATAAATGAGATGAGATAAGGAAGTAGTTTAGAACAATGTATGAGGGTATTAGCACAATGGTAAATGGGACGGAAGAATGACAATTGGTGGCCATGTCTAGAACACAGTATTTATTGACCATAGGTATAATCTGCACTGATTATTAAGCTTTTGCTAGAATAAATAGGCACAATTATATCAACTTCTGCAAATAGCCAGTGATGCTCTAATTCCCAGTGAGTAGGAAATAAATGTTTTGCTGTGTGCTATATAGCTTTATATGTTAATAATCATCAGACACCAGGATAGCCCCAATGGATCGTGATGTAACATTGATATATTCTATTCAGATATGTTACAATTCCAATAATTTACTAATAAATATAAAGAATGAACAAGAGCATTTCTAGATAAATAATATAAAACAAGTTCGAATAACATTTATATATATATATATATATATATTATACAACAAAATAATCTAGATAGAAGGTACAAATCGCAGAATATTATTTTATTCATATTCTGACAATGGGGGAAAAAGGTAAATATCCATTAAAATTACTAATAAAGCCAAAACAATATATATAATTCTTACCTGTATAATACACAATTCTTAGTTAATTAGCAAGACCCATTTTACATTATGAGAATTAGCCCAGGATGCGCCATATTCATGGCATTTTATTAAAGCTCTTGACCTCCCTGGAGTAATGATTCCAGCTTATCTAACCTATGACCGACACAGGAGATCCAGTCCATAGCCGAAGGACTATTTTGGAATCGCTGGTTTAGTACATATGGTGTCACTCTCAGGATTATTTATTAAAGTGAGAAATGATGGGAATTAAGAATAAATTTCAAGAGCACTAATAGCAGAGTTGTAAAGACTCTGCAACTCAGCTCAGCTTCCAGTTGAACTATTCTGGTCTAAAATCTGAGATTACATCAAATTATTTTTATAGAAAATTTTAACAATTTTGTAAATAACAATAAACATAATAACAATAAAAAGAAAGGGGATTAAAAAAAACACACCTAATAAACTATATCATATAAAAAAATCATCCAATGATATCTGCATGTATGGTACAATTACCAAATAACATATATACGGTAACATAAGTAAAGTTTTGAATTAAAAAAACTTACATGTTTTGAGCACAGTGTGTAGGCATTGAAGTATTATACAATATGTACGTCAAGTGGAGGCTATATTTATAAATAAAAGTCAGTCTTGATATGGTCTTCCCACATAGCCCATTGGTGTCTCATTAAATCAACCATTACCGATGGTGGTCTGAATGCCAACTCGCATCTTTTATTTTTGAATAACTAATAAAAAACTTTTTTTATTGATGATATGTCAGGACCTTTCCGGTAACGGAGAATACTAGAGGAAGCTGCTATTAGAAGACTACCTAGGATTATTTTGGTAGGTTTATCTATGTTATATGGGAATATATTAAATATACATAGTTTATAAATTATATTTGTATTTATTACCATATAAATAAATTACTAATCTTTGGACAATCCCCAAAAACATGGTACAGAGAACCTGTTTGGCTACAACCTCTCCAAAATGTACTAGCGGCTAGTAGGTTCAACCTAAATAATCGAGATGAGGTTAGGTACCATCTATAGAGAATTTTATAATGTTTTGTCAAGTCTCACCTACTATTGAAGGCTAGAAATGAACTCCGAGATACAGTGTGTGTGGAGTCAGCATCATTCCATACAAAAACACGAACTAAAAGTAACCTCACTCTAGCCACTAATAGTTTTTTTCTTTTTAATTAGCAACATTAGTTAAGTTTGAATTAGATCAAGTGTTATTGGAATGGTAGACATTTCCCACAGCACACATCATTAATTCGGAGTTGAAACAAATCAACAAAGTTTTTTGCGTTGGTTGATACAAATCCTATGGAGTACAAAATAAAAAAATTTAATATTGGTATTGATCTCTGTGATTGATTTTCAAATAAAATAATCTTATTGTTATGCATAAGGCTGGTACATCTGTACAATCACAGACCATTACCATGCAAAACAACCTGTTCATATATGTATAGTTTTCAGACCAGACGTTTATTATTTGTTTCAGATCAGAGCTATTACAACAGAAAGCTTGCTTCATATAAAGTGAACAAGGAGCTCATTCCTAATTATATTTATATCAGAGACATTAGGTGAGTGCTTTGGAGTTTTTACACTCTCTTAAATCTGAAAAAGGGGAAAAATGACAAATGGAAATTACAGAGGTAGTTGGATCATATTAGTTATCCTATAGAGTAGTGATTTTTTCTAACATTAATTGAATTAGCCAATTAGTAAGAACATATTTCAGGATCATATAAAAATATAATTGCAGATGATTCAGATTCAGATTAACATTTATTGTCATTGTACCACATACAAACAAGAGCAATGAAACCCAGTTGGGCTCTGAACAGATATGCAGCAGTAATCTAAAATACTATTTTTAAACAAAAAAAAGTTACTTCCAGTGTAAGCGTTACAGTTAGTACTTGATACCACAATTCCCTAATACTTAATACAATCTTTCTACATTGCTACTAATTTCAAGCCCCAAAATACATCAACATTATAATAGTTCCACCAAATACAAATCGGAACCCACAGCTCATGACCCCAATCTAAGTAAAAATGAAGTGTTCTACCTGTCATTCGGTTAACACTCTAGTGCAAATAAATGAGATGAGATAAGGAAGTAGTTTAGAACAATGTATGAGGGTATTAGCACAACGGTAAATGGGACGGAAGAATGACAATTGGTGGCCATGTCTAGAACACAGTATTTATTGACCATAGGTATAATCTGCTCTGATTATTAAGCTTTTACTAGAATAAATAGGCACAATTATATCAACTTCTGCAAATAGCCAGTGATGCTCTAATACCAGTGAGTAGGAAATAAATGTTTTGCTGTGTGCTATATAGCTTTATATGTTAATAATCATCAGACACCAGGATAACCCCAATGGATCGTGATGTAACATTGATATATTCTATTCAGATATGTTACAATTCCAATAATTTACTAATAAATATAAAGAATGAACAAGAGCATTTCTAGATAAATAATATAAAACAAGTTCGAATAACATTTATATATATATATATTATACAACAAAATAATCTAGATAGAAGGTACAAATCGCAGAATATTATTTTATTCATATTCTGACAATGGGGGGAAAAAGGTAAATATCCATTAAAATTACTAATAAAGCCAAAACAATATATATAATTTTTACCTGTATAATACACAATTCTTAGTTAATTAGCAAGACCCATTTTACATTACGAGAATTAGCCCAGGATGCGCCATATTCATGGCATTTATTTTATTAAAGCTCTTGACCTCCCTGGAGTAATGACTCCAGCTTATCTAACCTATGACCGACACAGGAGATCCAGTCCATAGCCGAAGGACTATTTTGGAATCGCTGGTTTAGTACATACGGTGTCACTCTCAGGATTATTTATTAAAGTGAGAAATGATGGGAATTAAGAATAAATTTCAAGAGCACTAATAGCAGAGTTGTAAAGACTCTGCAACTCAGCTCAGCTTCCAGTTGAACTATTCTGGTCTAAAATCTGAGATTACATCAAATAATTTTTATTGAAAATTTGAACAATTTTGTAAATAACAATAAACATACTAACAATAAACTATATCAACTATAAACTAAATAAACTAAATAAACTATATCAAATAAAAAAAATCATCCAATGATATCTGCATGTATGGTACAATTACCAAATAACATATATGCGGTAACATTAGTAAAGTTTTGAATTAAAAAAAACTTACATGTTTTGAGCACAGTGTGTAGGCATTGAAGTATTATACATTATGTACGTCAAGTGGAGGCTATATTTATAAATAAAAGTCAGTCTTGATATGGTCTTCCCACATAGCCCATTGGTGTCTCATGAAATCAACCATTACTGATGGTGGTCTGAATTGCAACTCACATCTTTTATTTTTGAATAACTAATAAAAAACTTTTTTTATTGATGATATGTCAGGACCTTTCCGGTAACGGAGAATACTAGAGGAAGCTGCTATTAGAAGACTACCTAGGATTATTTTGGTAGGTTTATCTATGTTATTAGGGAATATATTAAATATACATAGTTTAGAGCACAATGTAATTATGGACCTATCAATCGTTTTAACTAAGTTATAAATTATATTTGTATTTATTGCCATATAAATAAATTACTAATCTTTGGACAATCCCCAAAAACATGGTACAGAGAACCTGTTTGGCTACAACCTCTCCAAAATGTACTAGCGGCTAGTAGGTTCAACCTAAATAATCGAGATGAGGTTAGGTACCATCTATAGAGAATTTTATAATGTTTTGTCAAGTCTCACCTACTATTGAAGGCTAGAAATGAACTCAGAGAAACAGTGTGTGTGGCCTCAGCATCATTCCATGCAAAAACATGAACTAAAAGTAACCTCACTCTAGCCACTACTAGTTTAGTTTTTTTAATTAGCAACATTAGTTAAGATTGGATGAGATAAAGTGTTATTGGAATGATAGAGATTTTCCCCAGCTCACATCATTAATTCTAAGTCGAAACCAATGATCAAAGTTTTTTGTCCTAGATGATGAGGCTGGTGGTGTTGTGGAGAGAGGCACTGAGGCTAGTGGTGTTGTGGAGAGAGGCACTAAGGCTAGTGATGTTGTGGAGAGAGGCTTGGAGACTATGGTGAGACCCAATAGAAAGCAGTTGTTGTTGGGGGATTCCATCATAAGAGGTGTGGAGATGGACAATGGTAGTCTTGTGAGGTGTCTTTCCGGAGCTACTGCTCACAGAGACAGGAGACATATCTGTAATATTGTTAAGCGAGCAAAGCAGGAAGGGGAATTGGATGTACTTGTCCATCTAGGGACAAATGACTTGGCTTGCAATGAGGTTTCAGAGGTTAAGGAAGTTTTTAGTGTTTTTGCCAATGATATACGGCAGGTTGCTTCCACACTGTCATTCTCTGAAGTTCTGCCTGTGCATAACACTAAAAATGACAAGCCGATGCGTATTTCTATGTTTCTTATGGAGTACAAAAGTAAGGTGTTTTTAAATTTAGTATTGATCTCTGTGAAGGATTTATTATTTAAAAAATATTATATTTATGTGTAAGGCTGGTACATATATGCAGATCAGTGTGTTTGTAACATGTCATATCATCACCATGCAAAACAATATGTTTAAATATATTTTTTTCAGATCAGACCTATTACAACAGAACGTTCGCTTCATAAAAAGTGAACATGGCGATCATTGGGATCTCATTTCTAATTAGTTGGATAACAGAGACATTAGGTGAGTGCGGGAAGGGGTACGCTTATATACGATATTTGAGTTTTTACATTCTTTTAAATCTGAAAATGCTAAATATATTTTATTCCGCTATGTTACAATTCCAATAAATTATTAATAAATATGAAGAATGACCAAGAGCAGTTCTAGATAAATAAAATGAAACACGTTAGATTAACATATATATATATATTATATATCAAAATGATATAGATAGAAAGTACAAAATGCAGAATATTATATTACTACAATCTCCGCCATATTCAAGGCAATTTTTAATTCAAGGTCTTGTTCAGTAACCTAGTTAAGGTTTCATCACCTAATACATGCCACGGGCACGTCTAATCTATGGAATACTTACATATTAATAATGCTCATAACTTTCTGTGATTAGGATACTTAAGTTTTATTTTGTGATCTTTCTCTAACCATATGTTCATTATTTTTTGTTTAAAACAGGTTTGACGGCAAACAAAAACATTAAAGGTGATGGCTTTGTGGTAACTGTAAGTCCTGGTGAAAAGAAGAGCCGCAAGAATGCCAAAACACTGATTCAAAATGCAAAGACGATTATAAGAAAAATCAAAAGGAATGTTGGGAAAAAACTTGAGATTTATGGAAATAAAAGATTATGTGTTCAGATGAAGGCAAGCAAACGGCATATCAGGTGCCAGAAGAAACCATGTGTTCCCCGAAAAGAACAACCTGTGTCTGGTATAACCACACAGGACTCATGTGGTGCTTCAATCAATCAAGGAGTCACTACTTCCAATACCGTGGAATTAGACACAACAGATCATCTGAGAGGATGTTATCTCGATCCTAAGAAACAGAAAGCAAAGAAAACTTTGAGAATCAGAAATATTAACAAGGAAACATTACATCAGATTGCTGCTCATTACAAAAAAGAGGTTCTACATAAGAGCGAAACAACTTTATTGCAAGAATTATATCAGCCAATTGTGCCAGATAAAGTGGGTGAATCAACTTTTCACCAAAACGTAAATGAACCAACCGTGCCAGATGAAGTGAGTGAATCAACTTTTCCACAAAACGGAAATGAACCAACCATGCCAGCTCAAGCTGATAAACGACCATGTGTCCCTCAAAAAGAAAAACCTGTGTCTGGTATAATCACACAGGACTCATGTGGTGCTTCAATCAATCAAGGAGCCACTACTTTCAATACTGTGGAATTAGACGCAACAGATTATCTGAGAGGATGTTCTTTCCCTCCTAAGAAACAGAAAGCAAATAAATATTTGAGCATCAAAAATATTAATAAGGAAATATTACATCAGATTGCTGCTCAATACAAAAAAGAGTTTCTACATAAGAGCGAAACAACTTTTCTCCAAGAATCATATCAGCCAATTGTGCCAGATAAAGTGGTTGAACCAACTGTTCCACAAAATGTAAATGAACCAATCGTGACAGATGAAGTGAGTGAACCTACTTTTCTAAAAAACGTAAATGAACCAACCATACCAGCTCAAGCTGATGAACAACCTGTGTCACAAGAAACAGGTCCTAGTGACATACCTGAGAAGGACCAAGAACCACACACAGATGTGCATTGTGTTGACAAAAAGCAAGATGGGCAATGGCTACCATGGCTCAACCTCACACAAGAGCACAAGGACATTATAATCAATGATAAGTGGTTAGATGACACAATAATTGATGCTGCCCAGACTCTTCTTAAAATGCAGTTCGATACAGATGGATTGCAGAGCTGTGTCCTATCACAACTTGGCATGATGCCTGTGACCAGCGAGGCTGTTCAAATTCATTATGATGCGAACCGTCACCACTGGTTCACAACAGCCTTCAAGAAAGGGATTGTTGAGGTTGTGGACAGTTTACGAACATCACACCTGTCTCCTTCAGCCAGAAGAGAGATTGGCCAATGCTATGGTAATGTCATGAAGAACCCACTTCAACGAGTTCACATGCGGAAAGTGGACCAGCAACCAAACTATGACGATTGTGGTGTTTTCGCAATTGCAAATGCTTTTGAGTTGCTCAGTGGAAGAAACGCAACATGCAAATATCTTCATGGTCAAATGAGAAAACATCTGATCTCTTGCTTGGAGAAGGGAAAAATCACAGAATTCCCAAAGAGATTTTAAGATTTAGAAAATAAATAAATACATACACGCAGTCAGCTGAATACACACACAAACACTGCTGAATACACTTTGAGGGGTGCAGTGTATGTGTGTGTGTGAGAGGGGGTAGCGGTGCTGTGTGGGGTGGGGGGTAGGGGTGCTGTGTGTGGCGGTAGGGGTGCTGTGTGGGTCGGGTAGGGGTGTTCTGTTGCGGGGTAAGGGTGCTCTATTGGGGGGGTAAGGGTGCTCTGTTGGGGGGGTAAGGGTGCTCTGTTAAGGGTGTAAAGGTGCTCTGTTGAGGGGGTAAAGGTGCTCTGTTGAGGGGGGTAAAGGTGCTCTGTTGAGAGGGGGTAAGGGTGCTCTGTTGAGGGTGTAAGGGTGCTTTGTTGAGAGGGGGTAAGGGTGCTTTGTTGAGGGGGGTAAGGGTGCTCTGTTGGGGGGGTAAGGGTGCTCTGTTAGGAGGGGGTAGGGGTGCTCTGTTGGGGGGGGGGGTTTAAGATACATTAAAAATATTTTTGTTTAAAAAAAAAAAAAGCATACTGAATCAGTATTTCCCCCCCCCCCCTTTCATCTTACCTTTGGTGAAGGGGAGGGGGGGGAAGGGGAACACAGCCACACCTGGTGGTCCGGTGGTGGTTAGTATGTAGGACAGGAGCCTGCAGCTCTCCTGTCCTCCCACGCGATGCTGTGTGGAGCATTGCCATGGTAACGTGCGGCAACGCTCCACACAGCTCGCGGGAGGACAGGAGAGCTGTTTCCTAGATGACTCCCCCCTGCTTCCGGTCCTGCCGACACGGAAGCAGAGTAGGCGCCTGCCGTTTTGAGCAGGCAGGTGCCTACTCTGCAGTGATGCCAAACCTACGGCCGCATGCCCACAGAGAGGGCCTGGCGTGCCACCTTTGGCACGCATGCCATAGGTTCGCCATCACTGTTCTATACTTTTCACTATCCAATTCAAACTGCTAACACTAACATACAAAGCCCTCACAAACTCCACTCCAAACTCCATTTCCTCTTCTCTCAACAAATAGACCTCTTATACCGATCATTTCATTGCCTTCATCAGTTCCCTCACCTCCATAGCCCAGCTCACTCTCTCACCTGACACAGTTCTTCCACACACCATTTTAACTAAATTATTTTGACACAGACATCTTATCCATCAATCCCCTCTGACATGCTGCTATTTCTCCTATGTGTCTTTTCCCCTTCCTCAGATTGTAAGTTCGTTCGAGCAGGGCCTTCTTCTGTTATATTCTGTATGTAAATTACTTGTGAAAAAAACTTCTATTTTATAATTGTATATTTATAATAATAAATCTGACTAATAAATATATATATTTCTATATAATTAATATATGGTGTGTTTATTAAACAATACAATCTGTGCAAAACTGGATCTGTTTTAGATTAGTTAATCTATATTGTATATTATTTGTCTGTCTATATTTATGTCCAACTCAGTTGCAACTCTTAAGTAATGATGATCATATCTACAGTTATATGTACACTGGCACTGAAGACGCTTTACTTCGTGTCCCTTGTAATTTTCATTACCTAGCTACTGGTAAAAATCTGAAATTATTTTTTTTATTTTTTTTTATTTTTTTTATTAATTATCATGTTTAATCTATAAACATACATACATCATCATCTTAATAAATTATAAGATAGATAACAGACAATCTACAACGTAAAGATGGTTACAAAAGACATAGATTTGATTATAGCCTCAAGGGTGAAATGGGTGATGTGAGAAAATACAGGATAAAACAATCGTCTCCATAAAGATTGTCTCAGGGTATCAGCTCCCTGAATATGATATCGTATCCAATACTTTTGTCCAATTATTCCAAATAGTATATCTTTCTCGATTAACACAAAAGTTGGCCGTGATTTCACATTCCACTTTGCACTGCAATTTAATCGGCTCTTTAATTTGTGCCCATAATTTTCGACCTTGGGGGTTTTCCAGCTTTTCGCAATTGAGTTTTTAAAAACCATTACAATTGATATTAAGGATTGGTATGCTGCCTTACAATTACCGTTTGTAAGACAGCTAACCAATCCTTAATATCAATTTCTTTTTTCAGATCTCTACTTCACCTTTTATTTGCCTTTGGGGTAATTTTTCTCTTAATGGCATGTATTATAGTGATACATTTTGACAGCAATTTTAGCTCTTTTCCTTGCTTAATGATATTATTTTATTTGTCCACCAGTCCACATGCATTTCCCCTGTACAGTGAAGCCTTTGAAAAACTTATAATTCTAATATATTTAAAGATTTCCTGCTTTGGTATATAGTAAGATTATTGCAAATTCTGAAAAATGTTAAGACCCAATTCATTCCACAGCTTGGAAATTCTTTGTGATAACCAATTATATAGTTAGATCCAAATTCTCTACCAAACTAATCAAGTATGATAGCAGGAGAGATGGCAAAATCGTGAGATTTAAAAGTGTGGGTTTTTAAAATGGTTCCAATATTCAAGCAGATTTCGCAATATAAAATTGTCAACACAACTTGCATTGTTCTTGTCCGCCTTTTTGATATCTTTAACTGGCCAAAGGTAATTTCGATGGTGGTTTGATACTATCTTCTTCTATCTCATACCATCCCTGTGATTTGTCGTTATCTAGATGCATAAGTGTGAACATTGATAAACAGACTCTGGAGTATAGATCATTGATAAGAAGACCGCTATATAATAAAAGTATAGGTGACTAAAAATATATGTTATAAAGCACTTCAAAATGTGTCCTAGTTGTAAAAAGCTTTTTAGTGATTTTAATCAGCGGCTCTTACCACCTCAAGTTACCTTTTAAACATCTTGAAATCTCCAAAAATGTGTAAGTTGTTATGGTGGAGCGCTTACTGAATTATTCTAAAGTGATATTAATTTGTATAAATACCTTCTCAAAGTGCCAATCTTACAAAGTGCAATGTCAACTTTCAAGTGTTTGTGCAAATATTTCTAAGTAGTGCCAATCTTATAAAACATTTTAATTAATCTCAAGCAATTTACTTACCTTGTGGATCTACTATTTACACTAATTAGGGACTTGCTATCGTCTTCTCGAAATTTCAGAGTTTGTTACAGGGTCAAGTAAGAATCAGAGGGGGATCTTAGAGTTCTGAAATCGGAATGGTTTTTCATCAAAGCCGTTTCTATTTTTTCCATTAGTGTAAATAATCTTTTTAAAATATCACATAGATGACAGTCTTCATCAGTGACGATGTGTAAAATGAATCCATGAATTGGAGAGGAGGTGTGAAATAAGAAAACCTATAGCAGAAGATGCCTTTATGGTCCCACATAGCACACTCGGTGGCGGTGGCCCTGACCATAGTGAAACCAGCAGTAGCAATCTAGGTGCCTTTATGCATTTTTTCTACCTTTGAACACATTTGAGCATAAAATAAATAATAATATATAATATAATCTTTATGTACTTTATAGTGTGTAAACATTATTGAGCTGTGTTCTTAATTTAGCTTTAAAGGTGGAACTCTTATTCATCCTCTATTCAGAAAATTTAAATAAAATAACATTCACTGCTTCACTTGTGCAAATGATTACTGGGACCCTAGATTCTACCAACCCCAGCTCTTCATTCATTAGTGGAAACGTTACATAGTTACATAGTTACATAGCTGAAAAGAGACTTGCGTCCATCAAGTTCAGCCTTCCTCACATTTGTTTTTTGCTGTTGATCCAAAAGAAGGCAAAAAACCCAGTTTGAAGCACAATTTTGTAACAAGCTAGGAAAAGAATTCCTTCTTGACCCCAGAATGACAGTCAGATTTATCCTTGGATCAAGCAGTTATTACCCTACATTGAAAGATTATATCCTTGAATATTCTGTTTTTGCAAGGGCCTTTATTCATTGCCACATAAAGGTGAAGATTGAAAGATCCTATATTTAGTGTAACGGACCGCCTGGCACCCCGACTGGGTACCTCCGTTACTGGATGCTCCTAGCGCTTCCAGAGGATTCCAATCGCTCCGCCAGACACCACAACCACCTCAGACCCCATGAACCACAGATAATCACACCCATTTATTACAGTAAGAATCCTCCCCTCTGCTTGGGAGATAATTTAGTTAATTACTGTATCAACTCAATTATCTCCAAGCTAAAAAAACATACTTTTTTACAACTTTTTGATTATACATCCAATCTTAATAAAACAAATAATTATGTACAAAAAGAAAAAAATATACTCACTAAAAAAGAAAAAGAACTACCTAATGATATCTATGTGTAAGCTGTCATTCTGATTATTATCTTTAATATATTAATGTTCCAAAGCTGCGGCATGGCAGATTGGCAGTGGGGGAGAACAAGTAATACAATGGTTTATGTCTGGGTTCTTTACTGGATTAATTTATAAAAATTTGACCCAGAAAGAAGCAAAGGGAAGAAATCAATGAATGTCATTGAAATGATACTATAAAACTGATTGTATCAGAGAAAAAAATCAAAACTCCGTCAATGGAGGATTGGGGCTAAGCCATCAGATAAAATACTAATGCAGTATAATACCAAGACACTTGTACACAGGTTACACATGTACACATGTACACTACATGAAAATACTCTATTCTAAATCAAGGATCCATAGATATTTCCATATGAGACAAGCAAATATTAGAGCTTTTAACTATGTGGATACAACTGGAAACTCCCCAAAGACCTAGCACGTCCACATCAGTAAATAAGTTTATATTATGCGTAGACCAAAGCAGGCCATAACCTGTCACTGGCACAAGCCCATTCTAGCGCTGCAACCTTCCGTTCCCGGTTTCTCACCTCTAAATAGTCACAACCAATTAGTGACTGGGATTGTCCCTTGTAATGTATGTTTATTAACCATGGGCTATAGTGGCAACTTGAGAAATCAATATACCCATTTGTTACTACTTGTTTAAAATGCCTGCAATTTGTAAAAATAAATTGCCATTATACAAAAAAATATATATATTTCTCCAATTTTAGCTTTATGTCCTTCAGTATGAACTTAACTTAACATTTTGGCCCTTATGGGGTTAAATAACTTGACTATTTACACTAAGTGGGAGGCAGAGCCCTCCAGGCACCATAACCACTACAGCAGATTGTATTAGGTACAGTGCCAGGAATCCCTATTTAAGTAGTCAAACCCTTTTTAAACAGTTTGACAATTTCCAGGAGCCCAGTGTCATTCCAGGTCCCAGTTATAGCTAAAGCAGACGTTCGTACTTATTACAGTACATATATCAGTTTAGCCCATCCGTGGATGATCACATGGCCGTATTAGCAAGCTATAAGACTGCCTGCAGGGGGACTGACTGGGTTGTCAGGCAAATCACCAAAGCTGAAATACACACTTCTTTAATTAAAAGAAAAAGATGCCTTCATCTAAACAGACAAAATTGACGGATTCAACAAGATATGCAAAGAAAGACAGGCAGCGACAAATACAGGAGGAAGAAGATGAGGCTATGGCCGTTGCTGGTGTAAGAGATATGGAAGAGGAAGAGTGTGATCTCATGCAAGATAATAAAGATGAAGGACACATATCTTAGACATTTTTAAAACAAGTACTCCAGGATTTAAGGATAACTATAAAGGAAGATTTTGCCAATATTATAACTAGTATACATCAGGAGTTATCTGAATTAGGAGACCGCACTGATCATTTGGAGAAAAAATCGGATGATTTGAGTAAAGCGCATAATGAATTAGATGAGAAATTCATTAAATTGGAAGAAGAAAATAGAAAATTATGGCACAAAGTAGCAGATCTGGAGGACAGATCACGCAGAAATAACGCAAGATTCAGAGGCGTTCCAGAATCAGTTGAGTCTAATAAAATTGTGGAGTACATTACAACATTTTGCACAATTTTGCTCCCATCTATGGATAAGAGCTGTTGGGGGATTGAAAGAGCTCATAGACTGCCAAAACCTGCAAGATTTACGTCGGATATACCACGGGATATTATGGTTTGTTTTTACCGTTATACTGCGAAGGAAGCTTTATTTTCTGCAATACGTAAGATATCAATATTACCTACTCCATATGAAGCAGTAACAGTCTACACAGACTTATCACCTCTCACTATGGCAAGACGCCGGGAATTCTCCCAGTTTACTCAAGTACTACGTGATAAAAATATAGCTTACCGATGGGGATTCCCTACAAAAATTATAATATGGAGGAATGGGAAGTTGACAGTATTGGAAGATCCAGCAAAGGGCGAGACTATCTTAAAAGAATGGGGATTTGAAAATGAAGGGGGAAAAGTATTGAGACAAGTTGCCGCATCCCAAAGTGTACGACCAGAATGGAAGATGGCAGGAAGATACTCAACAAAATCTTAAGGACAAAACTATATTCCTAAAGTTTTTTGTGTTTTTTTTGTTGTTGTTTTTTTTTTTCCTCTCCCTCTTCCTCTAAATATATTTGTATATTTTCAAACTAATAGGCAATGGGATATTATTTTGGTACTAGGAGGGGTTAGGGAACCACTGCAAGGTTACCATTTTGCTTTTTTTTTTGTTTAATAATACTAGTTTTTTGTATGTATACAGAATAG
The DNA here is from genome assembly GCF_036172605.1 of Pelobates fuscus. Classification (NCBI taxonomy): domain Eukaryota; kingdom Metazoa; phylum Chordata; class Amphibia; order Anura; family Pelobatidae; genus Pelobates; species Pelobates fuscus. Next base: position 366,861,990 of record NC_086319.1, on the reverse strand, counting down.
AATGTAAACGTGGTATGGCAGAGGTATGTCTTAAAACGGCTTTTGAAATAGCTTAATATACATACTTTATGAATAGGTTAACAATAAGTTTGGATAAGGTTTATGGGACTGTGTATTTGATGATTTAATGAGTGGGTATTGGCGCAGTTTGTGTCCCAGCCGCTCTAAAGAGATAATAGGTATATGTTTGGTTCTGGATTGAAAGCGGTGTGGTAACATATGATCAGGTCTTTTCGATGGATTGTCTACCCTGTATATGTATGCCCTTTTTGTAGAGGGGAGGAAAAGGAGGGAGAGGAGAAAGAAGGAAGGAAAGAAAGGGAAAGGGGAGAGAAAGGAAAAAGAAAGAAGAAGAAGGGAAAGGAGGGAGGAAAAGGGAAAAAGAGAAGGGGAAGGGAAGGGAAGGGAGAAAGGGGAAGGAAAAAGAAGGGGAAAAGAAAGAAGGAAAAAATATATAGATTGGTTATGCTTATGGAAATAGTATAACTAATATCACTAAATAACGGTAGTAGGGAAAAGTACTTAATATAAAATAAATAAGTCTACATTATTAAGGACATTGGTTTTGACTGAGCTACAGGATAGTCCCCCGGCTTCTGTCTTTGGAGGGAGATTTGCCCGACACGTTCCATAATGGGATTTGAACTGGAGCATGCCTATGGGCACTATCCAGCTTATCCCCAGGTTAACTCTCTTACTCGAGAGTTATTGTACATTTTTTTTTAATGTTTTTTTTATTTTTTTTATGTTTTTAGTGTTTGTTTCTTTTTTGTGGTGTATATATTTAGTATGAAAAGTTCCCTGAAAAGGTTCATTATATTTATAAGAATATCTCTTACAACAGAGTAAGATGAGTAATTACTTATCGTGTTTATCGCTAAATGTTAATGGCCTTAATAGTCCAATAAAAAGACAATTAGTTAGACAAGAACTAATTAAATCAAAGGCATCAATAATATGCCTTCAAGAAACTCATTTACGAAGACAGAATCCGCAATATTTTGAGTTGTCTAGATATCCTCACATTTTTCATGCATATTCACCCCATAAATCTAAAGGTGTTGCAATTTTATTCCATTCAGATTGGCTATTTCAATTAGATAAAATTTATAGGTATGATATGGGAAGACTTTTGATTGTTGTAGGATTACTGAATGGGATACAGATTACAATAGCCTCGGTCTATGCTCCAAATAAAGATTAATATGCATTTTTGGCAAAAACTTTTGTATTAATTAATAAGTATCAGAGAGGCCACATAATGGTTTGCGGAGATTATAATTCTACATTAGATACTAAATTAGATATTATTAGGGTGCTTGACAAAAAAACACTCTCTCAGGCTATCTCTTTAAGCAAAAAGTTTGCTTCATTATTATTTAAATACGACTTATATGATACTTGGCGGAACCTATACCCGACTGGTAAAAATTATACTTACTATTCGCATGCTCATCATACATATTCTCGTATAGATATGTGCTTAGTTGATAAACAAACATTACAAAATATTTCTGAGGTAGAGATAAGGAGTAAAATCTGTTCAAATCATGCCCCTGTAATTACTAAGTTTAGGACTTTATATCCTGTAAGAGGCAGGAGTACATGGCGCTTAAATGAAACTCTTTTGGGTGAAGAATCTTTGTTAAATTTATTTAGGATAAGGATTCAAGCATTTTATGATGAACATGTTCAGGATAAATCCCATATTACTATTAAGTGGCTGGCGTTTAAGGCAGTAATGAGGGGACTGTTTATACAGGTGGGTTCTTGAAAAAAGAAGCAAGAGTATGGAGATAAAGAACGACTCTTAGAAGAGCATAAGGGGTTGGAGGAAGAAAATAAACGGAACCCATCAAAAATAATATCTTCTCAACTTCTCAAGAAAGGTTGAAATAAAAATTCAGGAATTAAATTTGAAACTTTTGGAAAGCCAAATGAGAAAACTAAAATTGACTCATTATACGCAGAGTAATAAAGTTGGGAAAAAGCTAGCTAGAATACTAAAAAATAAAGTCCAACAATCAAAAATACCATTTTTGTTAGCAGCAAATTAAGCAAAACTGTTTAATCCTCAAGATATTGTAGAAGAACTCTCCGCTTATTATAAAAAGTTATATAATTTAAAAAATGAGCATGATACATACCAGCCCACAAAAGAAGAAATTAGGTCTTTTTTAGCAGATATAGATCTGCCTACCCTATCAGAAATTCAAAGCCAGTCATTATTAAAACCTTTTGAGGAGGAGGAAGTATTGAAAGTGATTAATGATCTTCAGAAAAAAAAGCCCGGATGGGTTCTCAAATCTTTTTTATATAAGTTTTGCAAATTTTTTTATTTCTCACCTTACGGACGTATTTAATTTTTTTTTAAATTCTGGGACAATGCCGGCTGAAATGCAATTGGCCAATATAATTACTCTGCCCAAACCAGGGAAGTCACCTACTGAAAGTGTAAATTTAAGACCAATTTCACTTTTAAATGTTGACACAAAAATTTATGCAAAATTATTAGCATTAAGAATAAAACCATTTTTGATTGAGTTGGTTTCTCATGAACAAACAGGTTTCGTTCCTTCAAGGCAATTAGGGGATAATACCCGCCCATTGTCTGAATATATTGAACTGGGCCGATATTAATAAACAACAATTATTAATTTTAGCTTTAGATGCCGAGAAGGCCTTTGATCGCCTAAATTGGCAATATATGAAAGAAGTTTTGGTAAAGATGGCCTTCCCCTCAGCTTTTTTAGAGAGCATTTTTGCCCTTTATACTTATCCATCAGCGAGAATATATAATACGGGGTTTTTATCATCGACGTTTCAGATCACAAATGGTACAAGGCAGGGGTGTCCTCTCTCCCCCTTGTTATTTATTTTAAGTTTAGAACCACTAATAAGACACATTAAAAAACAAAACAATGGGGGACCAGGAAGTGAGGCAGCAGAGAGGCAGCATGGACGCCGAGCTCGACGGCATAAAAAACTGAGGCGGCCGAAAAGGGGAGGCAGACTGGGACGATAACGAGACACAAGGTGTCACAAGAACCAGCTACAAGCTCTTGACTGCAGGTACCTGGGCCTTTTGAAGAGCCATTTCGGCAGAGATCCGAGGGGCACGAGAGGTGTGCTGGGGACGGGAGCAAGGGAGGAAAATTAAATGTGTTATTAAAGTGAAAGGAAAAGAGAAGAAGCATTTAAAAAAAAAAAAGAGGGGGAAAGAAGAGAGGCAGGAGGTGATTGCAAGCTGGAGACAGAGAGTATTTGCAAGGAAACAGAGAAATATTCACTTACCTGTAATTTACTGGCATCTGCTGTGTTACCAGCTGAGACAAATGGTTTATATCTATTTAAGGATATACTTATCTGCTATCAAACTGTAACAGCAACCTGTAATGGTAACCTGTAACCTGTAACCTGTTGAGACAAATAAGTCCAGTGAACACAAAAACTAATACCTGAGAGCAAACTAAGAGATATCTATAAATTTGCAATCTATAAGTACCTGCTACCTGCTGAGACAGATAACTTATACTCAATCAACCTGTTTAGTCAAACTGCCATTTATTTGTACCAGCTATCTGTTGCACAAACAAGTTATACATACTGAATGAATACGTAAAAGGCTAACAAAGTGGCAAATACAATCAAAATTTTTGTATTGAAACTGAAGTAGCAGACCCTGCAACACACATGGCTCCCAAGAAAGAGAAAGTCCCAAACAATGAGAAAAAGAAAGCAACAATTGGTACTTATTACTCCCCCAAAATGGCACCTACAGAACGAGAGAAGCAACGTAAATCTTTGCCCTTAGAAAATGCTGAACTCTCTGTCCACCATATGTCTAATTTATCAGAGGAAGACTTTCTACACCTGCCAAAAACCCCACAGGGAATGACGCAACAACTACTATCTGAAATGCTGGACAACCTACATAAAAAAATTAAAAATGACATGGAACAAAATACAAACGACCTGAGGTCAGAAATTTCCATTCTCTCTGAGCAACTTTTAAGCCAGGCAAATATATTACAAAAAGTTCAAGAAGATTATGAACACATTAAATTATCCAATACACAATTAGAGAAGAAATTGCAAGACATCGAGACTAAAATCACAAATCTAGAAGATCGCTCCAGGAGAAACAATATAAGAATTAGAGGCATACCAGAATCAATTAAACAAGAAGATTTAAGTTCTTATCTGGATAGCTTCTTCTCATATATATTGTCCCCGCAGACCCTGGGTCTTGAACCCTTGGAAAGATTCCACAGACTGCCCAAACCAAAGGAAATTGACAAGTCCCATCCAAGAGACGTTATAGTCTGCTTCTCGAGTTTCCGGATAAAAAATCTAATCATGCAGAAAGTAAGGAACAAGACCCTGGATACCGATGAATGGAGACATCTTAAAATTTTTCAGGACTTATCTCAAAAGACAAGAAAAGCAAGAAGAACCTTTGCAGAGGAGACAGCAATTCTTAGAGATATGGACATACAATACAAGTGGCTGTTTCCGACAGCAATTATGGTCTTCTTCAAGGACCAACCATATATCTTTAGAGATAAGACGGCACTAAAAGAGAAACTTACAACTTGGAAGCTCACTCCAACCTTAAACTGAAAACGTACTTCCTCCTCCCTTTTTTTTTTTTTTTTTTTGTCACATAGCACAACGACTTATACTAAATAAGGTGAAGGGTTAAAAAGAAAGAAAAGAAAAAGGGAAAACTCACAAGATAGGTTGTATTTTAATGAGTAACAATATAAAGAATGATAATGATTAATTAATATGCACAAGTTGAAAACATATATTATAAATGCACAATTTAGGAGGGAAGGAAAATGAAAAGGAAGGGGTAAGAGAAAGAATAAGAAAAAGGGAAAGAAACATGTAGAGAATATGTACTATAAATGCACTTAAAATAAGTATACCACTAAAATTATCACAAAATATGTAATACCACTTAAAATAAGTATACCACTAAAATTAATACAAAATATGTAATCACTTTATAAAATAGTTAAAGTAGAATCAATTTAGAGGAGAAAATGGGAACCATAGGAGGCGAGAAAGTTAATCGAGGAAATTGTGTTTATAACAACAAAAATGAAAATGAAAATGCCCTAGATAGAATCAGATAACTGTATAAAGGTTTAATTAAGGTTCAATTAAGGAACCATTCGCAGATAAGTGGCGGGGTTAAAATATTTATTGAAAATTAATACTGTAACGTCTTTCGTTAAAAGGAAAATAAGGCCCACTATCCTGGTTCGGAGACCTGCGACGGCAGCAGGCTTAAATATGAGGACTTCACATAGAAGTTCAGCATATAATGGAATGAATGCTCAAGTAGATTGTGATGTGGAGCTTTCTCTGGAGGCCAGATATTAGACGGCCGAAAGGGGAAGACATGAAAGGATTTGGGAGATGGTTACTATCTGAGGGGAGGTTGGAATGGAGGAGGGATTGGGGGGAACAGTGGCTAGATGTCACTTAACATTTTATCTATTAATGCAAGGGGTTTAAACTCAGGACAGAAAAGAGGATATCTGTACAAATTACTGACGGACAGCAAAACGGATATTGGTTTCGTCCAGGAAACCCATTGGGTTAGCTCTGAGACTAAGCTATGGAATTATAAAAAATTTCAAGTGGTCCATAGAGCTAACCTGATGGGAAAAAATAAGAAAAGAGGAGTAGCAATTTTTTTTTTCAAGTAACCTGAAATATGAGCTTGTTTATGAGGAGGTTGACCCTGGTGGCAGGTTTTTAATAGTAATAGCTTGAATTAATGATATACTGTATACTCTTATAAATGTATATGCTCCAAATCAACTTCCATATAGATTTCTGGATAGCTTAATACAAAAGGTTGACCGCGTATCGTCTGGTAGTTTGATTATCGGTGGGGATTTTAATTGTATTGTAGATCACAAGGTAGATAGGAACAGAAGTAAGCCTGCAAATAAAGATGATAGTCATAGAATAGGTTCATCAATGATGCAGACTTTTCTAGCTAAAAATAGTTTGTATGATTGTTGGAGAACGCTAAACCCAGAAGAGCGAGATTACACTTTCTATTCAAATGTCCATCAATCATACACTAGAATCGACTATTTCTTGGTTAGGGCAGGCACTCTGGAACGAATAAATAAAGTGACGATTGGACCTATAACATGGTCCGACCATGCACCAGTATGCTTAGTTATAAAAAATAATCCCGAATATAAAAGCAGAGACAGATGGAGATTAAACGAAACTCTATTAAATTCAGAAATCAATGTAGAAGAACTGAGCATTCAGGCTAAAGAGTTTTTTGAAAATAACGATACCGGGGATGTTTCTAATGCTATGTTGTGGTGTACATTTAAATCGTACATGAGAGGATGTCTTATTAAACTGGGTGCTAACATAAAAAAAAAGAAAGGAAGAGAGCTGAATGAGCTTAATATAGATCTGGCAAAACTGGAACATCTTCATAAGACTACTCTAGATCATAATATCTTGGAGGATATTAAGGAGATTAGAAATAAAATCCTAGTAAAAAATCAAGAGAAAATTAATAAAGCAATGCTAACATTAAAGCAAGGATGGTATTATGGAAATAATAAAACAGGGAAGAATCTCACAAATAAATTAAAAAACAAAAATAAACTTCAATCTATAAAATCTATAATAGCTGGAAACAAAAAATGTATTTCGCCAACTCAAATAGCCAATGCATTTGAAGAATATTATAAAAGTCTATACAACTTAAAATATAATGACCCGTCAGAAGGGGAAATACAGCGTTTTTTGGATAAACTAAATTTGCCAAAAATAACTACTGAGAAATTAAACCAGCTAAACATGCCATTCTCCATACAGGAGATTAGTAACACCATAAATGCATTAATAGCTGGTAAAGCCCCAGGCCCAGACGGCTTTTCATCAATCTTTTATAAAAAACTCAATGGCATAATTTCCCCATACCTATTGAAGACATTTAATGAATTCGCCACTCTCAAAGTTATTCCAGCAGAAATGCTTCAGGCTTCTATAATTCCAATCCCTAAACCAGATAAGGACCCAATATATACGTCAAACTACAGACCAATTTCTCTTATTAACTTAGACATTAAAGTCTATTCAAGAATTTTGGCAGATAGACTCAAAAGAATTATACCAGATATTGTACATATAGATCAGAGCGGGTTTGTAGAAGGTAGAGGTACGTCTGATAATATCAGGAAGTTATTGAATGTTTTATACCATGCAAGTCAAAGTTCGTCCCCTTTTGCCTTGGTTACCCTCGACGCCGAGAAGGCCTTCGACCGAGTAAATTGGAAATATCTGGAAGAGGTTCTGAAGGCCTTCGGCATAGAAGGTTTATATAAGGAATGTACAATGGCACTATATAAAGATCCTCAAGCCAGAGTTACAGGATTTTTGTTTCAATCAAATTGGTTCCCAATTAGAAACGGGACACGACAGGGCTGCCCATTGGCACCCCTTTTATATATTCTTTCTATAGAGCCTTTGGCAGCTGCGATTAGACAGAGTGAGGGTATCAGCGGGTTAATGGTGAACACAAAGGAGAATAGAATTACACTTTATGCAGATGATGTTCTGTTGTCCCTTACGGACCCCATCAGATCTATTCCAGCCACATTCTGTCTCATTAAAGAATATGGAAAAATTTCTGGCTACAAACTAAATATAAAGAAAACCCAAATTCTGACAAAAGGCCTAAGCAGGCCTGGGGAAACTATGCTTAAAAAGGAATTTAATTGTGACTGGGAAGTTAGTAATATAAAGTATTTAGGGGTAAGACTATCTTTGGAATTCAGAGAAATCGGAGAACTTAACTATACAGAAATTGCAACCCAATTTAGGAATACTCTAAAAAATTGGAGGGGGCTAGAATTGTCCTGGTTGGGGAGAATTGAGGCAATAAATTCTTACCTACTTCCTAAATTGACATTTTTATTTGGTAACCTCCCGCTGAGGGTGTCCCCCCCAGACGATACGCGGTCTCCAGAAACAAATAACAGATTATATCTGGCAGGATAGGCGACCTAGAGTGTCACTGGAAATCTTACAGAGACACTGGAGTGAAGGGGGAGTATCCTTTCCGGATATACAAAAACTCTATATAAATAATATGGTTGCACACTTATTTAAGTGTGATAACCTTACAACATCAAGACCAATTTGGTTAGAAATTGAAAAATCGGATTTTGGTAATATCGAACCTCTATTTCTTTTGCGGTGCGACAACGGACTTGTAAAAAATATAAAATCTAACAACCCAATGAACAACACAATGATATATATATAGTAAAATATCTAAAGAAAAAATATGGTACCAATCATATATCAAGAAATGCCCCATTAACCTGTTTAAAATATTACATAAAAGATATAAATATTCAAGTATGGGAAAACTGCGGAATTGTAAGATTTACGGAACTATTGGAGGACAATAAAATATGGTCATTCCCAATACTACAGTCTAAATATAATCTCCCTCCCAAAGAAATATTTAATTACTTAAGAATAAAATCTTTTATTATGGGAAAGACTTTTTCGGAAACTTCTCCAATAGATCAGTTTACACTATCTCATTATAGGAAAAAAATTGCCTCCAGATTTAATCAATTCATAAGGAGACAAACCCAAATAGACAAAGTGACAGCAATGATTAAATGGGAGCAAGAACTCCATTTTTCTATGCCGGTCGAAGACTGGCTTTCGGGCCTAAAATTAGTTAAAAGACACATACATGGGGTAAACGTACGGGGAGTATACTTTAAACTAGTATATCGATGGTACCTGGTACCAACACGCCTTCACAGATTTCAACCCACACTTCTACCAGATTGTTGGAGATGTGGCAGGGAACTAGGCACATTCCCTCATATATGGTGGAACTGTGAGGTGTTGAAACCTATGAAAATAATTTTGTCTGATTTGGTAAATTTTATTTTGAAAGCACAAACTGTTATCACGGCTCAAATGTTCTTGTTTCACTTAGATATGCCAAGGGTCAAGATAAAATTTAAAATCCTAATGATACATATCTTTATGGCAATCAAATTAGTAATGGCTAGAAATTGGAGAACTATGGGTCCGTTAGATTGGCATGATATTTGTATACAAGTGGACTATCAAGGTAGGATGGAAGCTGGCATAGTAACAAATAAAGTTTCCAAAGAGAATTACGACGAGATCTGGGCCCCTTGGAATGGATACTTTAACACTCAAAATTAACCCCCCCCTCCCCCCTAAATGTCAATCTCACTAAGGCAAGGTAGTAACAAGAGGAAGTGTATGTAGAGTCTTTTGAACGTATTTCTTTGTTTTTTTTTTCTTTTTGTGGACTATGTAACTAGAAAGGATGGAAAAATGAGTGAAAAGGGAAAGTAAAGAGGGAAGTGTATGTATATACTGTATGTATAATATTTAACTTTTGATAGTATATCAAACCTGCTTCTTTTTATTTTTCTCTTTGTAAGCGTGTTAAATGGATATGTATGTAATTTTTTATCTAAAATGAAAAATAAAATATTAATAAATGTTAAAAAAAAAAACAAAAAAAAAAAAAACAATATTCGTGGTATTCGCACGCCTGCAGGAGAATTGAAAATAGAGCGATTTGCGGATGATGTTTTGTTATTCTTAACAGATCCGCCAACATCACTTTCAAACTTGATGCAATTATTGAATAGTTATGGACAAGTGTCATATTATAAGAATAATATAAAAAAAAAAAACCAAGCTATGCCAATTCATCTTCCGAAACATTTAGTAAAAGAACTGCAAGATTTATACCCATTTGACTGGCGCTTATCATCAATAAATTACTTAGGGGTTAAATTATCTAGCAATCCAGCCCAGTTAATAAAAGATAATCACTTCCTATTGATTCATAAAATGAATAAACAACTTAAAGTATGGGAGGGGAGAGAGATATCCTGGCTTGGCCGTATTAACACGATAAAAATGATGATCCTGCCCCTTATTTTATTTTTATTTAGAACTTTAACAATTGTGTTAACAAATGCTCTTCTAAAAAAGTTTCAAACAACTATTAATGCACATATTTGGAAAAGGAAACCACCGCGGATTGCACAGAATTGCCTTTGGAAACCATATATGAAAGGTGGTTTAAACATACCAAATATTTCATTTCATTATAAAGCAGTTTTCCTTGCACAGGGTATGTCTATTCTTGAGCAGGGTTTAGCCCCAATTTGGTTGGGGTTAGAGAATGCTTGTATTAAGGAGGGCTCAGTGGAACAGTTACTCTGGCTTGGCCCAGGGAAACAAGAAAAAATATGCAATATGTTGCCTGCTACGAAAGCATTGATAAAAATTTGGGGACAAGCTATTTTTAGGCTAAGAATATCTAAGGCGTTGGCATTGGAAGCTCCTTTCAAAATGATGTCGTTTTTGAGCCCTGATCTATTTTTAGATACATGGTTGGAGCGAGGGGTAAGACAGATAGGCGATTTATATAATGCAAGTGGAATAAAACCATTTCCGGAGCTTCAGAAGCAATTTGCTTTGCCGTCACATGAATTATTTACTTTTTTACGTATTAAACATATTTTGGGGAGCCTAGCTTCCTAGCAGGGTGGACGTGCTTCACAAGTGCTCCTGCACACCGTCGACTGAAATGGGGGAGAAAAACCATGATCCATCGCTCACCCACTGCTGGGAAGGTGCCTGCTGAATGGGGGAGACCGAGGGAATCGTTTTGAGGTCAGACACTCACCCGTGCCCCAGCGGATCCCCACAATCCCGACCAGAGGCCTAACCGCGACCGAGCCAGGGAGAGACGGCCGCTCTCCTGGATGGTAACCTCGCAGGTGATACCCACGCAGCACTCACCTCCAACCCCCCCCCCCCTCTGGACCGGCGGGGGTCATCCCGGTCCCTGCTGGGGACGATCACCCCCACAGCATAGCCAGCACGAGAGACAACGACGGACACGAAGAGAAAGTACTAGGCCCTGATCAAGATGGCGGCACAAGCACGGTCTTACAGAAACCGCATACTCCACATGCCACCCCAGCACATAGGGGTGTTCTTTGACAAGATTGGTGCCAGCCTGTGGACTACGCTACACACTCGGTGACCAGCCTACATGAGGGCAATACAGGAGGTGGCAGCATGGATTCGCCCTGCAACACGACGCCGTTTGGGCGGGAATCCCCCTCCACGTAAATACAAACGAGGCAAAGCCCAATTAAGGCATCAGCTCCAGCACCCAAGCCGACTGTCACCTGCCAAGCCCCTGAAACAGCAGGCCGGCACATCCCGGACCGTCTGTCGGTCACCACTCTTATCCCCATTGTTAGGCAAGCAGCAGACCCGCTCATCACGGCGGGCAGGGGCAGAAAGAAAACATAGGATTAAACTCACAGATCCCAGGGACTGCTACTCCCATAACCACAATCTGGACGCTCTCAGATCCAAAAGCCCGCAACATCCGGCCTCACCCCGGGTTCCCATTACAGATCACCGGATTACAAGCAATATGAGCCAGCGGCAAAGCGTCTATACCCCCCTCCATAGACTGGGCATCGGTTAAGCGGGAGAAAAGACCCAGACCGCCTGCCAACCAGCTCCGGTGATGATGCCGTCATAGAAGACCCTGCAGAACACATTTAACCTGGCGAATATGTAAAATGAGCGGACGTTTATAATTTTGTAATTTTGTTTATCATTTTATAATCTTACATTAGTTTATATCACTACAGCAGTTAATCACTCTGCATACACATGTGTTAATTTCAGTCGAGGCCTGTTACCTCACATTGATTATTAATAGGCGCTCAACTAGTTTTCGATCTACTCTGAGGGTGCTGTTTGCGGTTGTAGACTGCCCCTACCGCATAACACATAACATGGAACTACAAGCGAATGCTCGGACATTGGGACCCGTCATATGTTAGTTTAAGCGAGAATGCACGGTGACACGCAGTATATACAGTATAACCTGGAATGCCTGACATAAATATACATGCATAGTCTAAATACACATTAGGAGCCTAAACGATGAAAACTCTATGCTATTATGTCTGTAATTGCAGCACTCCAACTCTGTGTCTCTCCTATGTCTTTACCTGCTAATGTTAACCAGCCAGTTATCTTCAGTTTCAGAAATTCAAGCATTAGTATTGGTTTTTTTTTTTAACCTACTTACAATGTCAGTATATGTTCGGATCTTTATTGCTTTATAGTGCCTGTTACACTGACATGAGCTGCAGTTTAACCCTGAACCAAACATGACACTTATAAAAAAAAAAATGTGCAGATGTAATCTATGTCGATTTAATAGCCGACACCTGCTGTTGTGGCAGTGCTGGCATGTCTGTTATCACTATGCACGCCAAAATAAAGAATTAAAAAAAAAAAGAACATATTTTGAATAAAATAGGTGCTACTTTAAAAGATAGGATGAATAGTTCCCCTTTTTTAGGCAAATGCGTAGGGAAAATGCCAAATAAAAAAAGCTCTCTCATTTTGCTATAGCCTTTTAGTTTCTACAGATGTGGATACTATAGGTTATATGCAAAAATGGGAGAGAGATTTAGATAAGCAAATAACGCAGGAAAGTTGGTATAAGGCCTTAAAAATTATGGAACAGCTCACAGCCTCATTAAGGGGAACAACGGAACGCTATCTACAGACCTGGACACCCTGGCTCGAATTTATCTTGGGTAGAACGATGTAGACACCGGGAAAATGGAGCCTCTGCATGACCCCCACAGGATTCACAAGTAAATAAACGCAGTGACGTGGCAGCGATTCCCAGAGGAGCCGCGGACACACACTTGGCCGAGGAGACTCTGAGGGGGACGAGATGAGCCGATACAGCGAGTACGACGCCGAGGAGGTCTCTCTTTACCCCTCCCCCCTACCCTATAACCCTCACCCCTTTCCCGACCCTCGCTATATCTCACATCCGGGCCACTCAAGGAACGGATACACGCACACGTTCGCTCCCCTACATCCTTTCCCTGCCCACCACACACACAAATACACACCAAACTAGACACAGACCATCCGGGAAGCAAATCCCGAAAGATCAAAGGACGACAAAACAGGGATTGAGCGTGACAGAGATTAAAACCTAGTCAGACAAGCAGAGGCAGCAGAGCTGCGAAAAAGAGGCATAATGGATCACAGGACACCGTGACCCAGCTGACCAAACACCGACGCACCAGACCTGGGAAGGGCGGTCACCTAACGCGCCACAAAGGCCCAGACTATGTGGGAGGAAAAACTCAGCCGTACCGGATCCCCATAAAACACGACGTAGAACGCACACAAACAGAGACGGTGGACATCTCACGAGGACCCCAACCTTAGAATAACCACTGGCTGTCGCCCTAACAAAATCGAACAAATATACAGGGACCTACCGACCTCAACCTGCTTCATGACACGTAGTTAGGCAAGACTCAAGGACAAGCAGTAATGAGCTAAATAACATGAAGGAAGGGGGGGATAGGAGGGACAAGTAAAGAGAAAAGGGAGGTTAGCCCACACTAGCATTCAGCACTACGGTGCACTCACAGTACGACAAACGAGGGTGGCCGCGGAGGCGACCCAGGTTCATCTGTCCTCCTAAGATATAGCTATTTATACACGAATGCATAATAGATAGGACTTGTTCACATGTTTTACTGTTAAATCGCAAAACTTATTTAGTGAAGACTGTTATGCCTAGTGAGACAATCTCGAATACTCTAACTTCCTGTTGTATCTGTTAACAGTACTGATGTCAATGTTACTTTTCAAACTTGAAATAAAAAACAAGATTGACAAAATAAAAAAAAAATTACGAAACATGCTTCTAGAAGCTTATCACATTGGGAGGCATTCAGCATATTAAATATGAGATGGTATATGGTACCCTCCAGAGTAGCTCAACTGTATCCAGGAATATCTACAGCTTGCTGGAGATGCCAAAAGAGCATAGGCAACTTGTTGCATATTTTTTGGGAGTGTCCATTGATAATACCACTTTGGCAGGAAGTGGAATCCTTTTTCAGAAGGGGATTAAAGGTAGATATTAAGTGGCAACCAGAAAGCTATTTGCTTCACATGTTTCAGATAACCATCCATTCTAGCCTCCTGATTAACTAGGAGCTGTGGTATGTCAGCAGGTTCCATTATGGCCCTGTTGTAATGTCACGATTCGGGGAACCTAACACGCTAACACACACACACACACACAGAAAAGGTGCAGTACCGGACCTTAGAGTGGCCGGGCTAAGCACACACAGAATAGTCAGGAGACAAGCCGAGTAAGGGGAACGAGAAGACAGAATAACGAGAAACAAGCCGAGGTCAAAGGGTAGGAGAAAGTCACAAGTCAGTTTAACAAGCCAGAGAGTACGTAACCAGAAAACACAAGTTCAGTATCAATACTAGCAAGCAAAGACCACAACAGGGCAGGGAGGAACAGGAAAGGTAAGTATTTAAACCCTGAGGTTAATTCTGATTGGATAACTTAAAATCAGAATTAACAATCACACGTGGAAGATATCTATGTCTCCCACTGTGATTGTCGTACTGTGTCTTTAACGCCGGGTCAGGTGGCTGACCGTGGCGTGTATAAGAGTGGGCGGTCCCCCAGCGTTCAGCGTCATGCATGCTGCCGCTGGGGGATGGAGAGGAGGACGCGGGCGGCATCCGAGGCTGGGAGGATGCCGCCCAGCGAGCGAATGCCGGGAAAGGACCCGCGGACGGCTGGAGGGTGAGTGCCGCGAGCGGACTGCAGCCTCCCCTCGCAGCCACCCGCGGGATCCTGACAGCTTAGACTCCTCAAGTTGCTATGAGAGAATGGCAAGTCGTTTGGCAGGAAGGGAAGGAAAATTCTAATTTTTGTGGCAAAAATGTTTAATGTTAGGAATATGTTTATATAGGAGTTAGATTATGGTTAAGAAGGTACTAGAGAAATTAAATTAATTTAAATAAAATAAGTTATTAGGTAGTGGCGTTATAAAAAGGTCTTATGCGCGCAAATAAGCTTTATATATTGGTTTATGCAATTCATAAAAGAATATATCAAATTATATGCAAGAATGGTTTAGGAATATAATAGAGATTGGAGTTAAACACCACTAAATAATGTTGATTGGTGATGTGATATGTTTTTATGTTAGTTTCTCTCTTTTTTTTTTCTGTTTTCTGGTTTTTGGTTTCTGTCTATGTAATTGTTGTATGAATGTATATATACTGAAATAAAAAAAATAAAAAAATAAAATAAAAAATACTTAGATTATATATGTATACACTCACACGTATAAAATGAAATAAATACATAAAAGTATATATTTCCTGGCAATACCTATGGCAGAAAAAAAATGGGAATTGGGGGAACACCCAGAACATGCAATTATAAGCAGTGGTACTGCCATAAAGACCAAAACGATCACATGGCCCGCGGGGGCCTAGCTTGCAAGGTGGGGGGGTGTCTGTCTGGGTTGTCAGGCTGCCCACCGAATCGGATCATGGTGGAGTTGAGTGTCCCCGAGATCCTGGGGCTGAAAACCTTTGTGGCATTATGGGGTCAAGGGCTTAATGGACAACTGTCCCCTCAACACTATGGTTTAAATATACTAATCCTTCGATGAAGCTTTGAAAGGAAATAGATTATTTTGCTTAATGCAAAAGAAATAGAGAAACTCCCAACCTTGGGGATATAATGTATACGCACACCATGGATAAGAGAGTGTTTGAAAACGGGCAGTTAGTCTCTATGGTCTAGCAGGAAAGACCATAGAGAGTATATTTACCATTGAGACTATATAGACTCTATGGTTAATATAATCTCTCTATGGTCTTTCCTGCATCGCTCTTGAAATCGCTGTTTATTGAATGAGCGAGTGCGCTGGATTGTGCACAGGGCCGGTGCACGGATCTTTAGCTGCACAAGCTACACAAGATGCATTTCGCTTCCCTCCTCTCCCCCTTTAAAAAAATAAATTAAAAAAATGCATCTTCACCTGTGTGTCTTGTTGTAACCCCCCCCTCCCCTCCCCCCCCCCCTCCCCCACACACACACACCCTTTTTAATATCTTACTCATTTGTGCTCTGGTGTATTTTATTCCCCCTTTAGTGTGTCTTACAACCCCCTATGTATGTATCTTACTTCCCCCACCCCTTTGTGTGTGTTTCTTACCTCCAGCCCCTTTCTGTGTCTCATTCTTACCCCAGCCCCTTTCTGTGCCTCTTTTTTACCCCAGCTCCTTTCTTGTCTCCTTGTCCACTGCAGTCCTTCCTTCTCTGGCTTTTTTCCCCCTCAGTCTGTTTTGTGTGTCTTTCCTCCCAAGCCACAGGCACACCGGCATCGTTTTTAAGGCACACAGTTAGTCATGCATAGAAACATAGAAACATAGAATGCAGGTACACTTTCATACAAATACAGAAAATAATCATACAGAGATCTACAGACACATAGACATAGTCAGAGACATACAGACACAAAGGCAGAGACATACAGACATACAGACACAGTCACATAGAGACATACAGGCAGAGACATAAAGACATACATGCATACAGAGACATATACAGGCATGCAGAAACATACAGGCATACAGAGACATGCATACATGCAGAGGCATACAATCATACAGACACATACATACAGGCATACAGAAACATACATACAAAGACATACAGGCATACAGACACATACAGACACATACATATATGCGTACATACAGATATATACAGGCATAGAGAAACGTACATACAGAGGCATACCATCATACAGACACATACATACAAAGACATACAGACACATTCATACATACATACATACATACAGAGACATACAGGCATACAGAAACGTAAACACAGAGACATATATCCAGAGGCATACCGTCAAAGAGACACATACATACAGGCATACAGAAACATGCATACAAAGAGACATAAAGGCATACAGTTACATGCATGTATGCATACAGAGACATGCATGCATGCATACAGAGACATACATCCATACAGAGACATACCGTATATACTCGAGTATAAGTCGAGTCAGTGGCGTACACATGACCAATGGGGCCCCAGTGCAAAAATTGATCCGTGCCCCCCCCCCCGCACGCTTACTCTGCGCAGGCCGGGGCCGCAACACATGGCAGCGGGCACCTGGTCGCAGGGGTCGCAGGGGTTGCAGGGCTGCGACCGCGGTATGTACTCACACTTAAAGGACCACTACAGACACCCAGATCACATCAGCTCAATGAAGGTGTCTGGGTGTCAGGTCCCTCTAGTTTTAACCCTGCAGCTGAAAGCATAGCAGTTTCAGAGAAACTGCTATGTTTCACTGAGGGTTAATCCAGCCTCTAGTGGCTGTCTCACTGACAGCCGCTAGAGGAGCTTCCGCGATTCTAAGACACTGAACGTCCACAGGAAAGCATTGAGTAATGCTTTCCTATGGGCGGTTTGAATGCGCGCACGGGGCTGAGCGGCGGAGGGATCCCCAGCGCCAAGGGAGTCCGGCGCTGGAGAAAGGTAAGTACTGAAGACACACACACACTCTCACGAACAGATGCATACACACTAGCTAACAGACACACACATTTACTGACAGAGACACACTCAGCGACAGACATACATACACACTAACTTACAAAACATACACTCTCACTGACACACACTCACTAACAGACATCAAACAGACTCACTAACACAAACACACTCAGTAACAGAAACACAAAGTAACACACTCACTGACACTCACTAGCAGACACACACTCACTGACACACACACTAACACACACACTAACACTCACAGTAACACTAACACACACAGTAACACACACACTAACACTCACAGTAACAGTAACACACACAGTAACACTAACACACACACTAACACTCACAGTAACACTAACACACACAATAACACTCACAGTAACACACACACTAACACACACACTAACACTCACAGTAACACTAACACACACACACTAACACTCACAGTAACACACACACTAACACACACACTAACACACAGTAACACTAACACACACAGTAACACTAAAACTCACAGTAACACTAACACTCACAGTAACACTAACACACACAGTAACACTAACACTCACAGTAACACTAGCACACACACTAACACTCACAGTAACACTCACAGTAACACTCACACTAACACACACAGTAACACTAACACTCACAGTAACACTAACACACACACACACTAACACTCACAGTAACACTCACACTAACACTCACAGTAACACTCACACTAACACTCACAGTAACACTCACACTAACACTCACAGTAACACACACACTAACGCATTTTTTTTTAATTTATCCCCCCCAGCCTCCTTACCTTTTGGAGTGCTGAGGGGATTCCCTGGGGTCCAGTGATGCTGCTGGGCTCCTGGAGGGCCGCTCACCCGGCGGGCAGTCAGGCTGGCGGGCGCGCGAAGGAGCACTCTCCCCTGAGTGCTTCCTCTTCAGCTCCCTCGCGCGCCGCGTACTGATACCGGCGCCGGAAGATGACGTCATCTTCCGGCTCCGGTATCAGTGCGGTGCGCGAGGGAGCTGAAGAGGAAGCACTCAGGGGAGAGTGCTCCCTCGCGCACCGGCCAGCCTGACTGCCCGCCGGGTGTAAGCAGGGCCAGCCTCGGGGGGCCCGGAGGTGGCCGGCTCCTGGGCCCCCCAGGAGAAGAGGCTGGCCCAGAGCGTACATACCGGGTCGCGACCCTGGTATGTACGCCACTGAGTCGAGTTTTTCAGCACATTTTTTGTGCGGAAAAACCCCAACTTGACTTATACTCGAGTCACTGTCTGTATTATGGCAATTTACAATGCCATAATACAGACAGGGGGCTGGCAGAGAGCTGTTACTTACCTCTCCTGCAGCTCCTGTCAGCTCCCTTCTCCTCCGCGCCGGTCCGGTCAGCTCCCCTGTCAGCTCACACTGTAAGTCTCGCGAGAGCCGCGGGGTCATAGCGACAGGTAACGACAGGTAAGTGTAACTTTAGATTAAAAGTGATCCTTAGATCTAAAATGGCCACTACTTAAATTCCCCCTGTAACTCCACCCTGCTCCATGGGCTACATTACAGATGAAGCATGCTACAGACAAGCTTGCGACACTCTCTTCCATCTTAGAATCTTCCATGATTCTATGAATGAAATAGATAGGCTGAGAATCATGGGAGTTGTAGTTAAGCAACATCTGGAGGGCCGGAGTTTGAGGAAGCCTCCTCTAGAATATGTTATTACAAGGACTTTAATTTGGACTCATCCATATCTTACAATGTTGATTTATTAACACTAAAAGAGGCAGATGTTATTGATGTTATGTTTGGGTTGCATACAATCTATGGTTAATTTTTCTGTTGCTGTTATTTCCTGTTTTGGTGTCACTTCCTGTTCTTATTTTATCATTTCATGGTTTCTGTTTACTAATAGCTTGCACTGTCACTATTTACACCACATAAAACACAAGCCTAGTTTACTTTGCATGCATAGAGGAAATGTGTGTTTGCACCCCTATAAATTGAGAATGTTTTCATGTGTTGCTCTGCACCCTTCAAAACCACTTTTTGTGTATAAGACAGATCATTCTGCACGCGCATCCATATATTAGCCATATTCATATAACACACATGCATACACATTCATAAATAGTCTTATACACACATACATTTGTGCACAAACATTCATATACACTCACGTTCTAAGACACACACACATATACTTGTATACTTCCAAATACACATACATCCAAATTCATATACAAAAACACACACACACACACACTATTATATACACTAATATTCAAATATATAGAAGGCTTGGCCTGTAATTGTGGGAGGCACTTAAGTTCCCTATTTAAACCGAGTGAGCCCCTGCTTACCTGTCTTCGACGTTCTCGGAAGTGCTTCAGTGTACTTCCGGTTCACGGATCCGTGACGTCAGTTTCCCGCCCGCCGGCAGCCCGGTTCAAACGCTCTGCGGCTGTATTCGTGAGTATTACGGCTTTGCTTTACACGGACGGCAACAAAACGTAAGTTTAGCCCTGACTCTCGCGGGCTCGGGTTTTCTCCGCTCCGTGCAAACTCTCGGTCTGTGTAACACGTTCAGTTACACTTTCACCTCGTAGTCTCGTTTTGCATGTTTCAGCCGGACTGGGTTGCCGTACGTTTCATTCAAATTGTTGCAGTACGTTCATACTGTTACATTTTCGTGGGTGGTGATCACATTTTAGCAGTAGATTAAATAGATACATTTGTTAGCTTTGTTAAGATGGTTTCTCTTTTGTCCGGTCTAGTATTTCTAAATTTCTTTCTTAAAGTTATTTTAAATGTTCCCCTTAAAGGTATATAAAAAAAATAAAAAAAATAGGGGGAAATATTATTTACATATGATTAAATGGCTGTTCATGTCCTATTTTCTGTTGTAGTCCTTACTAGTTCTGACACTTCTCGCAAGTGGCCCTTCGCAGGTATACGTGTTCGCAGCGTTATTAAAGAGGTAGGCCTCTATTTCACCCAGTTCATTTGTGTGTGTGTTTAAAGTAAATAGTACGTTTCATAAATAGGTCACGTTTCTTTCCCTTTAGTTCCGTTGGTTCCCTTCAGGACAAGTAGTCCAATATTAGGTCAAGTAAAGTTTTTTTTTTTTGACAATCTTTATTTTCCAAATTCAAACGTGTACAGTACATGTGAACAAGATGAGCTGTAGGGCACACCAATCATCATAGATCCAAAAGAAAAACTCCGGTATGTGGCATAGGAATTTACATCATAGCATAGTTATAGCAAAAATGAGCCTCAGATAGAGCCCTCTAGATAGAACATAGAAAGCAACTGGTTAACAAGCTAGTTAGTACATTTGCAAGGAGCCACGATAACCTGCTTGTGGTCCGGAGTGCGCAATGGTAGACAGATGTGGGTGACTTCGAATCGTTGGAGCGTACAGAGGTAAATCAAGAGAGGGGTGTAAAATACGAATAGGGTCTAGGGCGGGAAGATGCCAACGTTAAGGAGTTTCTGTTAGGGCTAATAACTTACAACAATAAAATCAGGTAAATATCACATGTGAGGCAATTCAGCTTAGTCGTAATATGGGTCGTGATCCCCTTTTACATGAGCGTAGACTGTGACGATCAGCAAACGGGGTATGGGGTACAAAATGATGGGATAGAGGTAAGCGCCTGTTTCGCGATACCTGGTCGAGAAATGGCTACGGGGTAGTCTGGCGGGTATGGGTCATCCATCACAGCGGTCTAGGGATCTGGTTAAGTCAGAGTCCGTCAGGCCGGTCAGCTAACGTGAGTGGGGTAGTATAGTCCAAGATGCGAGGGGTCAATGACCCTGTGTCCGAAGTCTGGTTATGAATGACAGGTGTCCAGGGTAGGGCAAGGTCTGGGCGGTATATGGATGGTATTTCAATGTAGGTGAGCAGGGAGAGGAGGGGAGGGGAGAGAGGGTGGGGACGAGGGGGGGGGGGAGAGGGATCCACGGTTCCCGGCCCCGTCCATCATGAGGTACCACAACCATGGCATCCAGGTACGATCGCACCTCTCCAATCTGCCCTGTAGGGCTGCCGTGAGTGATTCCATGTGGTGTATCTCCCCTACTCTGTCTAGCCACCGCTGGAAGGTGGGTGCACCTTTTTGTCTCCACTGGGCGGGAATCAACGCTATGGCTGCAGTCAGGAGGTGTCTGACCAGGGATTTTTTGTAGGCCGAGATAGACATGTCTGTATGGTGCAATAGCATGGTGAGAGGGTGAAAGGGGAGGGTGATGTCTGTTATGAGACGGATGGCTTCTCTGATTTGCGTCCAGAAAGGCACAATATCAGGGCACGTCCACCATATGTGGAGGAAGGAACCGTCCGTGCCACCGCATCTCCAGCATTCCTTAGGGGATCCTGGGTCTATACGGTGTACCACGTCAGGGGTTCTATACCAGCGCGTGAGGATCTTAAAGCCTGTTTCTTGAACCTTAGAGCTGATGGAGGTTTTGTGTGTTAGCGCAAAAATCTTGTCCCATTCCTGGTCCGTGAGTGTAGTCCCTGTCTCTTCTTCCCATTTAGCTATATATCTAGGGTGTGTCCGATGTTCGCTATCAAGCAGTGTCGCATAAAGCAGTGATATTCCCCTGTCGGGGTGGGTTCGGGATGTGCACAGTGACTCAAACTGAGTGGGGGGTCTGTGTAGGCACTGTTTGTTTGAAAAGGCGTTATAGTAGGCCCGTATCTGAGCATAGTGGAAGTGGTCTAGTCCTGTGGGGGCCTTGTCACCCAGGATGGCCGCAAGGGGTATAAGTTGGTGTCCCTGTAGGAGCTGTCGGAAGCTAAGCCAGTCGGAGTCGGTGAAGGAACGCAGATCTGCTGGCGTGAGACCTCCACCCACCCCCGGGTTGTGGGTAATGGGTGTAAGGGGGCTGTCGGTGGTGGTGAGCTGGCGTGTATACCGTAGTGAGCACCAGACCCGTAATGTAGCGTCTATCAGAGGGTTGCCCGTTTGTAGCGATGTTAGAGTGAGAGAGCTGAGCCACAGGCGGGAGGGAAGAGTGCCCTTCGCCTGCGCCTGTTCAATGGGGACCCATTGCTTGGCCGTGGGGTGGGCGTGCCAGTCTATCACCCTGAGCAGATGTGTCGCGTGGTAGTACCCTTGAGGGGAAGGGAGGCCTGCGCCCCCTTTGCGTTTGGGGCGTTCTAATAGTGCCCTGCTAATCCTGCTTGCCTTCCCATTCCATACAAATTGCCGTATGGCTGTGTTCAGTGATTGAAAGTATGTCCTGGGGATGGTGATGGGGATAGCCTGGAACAGGTACAGGAGACGCGGGAGTATATTCATTTTTATTACGTTGATTCGTCCGAACCAGGAAACGTAAAGATTCCTCCAGCGTTGAAAGTCCGTTTGTATTACCGCGAGTATGGTGAGGAAGTTCAGTCGAAATAGGGATGATAGGTCACTGGGCAGCCATACGCCAAGATATTTAAGTTTGGAGTCACACCACGAGAAGCGGAACTGGGATTTTAAGTGAGCGACCCTCTCAGCTGCGAGGGATATCGGTAGAGCTTCCGATTTGCTCATGTTGAGTTTTAGGTTGGATATGTCGCCAAAGGTCCTGAAGGCACGGAGGAGGTTGGGGAAAGAGATCGCGGGGTTGTCTAAAAAGAATAACATATCGTCCGCGTAAGCCGCTACTTTATGTTCCGTATGGTGGAGTCGGTATCCGCTGATGCCCCCATCCCGTCTGACCGCCTCTAGAAAAGGTTCCAGAGTGAGGGCAAACAGGAGGGGGGACAGAGGACACCCTTGTCTAGTTCCGTTACGGATGGAAAAGGGGGCCGAGAGAGCGCCGTTCACCCGAATGCGGGCCGTAGGGTCTGTATATAGGGAGAGGATCCATGAGCGGATATGGGGGCCAAATTGCATATGGCGAAGGGTGGCTTCGAGGTAGAGCCAATCTACCCGGTCGAAGGCCTTCTCTGCATCGGTGGAGACCAGAATTAGGTTCCTCTTCATCGACCGGGCAGAATGGATCATGTGTAGGGCCCGGATAGTGTTATCACGCGCCTCACGTCCCGGGATGAATCCTACCTGATCCGGGTGGACAAGGGTAGGGAGTACTCGGGAAAGTCTCATGGCTATGGCTTTGGCGAAAAGCTTGAAGTCTGCGTTAAGGAGGGAGATCGGTCTGTAGCTCCCGCATTCCGCGGGATCTTTGCCCTCCTTTGGAATGACCGTCACGGTGGCGCGTAGAGTGTCTGTTGGGAACCGACCCTCTTCCAGCAAAGAGTTGAAGCCGAGTACAAGGCGTGGGAGCAGTACGTCCCCGAACCTGCGTAGGTACGAGACGGGCAGACCATCCGGGCCCGGGGCCCTGTGGGTTTTAGATCGTTTGAGCGCAGCGGCCAACTCTTCCACTGTGAGTGGCTGTTCTAGTTCCTCAGCCAGGCCTTCTGGGAGCGTGCGGCCTACGTGTTCCGTAAGGAAGTTCTCTATGTTGCGCAAGTGTTGGGGCGCATCAGTACGTCGGGTGGTATTATCTATGTTATAGAGCTCCTCATAGAAGAGCCTGAAAGTTTGTAGTATATCAGTCGGTGTCCTTTTCATAGTCCCGTCCCGTCCCTTGACCTGGTGTATGTGGTGTTGTCTCTGTCTCTGTTTCAGGGTGCGTGCTAGTGTCCTACCGCATTTGTCTGAGAACTCATAGAAATGTCTGTTGGATTTGCGAATGGTGAGCAAAAGGTTCTGGGATAGAAGGTCTTTGAGTTGCCGTCGCGCGTCTGTAAGGTGGCGGTAGATATCGTCTGTTTGGTCAGTCTTGTGTCGTGTCTCTAGGGTGGCTATTTCGCGTGTCAGGTCCTGTATCTTAGCGGTATGTTCCCTCTTCCGTTGGGTGCATATACTGATCAGGTGTCCCCGTATGACGCATTTATGTGCCTCCCATATAGTGAGGGGGGCAACGTCCGGTGTGTCATTGTCATCAAAGTATTGGGTCAGTATTTGGGCTACGCGTGTGGTAGTTTCATTGTCCGTCAGAATGTTCTCGTTAAGTCTCCAGTGGC
Organism: Pelobates fuscus; assembly: GCF_036172605.1. Classification (NCBI taxonomy): domain Eukaryota; kingdom Metazoa; phylum Chordata; class Amphibia; order Anura; family Pelobatidae; genus Pelobates; species Pelobates fuscus. The sequence continues at coordinate 366,837,414 of NC_086319.1, read as the reverse complement.
GTTCACTGGGTTTAAAGAGCGGTGATTTGAGTGTAACCTGGACCGGTGCGTGGTCTGAGTCGTGTTGTATGCCAATGGAGGAATCTATCAGGAGGGGGAGATATTCTTGCGCAAGGAAAATATAATCTATTCTACTGTATCTGGTGTGGGCTGCTGAGTAGCAAGTGTAATCCCTGTCCTCGGGGTGCACCACCCTCCAGCAGTCAATCAGGCCTGATTTAGCTAAGGATTGTTTAGCCTGACGTATACAATGTAGGGGAATGGCACTGGTACCCACAGACGAGTCCATCCGTGGGTCCAGTGGAATGTTGAGGTCTCCGGCCAGGATCAGCGTGCCCTCTCGGAATTTTTCTAACAGTGTGAGGGTTTTAGTCAAGAACCGGTGCTGTCCTTTGTTAGGGCAGTATATCGTGGCGAAGGTGTACTTATGGTCGGCAATATCGCCTTTAACAAATATGTATCTGCCCAGGGGGTCTGCCTGTGAGGCGGAGCTGGTAAAAGGGGTGCTGTGGGAGAAGAGGATGGCTACCCCCGCTCTTTTGGCGTCGGGATGATTGGCATAATAGCCTAGGGGGAATCGTTTATCCCTGATCAGGGGGGCATCCCCCCCCTTCAGGTGTGTTTCCTGAATGAATGCCACCGAGGTCTTCTGAGCCCAGAGGGAGCGTAGTAAATGTCTCCGTTTTTCGGGGGTGTTGAGGCCTCGGACATTATGCGTCCTCAGAGTTAAAGGTGCGGGCCGATAGCCCGATGCCATGGCTGAGCACTGGCGCGAGATGCGGGGGGGTCGGACCGTGGGGTTCCGACAGGGGGGGGTAGGAGAAGGAGAGGTAAGGGGGATGGAAGAGGAAGGAGAGGTAAGGGGGGGATGAGGGGGGGAAGATAGGAGGAGGTGGGCACCTAGTAGGGGGTCAGGGGTTATAGGCAACCGTGGCCCTAGGTCAAGTGAGGATGACCTTATATACAGGTGGGTCAGTTGCTGGGAGGTCTGGAAGTCGAGTGTGTGGGAACCGTCCGGTGGCACCGGGTGTCACGTTCCCCCGGACCACGTTAGGGTGGATAGAATGTCGTTCAGGGGTCATTCTGGTTAGTGCAAGAGGGGGGGCAACACTTGTGGAGTTAGCGGTCTGTTTGAGGGGCAAGAAGGCGCCCGTAAGGGCTTGTTAGGTGCGGGTCAGCAGTCAGGGCTACGGGACAGCAGGGGCCGGAGGGGGGTCTAGTTGCGTCAAGTACGTTTCCCTGGGGGGGGGTCCTCTCCTGGATAACCCAGGTATTGCGGGGAGGGTGAGGTGGCCATGGTGGTTCTCTCGTCCGGGCCGTATAGTAAGAGCGGTCTGCTGGGCAGGGGCGGGGGGGAGGGGAGGGGACAGAGAGGTGCAAGGGGCTACTGGCGGGGCGTAGAGAAAGCATACATTCTGACGAGGGGTGCATCAGTTTGCAGGGAGCATACAATTCAAACAACAGTTCGCAATTATTACAACAGTTGAACCTTAGCCAATTTCTCCGTTAGCTCATTAGGCCCTATGTCTTAGCTACTGGGCAAGGGAGGGTCTGCAGGTTCTTTCGGGCAAGAAAGACGTGCAGGGTTGTTGGTGGGTTAGAAAATCAGTGCACAGTCTGGTAAGAGGAAAGCAGCTATGCAAACAGTGTGCAAGGCAAACAACAATTCACATAATATACATAATATACAGCAAATGAAGCATGGTCAGGCTCCCCGTGTACACGCGGTATCCCCATCCTGGCCACTGGGCCGAGGAGGGGTCCGCCATGACCCTTGGGCATTAGGGGCATCGGCAGTCTGGTAGCGGGAGTAGAGGCTTGCCCGAGACTGCGTGGCGCCCGGTAGGGCGTGGGCGGTGAGTGCGCTAGCTTACATGTCTCGCCACGTGCCACATGAGATGTTCAGGTGAAGGCTAAGCCACCCACAGGCCCCCCGCCCCCCCCCATCCCCCGACCCAGGAACGGAGCGGCCGCCCTAGTTCTAATCTGGGGAGCGTATCGGGTTCGAGCTGGGTCAACAACAGCTTAGTGGCATATTTAGCGGCTGCATGGGCAGTAGGTTTCGGGAAGAGCGAGTCTACTGGTATCATACACAACGGGTAAAAGAACAGATAATATGCAAATAAACATACAAAACCAATCCAAGTCCCCCCCTCCCGCCAACACCCATCCCCAACCTGGCACTGGGTCCCCCCTATCTAATAGTTGAAAAGGGAAACGGTTCCCGGGGGCTCTAAACATTATTGGGGAGGCTTGCAATTCGACATGGGCAGTCGGGCGGGCGGTCGGCTGGGCCTTGGGTAGCGTCCAGAGTCCCGGCTTTGGTGGTAGCAGGTGTCAAGGGAAACGGTGTGCTCCGGCTTCCCGGGCGTGAGGAGGTCCGTTAGCGGCCGTCCTGGGGCAATAATATAAGGGTCCACACCCGTACCCCACCCAAAAGCTATAGAAAAACGTGGGAAATCGAGTCCCCCCCAGTTGCCTTGAGTGTCCCCAAGATTCCGACCCCGGGCCCCCGTGGTCTGCGTGGGAGAGAAAACAACAGTGTACCCCGTGTGCAATATTATATGAGTACTTAGCTGTCATCGAGGCCGTTAGGTAGGTACGTCCGCTTACAGGAGCAATCACAGTGGGCCAGGGGACATCGGGGCCGGGGTTGATACGAGTTCGATTATTCTTCGGGCCCGTTAGGGCCTCCCCATCGGTGAGGCTGTGTGTCTCTACGTGCCTGGTTGCGGAGCTGTGCAGGTACCTCCGGGTGCTCCGGGCGTGGTGGAGGTTGGTCCAGTATCCAGTTGCGGATGGTGACCGGCGGTAGGTCCATCGATCTCAGGAAGCTGGGTACGTCGTTGGGCCATCTCAGGGAGCTCCATGTGTTCCCCCGCTTGGCTTGGAGGCTGAAGGGGAAACCCCACTTGTAGGGTATGCGTTTCTCCTGAAGGATGTGCGTGAGTGGCCGCAACGCCCTCCTTGCATCTAGGGTAAGGGCCGATAGATCCTGGTAAAGCGAGACTGCGGCATCTTGGAAGACGACAGTCTGAGCACGTGCGGCCCTCATGATGGCGTCTTTGAGTTGGAAGGACAGGAGGCAGCAAATGACGTCGCGTGGAAGGCCGTCTCTTCTGGGGGGGCGAAGGGCCCTGTGGGCTCGTTCAATCTGGTAGTCATCCGGGGCATCCACACCCAAGATATGGGTAAAGAGCTGCTTGAGGGTAGTGTCCAGATTTTCATTCTCAGCCTCCGGTAGGCCTCTGATTCTTATGTTGTTTCGTCGCCCCCTATTATCCAAATCCTCCACCTGTCTACGGAGCTCGAGCAGAACCGAGCCCTTTCTAGCAGTGGCATGATCAGCGGTTTGGGAGTGCTGGATGGCCCTGATATTCTCCCCCTCCAGCTCCGTGACTCTTTCCTCCAGGGCAGTGAGGTCTCTGCGCACCTCCTGGATTTCTTCTCTGATCGCCGCCCTTAGTTCCGTTACCAGTGCAGTTTTATCGCTTTTGGAGAGCATGTTGGCAGATATAGAGGCCAGTTCAGCGGTAATGTGCGTTAACTGGTCACTTCCCACCGGGCCCGGTTCCAGACCAGCGTTGTTGTCCAGGTCCGGGGACACGGCCGCCATTTTGTCCGCGTGTTTCGTGGCTCGGGGGCCGTCCGGGTAGGCAAGGAAATCATCCAGCGGTCCGGTATTTTTCCTCGGTGGGCTAGTGCTTGAGGGTCCTGGGGTGCCCTGGCGTTTCGTTCTCCCCATATTAGGCGTGAAATGTGGCATTTATAAGGGGCTTTGTGGTCCGGGTTCGCGGAGCTCCGGCGATGTGCGACTCACTCCATGCACGGCAAGCCACGCCCCCCCAGGTCAAGTAAAGTTTATTCCTTCCTCGGCAGGTATGTTAATTGTGTGTCCTGGGGGGGCTTTTAGGTCTAGTTGTAGTTCTCCCGCCAATTTAGGTATGTTCCCATAGGCCTCTTTGCCTATAAGTTTAGTGGTCCCGCAAGGCATAAAGTCAGCCCTTACGTTCGGAGGTTCAGGCCAATCGTCCCAACGCTTAGCTATAGCCTTGCTTCAATTTATAGTTAGGGCCTCACCCGTCACGGCCAAACGTTTTGTACATTCTTTTACGTGTCACCGAGAGGCCAACACCCCGCCACCCACCTCAGTGGCACCAAGGCCCCACGAGCCAAATCATAGGTAGTGCCTCTCATAGCCACTTGGCAAGTAGTTAGGGCCTCATCTGCCACCAACTTAAGCTAGTTAATACAATTTCGCCTATGGGCACTAATCTAGTAAGCGGGGTCCCTCCGGTTATTTACATTTCGGTACTAACTCATCCTCTCTGCCCCCCCTTAGAATGTCCAACGCTTCTGTACTAGAAGACAATCTGTTGGTTACCAGCACCCCTCTCAGGTCAGGCACGCAGAGAAGGCAACCCATCCCTCCAAGTCCAGCTTCCAGCTATCGCTCCTGGACTATCCCTAAAATCACCGCAGAACTCAAAAAGAGGAATATCCCTTATCCGGCTACAGCCAGAAAAAATGAACTTTTTCGTTTGTTGAACTCTACTGAGGATAACGAAAGGCCTGGCCCTAGTTCAGAGGTTAACGTACTTAATAGCCTGGCTGAATTACACGCCATGATGGCCTCCCTAGTGTCCTCAGTAGCTACTATAAATAATAGATTGGATAACCTGGAAGCTAATAATGTTCCTACGGTCCCCGAGGTTCCCGGGCCGGTTGCTCAGCCCGCGCCCGACCCTAGAGGTAACGATAACCCTCTACCGGCTAAAAAAGTTACTAACGTTATCAATCCTATTCACCTCATACCGCAGACTCTGAGACGTGACATCATAGAAGGCAAGGATGTTAACTTGGCCTCACTACTGATAGCGGCTCAAGACGTGGTAGAGAACAGGGCGTACACATTTGAGGATCTATCAGTAGTGATGAAGGCTAGAGATCCTAGGCTGAATAGGAAACTTAACATTCCCGAGTTTGTCTTGGCATTTGGTCTGTACAGAGACGTAATCTGTACAGCTTTTCCCCTCCGCAGAGAGGAGCTAGACTTATATCTACACAAAGTGATAGAGCTACCTTATAAGTATGGGGGCTTTGCCTTTTACGACTATCACAAGTCATTCTCCTCCAGGTCGGCCGCATCACTGTCTCAATATAATACAGTCACAGACTGGGGACAGCTAGACACTGAATTATTTCTCATGCATTTCGCAGGTCTCAAAACCCCTTCCTGTGCCATATGCTCGTCTGCAGCTCACTCGATTCTGTCCCGAAAATGTAGCTATCCCTTCTACCAGTAGCGCCAACTCCGATTTTCAGTCCACCTCTACCCAGAGGGAAGTAAGAGACAAATTAGGCAGGCCAATTGTGTTCTTGGGTAAAGCTCAGGTCTGCAATTATTTCAATGCTGGGGGTTGTAGTTATAGTGCTTGTAGGCTGCTACATGTGTGCTCGCTTTGTTTCAGGGCACATGCCAAGACGATGTGCCCTAACAGATTGTACCCTAAAAAGGCGTCCACTCCAATAAACGTACCTAATTTGCAACGTTACCTGTCTAATCATCCTTCTTTACATCTGGTGGAATTTCTCACGTCAGGGTTCACTCACGGGTTTCACACAGGCTTTGTCTCTCTCCCCACAGGTATCTTGGAATGCCCCAACCTTCAGTCAGCTCTCACAGACCCCGACACCTTACAAGAACTCTTGCAGAAAGAAGTCACTAACGGGTTCATGATAGGCCCTTTCACTACACCACCTTTCTCCTCCTGGAGAACTAACCCTCTAGGTATCGCCACAGGGAAGTTTAACAATAAAAAGAGACTAATTCTTGACTTTTCTGCACCACACGCGTCTCCCACACCTAGCCTGAATGCACTAATCCCATCAGAAGATTTTTCTCTTCAGTACGCCAGAATTGATGATGCCATCCAAGCTATTATTAACTCTGGAAAGGCGGCCTGGTTAAGTAAATCAGATATTACTAACGCCTTCAAGTTACTTCCCATTCATCAATCACTCTGGCATCTGCATGGAGTTAAGTGGCAAGACAGCTACTATTTTGCTACCAGGCTTACTTTCGGCTCCAAAAGTAGCCCCAAGTTATTTGACCTTTTCGCCGAAACGTTAACATGGCTTCTCCTGAACTTCTGCAGATGTCCAGTTGTCATTCATTATTTAGACGACTTCCTCACCATCGAACCACACCACTGCACTCCACACAGCCTTAATCACATGCTCACTCTCTTCAAAGATTTAGGTGTCCCCATAGCCCAGGACAAAACTGAATGTCCCAACACGGAGATTACTTTTCTGGGGATTACACTCAATTCTGTCTCCATGTACGCCAGCCTGCCCCAGGAGAAAGTAGACCGAATTCTTTCTTACATTAACACCTGCACGTCCCAAGGCACTTGCACCAGGAAACAGCTACAGTTACTACTAGGTTCACTTAATTTCGCTATGAGAATAATTCCACAGGGCAGGTCTTTTATTTCCAGAATCCTTTCACTTTTGCACGGTCTCCCTTACGATGACTCCACTACACCCATAGACGAGTCAGCTACAGCTGATCTAGAAATGTGGCAGCTGTTCCTTTCCTCTTGGAATGGCAGGTCGCTGTTTGTTCCCCCCATTTCCGACGATTTCCCAGTACTCTACTGACGCTTCAGGTGCCATAGGTTATGCGGCCATATTTGGCGACGAATGGCTATACGACTCTTGGCCGATCGAAACCGCATCACTCGAGAATTTCAGTACCACCTCCGCACTTTTCGAGATTTACCCTATCGTAGCAGCAGCACACACGTGGGGGGTAGAGTGGAGGGGGCAGTCAGTCAGGTGTTTTTGTGATAACTTAGCTACCTGTAATATCATTAACAAGGGCCGCTCTCAGTCCCTCACGGTCATGAACCTGGTCAGGAGACTCACTTGGCTAGCAGCTAATCTCCAGTTCTGCATAACCTGTGTTCACGTCCCAGGTATACAAAATACTGCCGCTGATGCTCTGTCACGCTTCAATTTTCAGGAATTCTTCAGACTGCATCCAACAGCTACCCAGCAACCCAGGGTACCTCCAAAATTCGAAGACCTAATAATGCGTTAAGCTCTCTCTTACTGTCAGGATCGGGTCAGGGATCCAACACGCAGAGTACAAAGAGTAGCAGATACGTATACCGGTCCTTAGAATGGCCGGACTTAACGTAAAACTACAATAGAATGGTCAGAGACAAGCCGAGGTCGAGGGAACGAGAAGACAGGTAAGCGAGAGACAAGCCGGGTCAAGGATAACAGAAGGACAGGAGAGTAAATACCAAAACCGGGTCAGAACCAAAAGGCAAGAGAATATCAGAGCACTGTATGACTAGGCAGACTAGAACCACGACAGGGCAATGAGTGAATGAGATAGCCACTGTTAAGTATGCTGGTTAGGGAGAGAAGACACGCCTCCGGCGAGTCCTGATTTGTCTCCACAGATTTGAGTGACAGGGCGTTCCGGGTTGGCGTCATGACGTCGGCCTCTGGGCTTCCTGCTATAAAAGGAAGTGGCTCCCTCGCGGCCGGCGTTTGCAAGACCGGGTGAACCGCGAGGAACCGAGGAGACATGCCGTCCGGACGGATAAACTTCTAAGTCTCTACCTCTCTTAGAGGTAGAGGCTTCAGGTACCCTGACACTTACAACTTAGCGGGACGCTCGCTCAGGCGGGTTTATCCCTTAACACAAGGAAAGCTTATTACAGAGCATATGAACTGTTTAAGAGTTTTGTTCGTGATTACTGTATAATAAATGTTTTTTCTGTTGAAACCATGGTTGCATTCACAACTTTTTGCCACTTTTCTCTTAATCTAGCTTACAACACAATCAAACTCTATTTAACGGGAATCCAACACTACATGTTAACCTGCTTTCCCAACAAATCTCCTTTCCTAGCTTCCTACCCTCTTAAAAGTGTCCTCAAAGGCATTCAGAAATTGTCAGTACACATTCCCACTAAACGCCTTCCCATAGATAGTAAGCTATTTAAGAATATCTCCGATGTACTCGACACGTCCCCTTTCGAACATATCACAAACCTAGTTATCAAATCCGCGGCTTATTTAGCCTTTTATGGTTTCTTGAGACCCAGAGAATTTACTGTAGAGAGAGCTTCCGACTCCAACTCATGCCTCCAAAAGAAACACTTAGTTAAAAAACTAGACCACTACATATTGTCCGTTACTCATACCAAAACGAGCCAAACAGGTCCACCAGTGGAAATTAACTTTTTATCCCACATCGACCAAATGGTGTCCCGTCCGTGTATTGGATAAGCTAGTAGAGTCCCAAGCTAATTCCAATCCTGATTGCCCACTTCTAGCTATTCTAGGGAAACCCCTAACCACTAAAAACTTCATGCTTTACATACGCACGTTATTACTCCGGTTGGGACAAAATCCACATTCATTTTCCGGCCATTCTTTTCGCATTGGAGCAGCCACAGCTGCCTCAGGTAGTCATGTACCAACACACATAATTAAAAATATGGGGAGGTCGAAATCGTCTGCATACAACAGATACATCCCCAATCCAGAGAAAGAGATAAGGATGGCTTTCTGTGAAATGACTAAATGATGTATGGCTTAATAAACGCATTTGACTTAATCGTTTCTTATTTTTGCCCTCTTTTACAGGCCTAACCTTACATCAGTTTCGGCACACCTCAACTGACTTGCTATTAATGAACTACTTTTTTTAACCCTGCTTTCCTTATGTCCTCGGAATGTGCCGTACACAAATAGAAGGCTTGGCCTGTAATTGTGGGAGGCACTTAAGTTCCCTATTTAAACCGAGTGAGCCCCTGCTTACCTGTCTTCGACGTTCTCGGAAGTGCCCCTCCCACCGCACCCTCAATTTTATCATTTTACCTAGGTGGGCCCTCTTTTACAGGCCTAACCTTACGTCAGTTTCGGCACACCTCAACTGACTTGCTATTAAGGAACTACTTATTTTAACCCTGCTTTCCTTACGTCCTCGGAATGTGCCGTACACAAATATATATATATATATATATATATATATATACACACACAAATTCTCAAATTCTTATACACACATTCACATTCATATATACAGACACAAACACCGTCAGTCACAACAATAAAACCACTGACAGGTGAAGTGAATAACATTGATTATATCGTTACAATGGCACCTGTCAAGGGGTGGGATATATTAGGCATCAAGTGAACAAATAGTGACTGGGTCAGAGCATCTCCAAAACTGCACCCCTTGTGGGGTGTTCCCTGTATGAAGTGTTTAGTAGCTACCAAAACCGGTGCAAGGAAGGACAACCAGTGAACCGATGTCAGGGTCATGAGGCACGTGGAGAGCAAAGGCTAGCCACTCTAGTCCCATCAAACAGAAGTGCTAATGTAGCTCAAATGGTTGATAAACTAAATGCTGCCATGATAGAAAGGTGTCAGAACGCACAGTGCATCTCAGTTTGAGCATCAGAAATGGAACATGAAGCGTTAGAAGAAGGTTGCCTGGTCTGATGTTTGTGATGTTTTCTTTTGGATCGGGAGTTCATGTGCTCCATTTACCTGGGGAAGAGATGGCAGCAGGATGCACCATGGGCAGAAAGCAGGCCAGCAGAGGTAGTGATTTGATTTGCTCTGGGCAATGTTCTGCTGGGAAACTTTGCGTTCTGGCATTCATGTGGCATTTCTGGCGTTTGACACGTGCGTTCTGGCATTTGACATGTGCCACCTATCTAGAGATCGCTGCAGACAATGTACGCCCTTTTATGACAATGGTGTTCCCTGATTGCAGGAGCCCCTTTTCAGCAGTATTATGCACCCTGCCACACTACAAAAATTATTCAGATATGGTTTGAGGAACATGACAAAGAGTTCAAGGTGCTGCGTTGGCCTCCAAATTCCCCAGATCTCAATCAGGTTGAGCATCTGTGAAATGTGCTGGAACAACTAATCTGATCCATGTTGCTCACTGCAAATTGCAGGACTTAAAGGATCTGCTGCTAATGTCTTGGTGCCAGATCCCACAGGACATGTTCAGAGGTCTTATGGAGTCTATGCCTCGATTCATCATTGCTTTTTAGGCAGCACGATTGGGACCTACATGATATTAGCTGGGTGTTTTTAATTGTTGTGGCTGATCAGTGTACTCTCACTTTCACACGCACACGTATACGTATTTACTCGTAGCTAATGCGCCATCGAATCTAAAGCGTACCTCAATTTTTGAAACTTGGAAGCTGAAAAAAGTTTCTGCTGGCGAATGTAATGCGCATTTATACAAGAAGATACCACTATAGAACATTGTGCTACAATGAAAATGTTTACTGCCATATACCATAGTAACATTGATGGTATTTAAATTTTAGTGTTACGTGTTGAGTCTATTCTTTCTCAAGCCCTCTTTCAGGAACAAAATTTGCCTGTGTAAATTCTCCTGGATGAAACCTGCCTGTTTTAATTCACCTGTTTGAATTCGCAGGAATGCAATTCGCCGTAAATGTTAAAATTCCGCCCCTAATGTAATGCGCCATCGAATGCAATGCGCATTCAAATTATGGAAACTTTATTTGTCAAAAAAAGGTGCGCATTACATTCGGGTAAATACAGTATATACATTCACATTCATAAACATACTTGATTTTTATCTTGTTTTTTTTTTTTTTGCCTGGGGGAGCACTGGAGTGGATGCTCTTCATGGGGTTTAGTGGGAAGCTGTTGACATTCATCTGTTCTGTGCACATATTTCACAGGTCCTTGCACTACCTGCAGCTTAGCACTAATGCTGGGGCTGAGGTAATATCATATCCTGGTTCCTCAGGGCATGTGAGGGAGCAGTACAGCTCACAGAGCAGCTCCCTTGTGCACACTCTGAAATCTGCACTATTACATTGGTAGTCTACTGGTATTGGTAGTGCTCTGCCTAATTATAACTGTCTCTGAAAGAAGAGAGATGCTCTGATCACCCCTTGCCTCCTGGTACCCGGCGTGATCATACCCCCACTCGCCTGTTAGTTTCTCACGCAGAGTGGGCGCACAAGCTGGATCACGGATCACAGAATAAGACTCTCCCTCAGATTACAGGGCCACCCAATAATTTTACTCCTACCGGCCCCACCGTACCCCTGCACAGGCCAGCACTGAATACTCCACCACCCCCCTCCCGATACAACGGCCGGGCTAACATTCAGTGTCACACCTGCAAGCAGTGGGGACACATTTCTCGGGAGTGCACCCAAAACCGGAGCCGGCAAGCTTGGAATCAGGTGCGACAAAATTTGGCACCACGGGCTGCTGCGCACCATTACCAGGTAGCACCCGCCACCCAAGAATTGCTGAGCGCTCAAATTGAGGAGCCTCTAGGGGTGCTCCACGAAGTAATGTCGGTCCGAGCCACCGACAACCGACAACATCATCGGCAGCTAGTAACCCTAGAGGGGAAGGAGGTACAAGGGCTCCGGGATTCGGGAGCCACTTTAACTTTGGTTGCACCACATTTGGTACCAGGCGCAACCCACACTGGCGGTTCAGTGGCAGTACGGGTGGCCGGGGGAGCAGTATACCGGCTACCTACTGCCAAAGTACACTTGGATTGGGGTGTGGGAGAGGGGACTGTGGAAGTGGGGCTTATGCAGAATTTACCTGCAGATGTTGTGCTGGGGAATGACTTAGGCCAAATGACTTCCGCCTTTATTCCCCAGGCTCCCTACCAGGAGGCACACCCCGTAACCACCCGGCAACAGGCTCGCACCACGGCTACACCGATACACTCTGAGGCTCAGGTAAGAGACCATGTCCCCCAACCGACCCCCATGCCCTGGGATACCCCGACTACCTTTGCGACCGAAGTCCAGACCGATCCCACCCTCCAAATATATAGGGACCGGGCACAAACAGACCAAGCAGGGCTAGAGGGGGAGCGGTACATCTGGGAGAAAGAGTTGTTATACCGTGTCACGACAAAAGATGTGGGGGGGTCTGTCACCCTGACTAACAAACAGCTAGTGGTACCGCAAAAGTATAGGCAGGAGCTGCTTAGAATTGCTCATGATATCCCCTTGTCAGGACACCTAGGGATGACCCGTACCCGATACCGCTTAACGCATGCCTTCTTCTGGCCCGGGATCTCTCAGGATGTGCGCCAGTATTGCACCTCTTGCGACGTCTGCCAGCGAGTAGGTAAACGAGGGGATCGCCACAAGGCCAAGCTATGTCCCCTACCCATTATCGCAGAACCCTTCAGCAGAGTAGCGGTGGATATCGTAGGGCCCCTGCCAAAACCCAGTCCCTCTGGCAAAAGATACATTTTAACTGTAGTGGATTACGCCACCAGGTACCCCGAAGCTGTGGCCCTCACTAATATCCATGCTGAGACCGTAGCGGAAGCGTTAATGAAAGTGTTTTCCCGGGTAGGGTTTCCCCAAGAGATAATCTCGGACCGAGGTACCCAATTTACGGCCGAAGTTACCCAACATATGTGGAAGGTATGTGGCATTAAGCCAATAGTTAATTCCGCCTACCACCCCCAGTCCAATGGGCTATGTGAGAGGTTCAACGGGACGCTGAAGCAGATGCTTCGGACGTTCGGGGAGACCCACAAAGACTGGGAGAGGTTTCTGCCTCACCTACTCTTTGCTTATAGAGAGGTTCCCCAGGAGTCGACAGGATTCTCCCCGTTTGAGTTACTATTTGGGAGAAGGGTGCGGGGACCCTTGAACTTGATTAGGGAACATTGGGAGGGAGAGAGTACTACCAACGAAACCCCTATCATATCCTACGTACTGGAGTTCAGGGACCGTCTGGAGGCGCTCACTCAGGCTGTACACACCAACCTCCAGGCGGCCCAGCAACGACAGCGACGCTGGTACGATAGAGGAGCCCGAGACCGCAGCTTTCAGGTGGGACAGAAGGTTTTAATTCTAAAACCCGTCCGCACAGACAAGCTGCAGGCCATCTGGCAAGGCCCATACCAGGTAGTGGAGCAGCGATGCGACACTACCTATGTGATCGGCCCCTGCTCAGGGGTAGGGAAGAGACGCATGCTCCACGTGAACATGCTCAAACCCTACCATGAGAGGATCGAGGATGTGACGGCAATATGTGCCTCCTCCTTAGAGGATCAGGAGAACTTACCCTTACCTGACCTACTAGAACCCGAGGCACCGATAGAGCCCTCCCAGGGAGTTCAGCTGGGGGAGCGGCTCAGCCCCCAGGAGCGTGCCCAGGTACAAGCGCTGATTGAAGCCAAAGGAGCTACCTTCTCCAATTTACCTGGTTACACTCCGCTAGCCACCCACCGAGTAGACACCCTGGGACAGCTACCTATGAGGCAGGCTCCATATAGGGTTCCGGAATCAGTCCGTACCCATATGAAAGCCGAGCTAGATGAAATGTTACAGCTAGGGGTTATCGAACCCTCCGATAGCCCCTGGGCATCGCCGGTAGTCCTGGTACCTAAAAAGGATGGCACCACCAGGTTCTGTGTCGACTACCGGAGGCTAAATGACAAAACGGTGTCTGATGCCTACCCGATGCCCCGGATAGACGAGCTGTTAGATAAGATGGCACGGGGCCAGTATCTCACTACCATTGACTTGTGTAAGGGGTACTGGCAAATTCCGCTAGCCGATGACGCCATCCCCAAGTCGGCGTTTGTCACTCCGTTTGGCCTGTACCAGTTCAAGGTCATGCCTTTCGGAATGAAAAACGCTCCGGCTACCTTTCAGCGGATGGTAGATCGGCTACTGGACGGGTTCCAGGAGTATGCCTGTGCCTATCTAGATGACATAGCCATCTTTAGCCAGACCTGGGAAGACCACCTACACCATATAGGGGCGATCCTAGATCGTATTGGGGAGGCTGGGTTAACGTTAAAGCCTAGCAAGTGCCACATAGGTATGGCTGAGGTGCAGTATCTGGGACACCGAGTAGGGTGTGGGCAGCAGAGACCCGAGCCAGCCAAGATTGAGGCCGTAGCAAAGTGGCCTACCCCCAGGACTAAGACTCAGGTGCTGGCATTTTTAGGGACGGCCGGCTACTACCGGAAGTTTGTTCCAGACTATAGCACCCTGGCCAAACCCCTAACGGACTTGACTAAAAAGAACCTACCCCGACAGGTTGTCTGGGCCCCAGAGTGTGAGCAGGCATTCCAGCAACTCAAAACGGCTCTAACTAATGCTCCTGTGTTAACTGCTCCTGATCCAACTAAAAGATTTCTTGTTCACACAGACGCTTCAATGTTTGGATTGGGGGCAGTACTGAGCCAAGTGGGAGCCGATGGCGGAGAACACCCCGTAGCCTACTTAAGCCGCAAGTTGCTGCCGCGTGAAGTGAGCTACGCTGCCATTGAGAAAGAATGCCTGGCCGTGGTGTGGGCCCTCAAAAAGTTACAGCCATATTTGTACGGACAACCTTTTTCCTTACTCACAGATCACAACCCGTTAGTGTGGCTAAACCGTGTATCTGGAGACAATGCCCGGCTGCTGCGCTGGAGTTTGGCGCTGCAGCCCTTTGACTTTACCATTCATTATCGGCCCGGAAAACAAAACGGTAACGCTGACGGGTTATCCAGACAGACTGAACTCGAGAAGTGATCTGTGAGTACTCTCCCGGACATCCCCAAGCCGATCCGTTGGGATCAGACTGTGTATGCCGGCTTGGTTCTGGGGGAGCATTGTGGCAAACCTAGCCACTTCTGAGCTATATGCAGTATAGGTTGTCCGTAGGCTGAATGTATAATGTGTTCCGTTAAATGTATATGTGTTGTGCTATGGCCGTTCGCATGCTGACAGCCGTACGCTGCCAGCATACAAGCATTCGTACGACGAAACACGGCTATCCTGGCCATTCGCCGTACGGATACGGGCTCCCCAGGTCGACCACACATTCACAAGTCGTGTGGTACCAATTAACCGATTGCAACATTGTTGCAATCGGTAATTAAGGGCTCTCCTAGGTGGCCGTCGTTCGACTACCGACCATGCGGCGGTCGGCCATCTTGGATCCTTTGTCTCTGCAGCGGTGTTCGGTCGTCGAGAGCCTGGAACTGAAAACGGCTACTCAATGATCCGAACACCGCTGGACTTCCAGAGCGTTCGGGAGTTCCGCGTTCGGTACATTATGTGTCCCATACTTATTCGGTACTTTTAGACCAACTTCCATGTTTAAATGTATTATGTGCGGCGTTCGGTCAATTCAGCTGGGATCAGAGCGGTATTCTCACAAAGTGTGCGCTCCGACCCCAGCTATCTACCGAACGTTCGGTTATTCCAAAGTACCGAATATTGTGTGAATTATGTATTTTAAAGTCAATTGTCGGTTTTGCTGCACGAGGGGATAATCCACTTAATCGTCCATTTTAGTGGGAGTATCCTTCTCGTGCAGCAGTGCCTGTTGGGAAAGTCACAATGCATGTTGGGAGAAATCCCCTGGATTATCTGTGTGGAAACCCCTTGCATGGGGAACTGCTTAAATATGCTGCTTGTGAATAAACCGAGTTAGTTGACTCCCAAACTGTGTTTCGTCCGGTTATTGGGAGGATTGGGGATATTGCCTTGCTTTCTACTCTGACTGTGGATTTCCTGAGGATACCAATGGATATCGTGCATTATTATACTTCATTCCGTTACAGAGAAGACTTGGAAAAGCTGCAGTTCATAAGAATTGCCAGCTTTTTGCAAGTGCTTTTAAAGATATAAACCCAATGACTACATGCATTAAAAAAGTACATGTATTAATTTACTAAATTGTGTTTTTTTACATTTATTTTTAATGATTTGAAGTGTGGAGTGGTCCTTTCAGATTTCAACATTCAATACTTCTAATTTCATATAGTTACATCGTTTTTTTTTTTACTAAAGTGAGAATTAAAAGTGAATTTCAAATTGAAAGTCCAAATAGCTAGACTGGAAACATTCTCTAGGCCAGTAATACTTTAATTCTGCAATTCTGGCCTTGAATTTGAAAAATTACTTTGATTTCCCTGTCAGCGAAATAGCTTATTACCAACCTTCGCCAGATTTTAATAAGCATGCGCTGTCCACTGCTTCTAATGAACTTATTGGTGACTTTCTTTTGGGGACACTTTATGAATTCAAACCACTTCATCTCAATGACATGGTCTGGGTGCCATGTCCCTGTCATCTTAATCACGCAGTGTAAAATATTGCTACTCTCCGAGAATACCGACATCCACTCAATGTGCTTCCGTACAAATAGACGAAAATTCCACGAGGTGTTTTGCCGCACATGCGCACTAAAGCATTGGATTGACTGAGATCATGTAGTAGCTTGATGATTTCAACCAACGAGTCAGAGCCAGCCATGGAGAGAGCACGGCGGTGAGGAAGAAAATATAAGTTAACACTTTTCTTATTCCTTACAGGTGGACTGGTAATCTTAATGGTGACTAGGACAATAAACATTTGTATTCCTACTGCTATAGTGCTCCTTTAACTGATTGGTCAATCCTGCAGTGTTTGTTCAGCATATTTCTATCTCAATATATTATTACCGGGGGACTGTCACTTCTCTTGAAATTGAACCATTCAATAAAATATTGGAAAATCACCTATAACTGATGCTAACTTTTTTTCATGCACTTTTATATATTACATGCATATCAAAGATTTACATTGTCTATATTTTTCCTCTTCCTTCTGTACTCTGTGTAGGTGCAAAGTGTGGAGCTTTTTAAGAATGAATGACAAGAAACTAAGGTGAAGATTCGAAGTTTCAATAAACAGGTCAATATATTGGTGTGGATTGCTACATTTATTTTATTTTGCAGACCTCACAAACACATATTTCTTAAAAATAGGGGCTAAGTAATGGTAATGTTAAAATAACCCCTTTAAAACTAAAACAGGATCTATTTGCCTAGAACACATTTGTTTAGATAGGGATGAATGTGTTTAATACATTTTGAATTAGAAATAAATGTTTACATTAAATTATAAAGTTGTAGAGCAGGAGTC